>NC_056750.1:120637402-120978652 GCF_019279795.1 Protopterus annectens
TTATTATTTGTTGATGTACAGCCTTTTCTAAGAGTCATTTCTACTACCCATTCCTTAAAAATATATATTTTAACAAGTTAAGTATGAAAGTGCCACTGTCTGATTTTTACTTCACTGCCCTGTATCTATCTGCATCTTAATCTTTATTTCCTCATGAGCTGTAGTGTTTCAAAGCTTTCATTTAAATAGCCATACTCCTCTGCTTACTTGTACTTTCATAAAATCAAGGCAGTCTATTCCTTCCACTTTCCCTGGTATAGTAGAAAATGTCAGGATTTCTCCGCATGCTGTGTCTTCTAACCCTATTTTTAAAGTTCTTCTTGAGAAGCTTTGTACTCAGAGCAATATTTCCTTAATTTCATCCTCAGATTTCTGCATTTTTTCAGGTTATCTGAAAACCTTCTTAAAATGTATATTTCTCTAGGTGCTTGTGATTTGGAATTTATATATTACTCCAGTTTCTCACTTAATTTAAACACATCTGAATGCATTTGATTTATTTTTCCTTCAAATTACTGGAAACCATTGTCAGAAGAAAAATTCAAGCGAGTCACATCTGCCGCAGGTGATGAAGATTTCCTTTATTAACTGCTAACCAGATTACAGCAACATGTTGGCCAAGATGATCTCAATCTGATCAGCTTGGTTACTGACATCAACTTTTATACTTTCCTGTTACTAACCAAAATAGCTTTTGTTACATTTCTAACAATTGACAGTTGGCTATGAAAAACATCTAGGATCACAATTTACCTCAGAAAAGAATGCTTTACCTCAAAACCACAGCTAGTGTAGAATGTTTACCTCAAAACCACAGTTAGTGTAGAACGTTTACCTCAAAACCACAGTGGTAGCTGGAATCTTCCAGAGCCTGCCTCAGTATTCAGAAGTATAGAAAACAGGTGTTATTCAAGTTCATAAGCAAACTACATCTATCATAGATAAAGCCCATCTTTAATAAACATGGTTCAATAACCTTTTCTTACCAACGCTTCAGCAAATAGCATATTCATTTTGCTAGATGGGAGAAAGAGACAAATAATAGTATGTTTTAAAACTTTTTCTCTTAACATTTCCCCCCTCAAAACACTTTTATTTGTCTTTTTATTTCAGCAATATATGGTAAAAACTTAAGCTTTTCTTTGCATACATTACTTCATTTGCAAGACAAACTTTTAAACTTCAAAACATTTGCAAAAGTCACATTTCAATGTATTCACTTTCACCAGTCTGTTGCAACTGCTGGTACATCGTCTTCGTAACAGCAGTATCAACCAGTCTTTGTAGAAGACCTCTGATACAGGGTATACAACAGCAACCACATACCACCAAGATAGCCACAGTGACTCCGACGGACACCAGGAAACTGCTGATGAGATGACTCCATTTTCCAAAACACGCTTGTAGAAAGTCTGCAAAGGGATTACTTACCGCAGAGTTCTCTGCCAATTCTTCGGATAACATCTCCAAACCTTTCAAAGCTTGAGTGATGCTCCCATCAGGGGCAGTGTTATTCGGAATATATGTACAACAGAAAGTCCCAAACATTCTGCAAACTTCTCCTTCTTTGGCCAGGAGCATATCCAACGCAATTCGATTCTGCCATGCCACCTGCGAAGTGGCCTCCAGTTGTTCAGCAATACCTTTTAATGCATCTTTGCTATAGTTCACAAAACGCTGCTGGTTATAGTAAATGTAGTTGATCCAGTCCACATTCTTATTGGGTTGAATCCAGACAAAGATGGATGCAAAACCAGCCGCTATTTGGTTTATTGCTTTGTATTCATCAGGAACGCCTCATGGTACGCCAATGCTATTGATGTAGACACTGCTATCGAAGGATTGCTTCTGTAACTCTCTTTTTCTGTTATTCAACCATTTCTGCTTTATTTCAGGTTCTCTTACGAAATTGCTTGCTGGAACTGGGAAAATGTAGAATGGCAGAATTAACTTTGCAAGTGCACAAGTTCCTTTCCAGGGAATCGTAAGCCTTGATCTGAGTTTGGCAGACGTTTGGTGGTTATGTGGAGACAACAAACTATGAGTTTGGTTTTCCAGAAATGGATTTTCATTGCCATTCACAGTAACATTGCAATAATTCTGTGCCATATTGCCATAATTCTTTCCTGTGCCATCTCTGGAAATGCACATATACGAACCTGGATAGGAAATCGCTGTAGGCGGTTTCTCAACTTTGCTTATGACTGGAAAACGCTGGGTTTCATCTTTGCATTTATCTTCGGTTTTGTTGAAAAATAACTTTAACAGACACATTAGGTTACCTTCATCTTGCATCAATGGGACTGTCGCTAATTGCTGTTTACCTTCAGCACAAGAAACACAGTTCTCACGATGTGCCTCTCGGGTACTATATCTAACCCAAGATAACCATTCATTATGGTGTACGAATCCCGTCTCGAGTAACAATTGTTCTTCTTCTGTGAAGGCAAAATCTGCTTTACTTGTAGCATGTTTAAGGCATTGCACTTTAAGTTGGAAAGTCCCCAAAGGATCAGTTCCAATTGGAAGAGACACTCCGATTCCATAAACTCCTGAATCACTTTCTTGTGGTGACACGATGGTTATAGTAATTACTTCAGTACCTTGGAAATGCGCAATTTTTATTCTTTGTTGTCTGCTTTTATCTTTCTCTGGTATCACTGCACCACTTGTTTCCCATCCATTCACATTTGTTGACCACCAAACATTTGACCAGGACGCACAGTCTCTATTGCACAAGTATTTTGCAAGAGTCAGGAAATCATTACTGTTCCATTTAGCACAGTCCAAAATTCCTTCACAAAGTTTTACCTTGAACGTAGTAGTAACACCTGGTTGTGCTTGCAGCACCACCATTCCTTTTTCTCTCACAACTGTTCCTTCTCGTATGGACATATTTACTTTCGCCACCAAAATCATCATCAAGTACCAGTTCAACTACCAGTTGAACATGGCCATCCTTCCTTTGTAGTCAGACTTTGCGTTCAGGGGTCCAGTGGAGTCTGACCAACATCAATGGTAGAAGGAAAAGTCTTAAGTTTTTTACAGTGGGTGATATGAATCTACGAAGTCCTCTCTGTGATCTTTACAGCCGTAGGTGTTGAGATAAGTACTTGATATGGGCCTTCCCACCTGGGAGATAACCAGTTCTTTCTCTTCACAATTCGGATCCACACCCAGTCCCCGGGTGCCACGCTTAACAAGGTTTCACTTCTGGAATCTGCAAAGGAGTCATTGGTTACAAGAGACTTGACATTTAGCAGCTTCTTCATATAATTCGCCAGATCCTCACCCCCCTCACGTTCCACTGGCAACAATCCTTGCCACTGCGGGACGTAATATGGTCTCCCAAACAAAAGTTCAAATGGTGTAAGTCCTTTGTAGGAGGGTGAGATTCGCATGTACAGGAGTGCCAATGGAAGGCACGCAGTCCAGGATCTATGCGTTTCTGCCATCAGTTTGCGGAGCTTACTCTTCAGGACACCATTGTGTCTCTCCACCAGTCCAGCTGACTGGGGATGGTAAGCACAATGGTACTTGAGATCAATTTGAAACACCTGACCCAACTTCTGAACAATCTGGTTAACAAAACGAGACCCATTATCACTATAAATGCGCCTTGGAAGGCCAAATCGGGGAATTATTTCTGTTGTTAAAAGCTTTGCTACTGTGTGTGCATCAGGATGCTTTACTGGAAAAGCTTCTACCCACTTAGAAAAAGCATCAATAATGACTGAACAGAACCTTTTTCCCTCTGAAGGTGTCAACTCAATAAAGTCCATACAGAGTGTGTGGAATGGATATGGAGGGGTAGGGAATGCCTGCTGAGATTTTTTAACTCCCCCCTGAGCATGATACTTTGCACATAATAAACAAGATAAACAGAATTGCTTTGCATAAGTTGAAAATCCTTTACACCAAAACACTTTAGACACTATATGAACCATTGTCTGTACTCCTCCATGGGCAGGTCCATGGCTAACCAATGCAGCATACCTAAAAAGGTTTGAGGGTAATACCATTTTGCCATCTGATGCCCTATACAACCCATCCTGTTGAGTGATACCATATTTCACCCAATGACATTTTTCTTTCTGTGTTGTCAATGTTTGTATTACTTTTAGTGTCTCTAAGTCTAAGAGGTGTCCGGGCTCTAAATCATTGTCATGTAAAAGAAAATAATTTTCTTGAGCTGCCTTTTTTGCAGCCATATCAGCAAAAGCATTTCCCCTGGAGACAGGATCTTTTTTGTTAGTATGTGCGGAACATTTACATATCGCTATCTGAAGTGGTAATTGCACTGCATCTAACAACTGTAAAATTAAATCTCTGTGATTTATTGGTTTGCCTGTCGCAGTAACCATTCCCCTATTCTTCCATTGTTGAGCGGAAACATGTACAGTAGAGAAAGCATATTGACTATCTGTATAAATTGTCACTTTTTTACCCCCCCCCCTCAAGGTACAAGCTCGAGTCAAAGCCACTAACTCAGCTGCTTGTGCAGAATAAATGTTTGACAATCCTTTTGCTTCCAAAACTTCAGTTTCTGTGGTGACAGCATACCCTTCTAGTGTTCTTCCTACAGTGTCCTTCTTTGCTGATCCGTCTACAAACAAAACAAGATCAGACTCTACCAACGGAATATCCGTTAAATCTGGTCGGGGAAGTACTTTGTCATGAATGCTTTCTAAACAAACTTGTGGAGTACCTTCTTCTGGAGTCAGCAAAAGTGTTGCCGGATTAAGAGTAGTACATCTTTTTATGGTCATATGTGGCTGTGTCAGCAGCACTGTCATACATGACAAATGCCGACTAGGAGATAAAAAGGTTATCTTATCTTGCAAAAGTATAGTAGCTACTGAATGTGGAACTCGCAATTTTAATGGGTGAAACAAAACTAATGATGCTTGGGCTTGCACTGCCATGGCAGCTGCCACTACAGCTTGAACACAATGTGGCAATGCCCTTGCAACAGGATCTAATCTGGAGGAATAAAAAGCAATCGGTCTCTGTTTATCCCCATGTACTTGTACCAGAACCGAAGTCATATATCCTCCCTTACAATCAACCATTTGTACAAACTGCTTAGAATAGTTCGGAAAACCCAAAACAGAGGATCCTGCTATCAATTGCTTAATTCTATTAAATGCTTGTATTGCCTTATCTGTCCACTGTATATTACTTTTAGCTGCCATGGGAGTGTCATAGATCAGTGCGGTCAATGGCCCTACTTCTAAAGCATAATTAGGAATCCAACTTCTACAAAAATTAGTCACACCTAAAAACGACATCATTTCCCGCTTAGTCATAGGCATAGGTGCTTCAAGAATTGCTTGTTTTCTTTTATTTTCCAATTGTCTACCTTCCTGCGAGATTAAATAACCCAAGTACTTTACTTGTGCTTTCCAAAATTGTAACTTCTCTTTATTTACTTTATGTCCTTGCTCATCTAAAAAACTAAGAAGGGCAAGGGTATCCCTTTTACAACTTTCCTGCGTGGGTGAGGCCAATAAAATATCATCTACGTACAACAGGACCTGGCTTCCCTCTGGGGGAACAAACTGAGCTAAATTCGCAGCCATTTCTTGTGCGAATATTGTCGGACTCTCACAATAACCCTGTGGCAATCTGGTGTATGTGTATCTTTTACCTTGGAAAGTGAATGCAAACCAAAATCTACTCTCCTTGTGTAGTGGCATGGAGAAAAAGGCATTGCTTATATCTATGACAGAAAAATATCTGTGCTGAGGTAGTAAGTCATTAAGTAATGTATAGGGGTCAGGGACCACCAGTGCTCTTGGGATCACAGCTGAAGTTACTGCTTGTAAATCCTGAACCAACCTCCATGACCCATCCTGTTTCTTTACAGGAAACAATGGAGTATTGCAGGGTGAATCTGGGCATTCAACAAGAATTCCTACCTTTTTTAGCTGTTCAATAACTGGTTTAATTCCTTCCTCTGCTTGCTTACTTAGTGGATATTGGTGCTTACGAGGTCTAAAACCTGACTTTGCAGTCATGCAAAGTTCACCTGCTGTTTTCATTAATCCTACATCTCCTTTACCTTTTGACCATAAATCTACAGGCAAGGCGCTTAATGCACTATCTTCCTCTTGAGTTAGGAGGATTTGTCATGCCATTTCTGTTTTGTCATCCCTGAGGTGCACACTTGGTCGTGCCCAAGTCACCCAATTTAATCTTTGTACCTGGATCTGTTGATCTTTCAACTGACTTTCAGACATTGTGTTCCAAATCGATACCTTTTTCGCCAAATCTACCCAATGTGTCCCCACTGCTTTAGTAACTGAAACATGCGGTCTATAACTTGGGCGATATAAAGAACTCATTTCCTTAGTCAAAGTACAGGTTACTACTGTATTACCTTGCGTATCCCAAAACATATCATTCAAAATTATCCTTGCTCACTTGTGCTTAAAGAATTCTTTTTCAAATTCTTTATCCGGACCAGGGGCCTTATAGAACATTGTACAATGTAAGTGCGCCGCAACTTGCGGTGACCCGCTCCTAGATTTACTTAGAGCTAGATTGATCAACTCTGTATCAACCCTCCCCGGACCATCTGAAATCAAGTCTAGGCTATACCAGTAAAACAAGTCTTGTACTCCCTGTACTACTAAGCCATCTGCTAACCTTTTTGCCTTAATACCTTCAGGTGTGGGAATTGCTGCTATTCCAAACACATGCATCAAATCTCTTCCCAGCAAATTAACTGGACAAACTTTCGATATAATTACCCTACACCTAACAGTTTGGTTTGTTTGCGAATCTGTGAACAGTAGAGGATGAGACAGTGGTTCCTTATAAATTTTCCCGTTTGCCGCTTTTACAAGGACAAACTCATCTGTTTCGCAGTTCGGAGGCAGAACTGCTGGACCCAAAAGTGTACACGATGCACCTGAATCACATAAAAACTCCACTTTTTCTCCCTCAACCAAAAACTCTATCATGGGTTTCTGATCTAGATGCATAGCAATACCCAAATTTGCCAGGTTTATGACTTCACAGTCACAATCCCGCCCTTCCATTAGAGTGTTCTGACATTCATCGTAGCGAGTGTCTGCCTCTTCATTATCCCCATAATGAAGATGGTGCCTTTCTTTACTATCATATAGTCATGCGGAGCCCTTGTTCGTAAGCTGTGGGGGATGTTGCCACTCTTCATAGTCGGCAGCGAAGTTCCCACGTCTACCGCATTTAAAACATTCTCCACGTTTTAACCTTTCCCTATAGGCTGAATGTCCACCCGGTTCATTTAACGTGTCCCATTGCGGGCCCCCATGCTTTTTTATGCCACCACGGCGCCCTTGCCCCCTTTGGTCCTGTACTAAGAATATACCACCATCATCCCCTACTGCCAACACTTGTACTTTCTTTTTCTTTTTTAGATTAAAATGTTGCTCAGCATGTCGTGCATATTCAAACAAAGGTTGCAGTCTACATGTTCTATGATCTACCATGTGCTTAGTAATAAAACTACTTATCAGAGCCTTACAACCTTTAACAAAAGCATTTTTTAATTGCTGTTCATACGGACTATCATTAGTCTGATCCTGCGGAATCATCATTCCACAATGGTTATTGAGCACTTCTGTCAATCTTACAATATAATGATCTACAGACTCATCATCATTTTGAATGCACTTATTTGTTACTGTCCAATCTGCTCTTGGACGCCACTTATCAGAAATTCTCTTTAACAGATCAGTGACTCGTGTGTCTAACACCCCAGAATTATGCTTTAATGTAGTGCCGTCATCTGCCTTACATGTCCAAGTACCACAAACTAAGTGCCAATCTGGACCTAAGATTTGTCGCACTACTTGTTCTACTGCTAAACCATTTAGAATATAACTTAAACGCATACCAACTATGTCCTCAGAAAACTTTTGAAAATTAACCTTGGGATGAGGAATACCATCCATAGCTCGTTTTATATCCTCTCTAGCCCAGGGACGATAAACTAAAATAGTTGGCTCTTGTCCAACATCTCCTGCTTGTGGGTTTGCAACTTGTATTAAGGGAAGAGCTTCTGAATAGTCAGAAAGTTTAATAGCCCAACGTCCTTGCCCTGCTGGTCCTGACCTTAACTGCATAGGTTGGTCTACCTGTTGTAAAGCAACCTTAGGTACTACGGGAATTTGTGGGTAAATTGGAGGGGTCACAACATTTCCTTGAGCAGCTAATAACCCACCCTGCTGTACAGATCCCACATCTTCAGACTGATATTGAGGAGGTTCCCCCGGTATGGCAGCAGCAATTTCACCATACGGTGGGGCAGTTGCCTGCCTTTGTACTGCACAAACTGTGTGCTCATCTTCCTTATCTAAAAATAAAGCTACTTTTCCACTTGGCACCAGTGATCCCTTTTGATTTATTTTCTCTTTTTTTCCTGACACTGTTTTTCTTTTATAGCTCGTTTATTTGCTCCTTCTAACCATTTTTGTGCTTGGGGAAATCCCAATTGTCTTTGCTTTTTAGTTCTAGTTCCTGCATCCTTTTTCAAATCTCTAACCAATTTTGCACAGGCATTCTTATTCAGTGTACCATCAAAATCATATTTCAACTTCCACTTCTTCAAAAATTTAACATTATTTTTGTTTAAACTTTTTATATACTTAGCATCAACATTTAAACAGGCATCACTCTCATACTTGCAGCAACTTGAACCCATGTTTTCCTAGATTTCTTATTTTAGGACTGCATCAAAATTATTTTTACAGGGCTTATACAAAATGGGGCTATCTTAACGGGGATCCTAACAAAATAACAGGTAATCCTAACAAAATAATCTTAACAATTATTCCTACCCACCCTTAACTAAAAATAAAAACCCTTAACTAAAAATAAAACCCCTGTCGACAAGGTTAAATTAAATTAAAAGAAAAAAAGGTATTTTCATCCTACCTGAACCAGATGAGACTCCGTTTCCCTTTTTGGTTCAGAAACTCTCCCTCAGATAGGGATCAGAGAGCGGCCGGTCTCTTTCCAACGACAAATCAGTCGGAGGGCTTTCCATCGAGGGAATCTTAAGATGAGAAACCCTCACCTGCGCAGGTTTTTCGGTCTCTCTGTCGGTCTGATCCGTATCTTTGTAGAGGTTTCCGGTCCGAAGAACCAAAATGTCAGAAGAAAAATTCAAGCGAGTCACATCTGCCTCAGGTGATGAAAATTTCCTTTATTAACTGCTAACCAGATTACAGCAACATGTTGGCCAAGATGATCTCAATCTGATCAGCTTGGTTACTGACATCAACTTTTATACTTTCCTGTTACTAACCAAAATAGCTTTTGTTACATTTCTAACAATTGACAGTTGGCTATGAAAAACATCTAGGATCACAATTTACCTCAGAAAAGAATGCTTTACCTCAAAACCACAGCTAGTGTAGAATGTTTACCTCAAAACCACAGTTAGTGTAGAACGTTTACCTCAAAACCACAGTGGTAGCTGGAATCTTCCAGAGCCTGCCTCAGTATTCAGAAGTATAGAAAAAGGTGTTATTCAAGTTCATAAGCAAACTACATCTATCATAGATAAAGCCCATCTTTAATAAACATGGTTCAATGACCTTTTCTTACCAACGCTTCAGCAAATAGCATATTCATTTTGCTAGATGGGAGAAAGAGACAAATAATAGTATGTTTTAAAACTTTTTCTCTTAACAACCATGTACTGTACCAAAGCTGAAACCAGAATTGCGTTTTGCGAAACATCTGTAAGACTCTTACTCACCACAATTTTTGTTGGTGTTTACTAGCTGATTTCTCTTACTTTCTCCAGATTTCTTCTTTTCTGACATCCAAGCAGTATAGTGACTAGTCAATAACCATTTTTTAACATAATTTTTAGTTTTTACTGGCAAAAAATGTTTTCACTTCTCTTCTCATTTTCATTTTCACATTGGGAGAGCTCTAATCAGGCTCAACTATCACCTTCTGCTGGTCAGTCCCACAAACTTGTGCCCCACACCAAAAGCTCTTCAAATGAAGAGCAAAAAAAAAATGCTTCCTTCCAGCCAGTCCATGCATCTTGCCCTCCAAAACAAAAAAGAGAAAATGTGTTTTGGTCTACTATAGGTAGCCTATTGGCTTCCTACTGTTATCCAGCCAATGACACACTACGAAATCGTCCCAGTACTCTCAAAAACAACAACAACAACTCGGCTTACTGCCTACAGTATCATAGGCAACCCACAGCCCAGCTCTTCAAGTTAAGGGAAAAAAATGTTTAAACCAGGTGCCTTTTTGTACCGCCATTTCAGTTTAGAAAAGAGCTCTCCATCGAGTTCCCTAACACTTTGCCCCCTTCACCTCAACCTTGCTTTAATCAACCTGCTGTTCAGAGTACAGCCATCTTAGAATCATTAATTGCTTAAATCACTATAACCATATTTTCTATTACACTGTTCATTGGCATAATTTGAATTATTATCTTATAACCAATTATATTTTTATTTCATCTTTTTACATTTTAGCTATTTGCAGAGTGAAGCAACCAATATGACTTGCACCATGTCATTCAGTATTTACATGGAATAACCTCCTCCCCTATTATACCTTTAGTTCAGAACTATTTTTGGAGTTCTTTGGCTGTCTATCCATCTAAACAATAACAGCCTAATTTATTTTCCCCTCAGGAGTATCCATTTTTGAAATAGAAATGGTCCTCCACTGTCATCCTCTTACTCAACTCCATCTATTTTATCTCCCCTGTCAGTCTCATCACATCTCTGACTCCTGGTTTCTTTTTTGTCTTCCATATCCTAGTAATAGCTTTTTCCTCACTATAATTCTTCTTCTTCTTCTTTCGGCTTTTTCCCGGTTAGGGCTCGCCACAGCGGATCACCTGTCTGCTCATGATTGGCAGTGAGGTTTTACAGTGTCACGTTGCCAGCCCAGCACCCAACCTTCCACAGAAGGCACACACTCACACCTAGGGCTAATTTAGAGTGTCCAGTCCACCTACAGCATGTCTTTGGGATGTGGGAAGAAACTGGAGCACCCAGAGGAATCCCACGTGGCACAGGGAGGACATGTAGACTCCGCACAGAAGGCACCCCAGCCGAGGATCGAACCGGAGAACCTCTTGCTGTGAGGCGGCAACGCTAACTGCTGCACCACTGCGGCCGCCCTTTTTTACTCAGTGTAATAAATAGAGCAAATAGCACACTTTCATGTTTAGAGATGTTTGCTACACCTCAGATGAGTAACCTCTATTCTTCAGAAAGGGTCAAGCTTCCTCCCCTAAGCTAATGTTATGCTTCCTAACTCACATCTGTATTGTTGTATTTCTTTACGCTACAAAAATACATGCTTTCACACTTGTCTCTTTCTGTACCCTCACATCTCCAGTACAGCTCCCAAATCTGTGGATACACTCCTTTGAGCTTATGTAGAAATGTCTGATTAAACACTGTCATACAAATATTTTAAACTTTCTTGGTGTTGTGGCATATGTCAGAGATGTATACATTTTCTCCTTAATTTGTCATGTTTCCCTGACTATTTTAATCTCACTTACTAGTTCAGCTACATGTTGTTCCTGTCTCTTTTCAGAATGGCTCTGTATGCTGTACTTATAATTTTGCTTTTTGTGACCTTTTTTGACTTTGACCTGTATCAGAAAATGTACTATGGTTTAATTGTTTTAAAATGAATTGGTTTCCATAATTCCTTTAATTCAAATGCCAATCCTAAGTATTTAAGATCATCTGGATCTTTTAGATCAAAGTCTCATTTAGCTTTGCTTCATTAACCCAATCTTCTACAATCTCACTTAATTATTGGAACTTTTCATATAAGCAGAATATATCTTTTGCAGGATTAGTTTTGTACAATTTGATGTCTTCAACAAGCATAGCTATCTTTTCATGCCTTTCCTATATCTATACCTCTGTTTTTCAAACAGTCTGAATTTTCTTGCACAACACTCCAAATTCAATGAAAACAGAAGTAGAGAAAATGATCATCCATGTCTAATACTGCTAGACACTTCTGTGGGGTTCAAAATTCCTCCTGCAGCTTTTGTTTGTGCATTCAAGCTATGGTAGATGTAACATATGTCCACCCATTGTTCTGGAATGCCAGATGTCCCTATTACTTGGTGTAGGAAACTGCAACTTTTCCCTTTAAAAGCTGTTTTATGATTTTCACTCAACTAATATAGGAAATGTCTTATTATCCATCATTAGTGTTCCATTAATATTAACAGAAGTCTGTGATTAACACCTTCTCTAATCTCTTGGTGAGTGTTGTTTTGAAGGTCTTCTGGCCATAATGTAATATAAAAATGGGCATTTATGGTCATAGAGCAATTAAATTCATCCCCCTTTTGGGATCATTTTCAAAACCACTTCCTTCCATGAAGGAAAAACCCTAAGAATATTGTTAAAACATTTCCTTCCAGAACTTAACAATTGCTTCTCTCTTACTTTTCCTAACGTCTGTCGGTATCTTATCCATTCCCGACATTTTCCTAAGTTTTTACTGTCTGCGGCTTCTATAATTTCTTTCTCCTGCATTCCCTCCATTAACATTTCTATGTCCGATTCATTTATTTGGGCAGTTGCAAACTTTCTAGATAGGTACTCATACGATTAATTCTCAATTCTATCTGTATATCCTACCTTTACAGGTCAGCATAGAACCTTTGCTATATATTGATTATTTGCTTTGGTTTTGTCTTAAGTTCATAGGTTCATAGGTTCATAGGTTGGTACTAGGCTATCAGCCCTAGGGCCTATACAAGCCTAGCCATAACAATTCCCTGGCTATTTCTTCCCACATTATTTACTTTCCTGGACCCCTGTCTAGCAGGGCGACTGACGTGATCCCTGGGGTGAATTTCCTTTCTCCCATCCAATCGTCAAGGTTCCTCTTGAAGAGGTCCAAAGAGGCACTCTGCTTGACATGTATGGGCAATCTATTCCAGAGTCTGGGGAGTCTCTGGGTCAGGAACCTATCCCTCCAGCATGTTTTGTTTATTGTGATGACAAGGTTTAGATCCCTGGAGCGTGTAGCTCTGAGGGATTGGGATTTCTTTAAGTGTAGCATGTCCAAGTTTTCCTGTATTCCAATTTCTAAGTTTTGTTTTTAATCATTCAGCTTTTTTGTCATCTCAGCTGTTGCACTAATAACTTGGCCATTCTGGAATTAGCCCCCCTCCCCGCCAAAAAAAAAAAATTCCCTCCAAGCTTTGACTGTACATAGGTATTTTTTGAATAATCTTCTGTAACTTTTTGTGCTGCCTCTAACTTTGTCCCAGTTGTCCCCATGTCTCGTCTGTTGCAGGCCTGTATTACATTTATTTATTTATAATGCCTCTAAATATTTAATTTAACTGTACAGTCATACTGTCCTAGCTTTTACTTTCACCAAGTCTTTAATTCTTTTCTTACAAATATCCCAAAGTGTCACCTCTCCCTTTAAATTAAGAACTGTTCCCTCAAGAGTTTCCTGTAGAGTGTAATGCACCCAACCCTGAATGACTTCCTTTTTAGGAAATATGTTGGGAAAGTGCCAGTGATTTAACTTTTGAGTAATGCCTTGCCTTTTTAGACTGAACTGTACTGGAGCATGGTCCGATATTGAAATTGAGTGGATTGTCAGTTCACAGATTACTCATGCTCCTTAATGATGTAGCACCTACCTAGTTTCAACCAAATATCTGCTTTCTTGAATAATAAGTAAATTCAGGATTTTTTCATTCAATACATTACATCTACCAAATATACTCATGTATTTCTCCAGATATCTGCCTTCAGTTGTAATCTTTTCCTGCTCCTGCTGTCACATCTATCTTGATAGTTACAATGTCCTCATCTCCAGCTACATCTAATATTCCCTGAAGAACTGCAGTAATCTTCTCCATAAAATTGCTTAACCTTACTTATTTTGGACTCAGGGACATAAATGGCATCTAAGATATTCTTCTTTGCAAACCATATTTTCTTTAGCAACACATATCTTCCTAATCTGTCTTCTCTATTTTGTACTCGGGTTTTATAAACACATTTTTTTTTCTTTTTGGAAAAGGAATCCTTTTATTCCTGTCTCCCTCAGTCCCCCTGAAAAAAATATTGAATTCTGATTTTTCTTATCTTCGTATGAGTATGTCTGCATTACTTTTTAAGACATATACTAACACTTTGTTAACACTCTATAAGTCATTTACATTTCATGATAATGTAATCATATGACTCTTTTGCACTATAATATCTGCTGTTGTATTCCAGATATTTATAAAAGCAAATCTCTCTAAAATTTATTGAAATCATTCCATAACTGTGTATATCTTAAAGGTTCACCTTATTAGCAGTCCAGACAGCTATATTTCCTAAGTGCCTCCTAAGTCAATTGAACCTGTGACATTTCAGGGATTTCCTTGTTTATCCAGTCATCTCTCCTCATTTATGTCTGATACATCCCCTTCTCATTTAAGTTACACCCAATCCATATTTATGAATGAAATTGCATGCTACGCTAAAGTAAAGCAGTGGGGAGCCTTTGTGACTTAAAAATAAACAAAATATAGGCTTCCACATTAATGCTATATGGATCTGTGTGTGTGTGTCTATATGGGTCCACTTCACATACCCGAAATACCACATAACCAAAGACCAGATAACAGAGATGTGAACGCCGAAACTTCAAATACATGGATGTCCACACAGCCAAAACATTTCTCAGGGTAACAGAAGTAAGCATGATGTTAGTGTGCAGCAAAATTTCTAAAAATTAAAGTCTTACCAGAAAAAATACAGGGAAATAAAGGAAAAGAAGGGAAGAAATCAAATACCATTATGGAAGATGTGACAAGCCTTCTTTACCCAAGGGCAGTAACTATGGAGTCTCAATCCTCACTACCGTCTCTAGCAGGGGAGTGTCACTAAAAGCAGGGGTATAAATATACAATTTCCCCTAAGAGTACACCAGAAACAGGTTCCAAAACCTGGGAATGGACTATATGCTTCACTCCAGGTCCCCAAATGAGTTTCCACACTAACCACTGCAGAACACTGTGTCCCATTTCTAGATATCTGGCACACTCACTCTTAAATGTCTGATATTCACACATACAGACACTCTTGGGAAAGACTGACGCAGATGTACCTGCTGTGTTTCTTTGCCCAGCTTACAAGGTAACAGCTGCCACCAGTCAAATACCATAATATCCTTCAAAGGGGGTGTTCAATTATACTGGGTAAAATAGATATTGAAACAAATGTCAGCATGTATGCCAAGCATTAAAGCTTTTCAGAGTGGCCCTGGTGTTATCACAATAAGCATAAACACTTTCAAGTTATTAAAAATATTATCTAAATAACCAGCCACAATGAGAGGTAGTAAAACATGTAATAATAAATAACAAGATTTAAAACATGTAAATACTGAATAACTGGTTCCAATAAACGTCAAATTGCACACACAGGAAATATGAAAATAATACTGTAGGACAGATCTCAAATTGATTTTAGAAAACCTCTAACTATCTAGCTGTAGTTCCTTAA
This sequence comes from Protopterus annectens, assembly GCF_019279795.1. Taxonomy (NCBI): domain Eukaryota; kingdom Metazoa; phylum Chordata; order Ceratodontiformes; family Protopteridae; genus Protopterus; species Protopterus annectens. Next base: position 120,652,933 of record NC_056750.1, read on the forward strand.
CTATCTGAAGATTAACTGTCCCTGTCTAATCTAAATTAACTCAGCAAGGCAAGACTATACTCATACTTCTGCAAGGTAAGATGAGAAATTATGTCCACACTCCAGGTTGTTGTCTGTCCTCAGCAAGTGGAACAGCTACTCTCCTGGAAACAACTGAATGATAAACTACTGCTGAACAGTTCTGGAAAAAACTACTGAACAGAAATGGACAAGTGACTTAGAACCTGCTTTTTAGAGCAGATCTTTTTTCAAAAGTAACAAGAAGCTGCCACAAGAGTTATACTGTCTTATCAGACTTTGAAAAGTAAACAAACATCTGCAGTGAAAAGTCTATTCTCTCAGCCCTGGCACACAATGACATCATATCTAGGTCAGCTGACTCTAGGACAACATACATTCAGAACTCTCCTCACAAAGAACATGTACATTTGGTCAGCTAGAAAAACACTGTTTGACATTCAAACATCTTTCATAAATCAGATAATAAAAAACAAACTTATTTGCACAACTAGTCATGCTGGCATATGTAACACAGGGTAATTTACATTTACTTACAAAACTTCAGCCAGTCATGCTAGCACAGATAACAATGCTTAACATCTTCACATTAGTATCAAATAGAGGAAAACTACATACAATTATGGCAAGAAGTGTTCCTGTTAGAAGAGTACAGAAGAGTGACCAGATCAACAAAAATATTTAGAAATATTTGGCATGATAACAGCAATGCAGAGTATTAGAACATATCAGGATCTATCGCACATTACTGCAAATAAACTAAATATATCAGCACAGGGAGAAAAAAATTATAAAATAAGCAGATAAATATAAAGGAGAAGTACAAAATAATGAATTCTTTGATGATACAAAAAGTTTTGAGAGACTTGGAAAGCAAAGTAAAAGGAATAGAAACACCACAAAAAAAAAGAACTACGCACATTTTGGAGAAATAGCTTAGTAGACCCTGTGGAACATAACAAAGATGCTGAATGGATAAAAGAAGTAAAAGAACCAATAAGAAGTTCGGATGAACAGGATATGAAATGGGATGAAGTAACAGCCAGAGAAACTGAAATAAAACTTAGAAAAGCTCCTAACTGGAAAACCCCAAGCCCACATGCAGTAACTGACAACTGGCTAAAAGTATTAACATTGTTGCACAAAGATTTAGCCCTGAGTTTCAACTACTTATATGCATGCACTCATAGCCAGCTTTAGGCACCAGCGAACCATGCGGTCGCTGGGGACCCCCTGTTCCTGGAGGGCCCCCAACAACAGTAGGTTGCCATACCCTGATATTTTGCAACAGGTCTGTTAAACCAACAAAAGCTAGTACAACAATGTTGTGTACTTTATAAACCAAATGTGCAATAACTCGTATTTATATCTCCTTTACAATTCAAAAATATATCTGGTTATAGTAACAGTATTTTATTAAGCAACAAGCTTCACAATTTCATTAAATATTTTACCACTGACAAAGTTCCCCCGGCTTAGTTAAACTCTGCGAGTGGACATTCATCCCACTAAAACTAACATAATCAGCTTTAGGTACTTGCAATACCCGTGGCTGCAAGGGGGGGGGCTTAGTCATCCTTGACTGTGTGTGGGGTGCCCCACAAAAGCTGCTACTGGTTGGGGAAAAATGAGAAAAAATGTATTAATTTCCTGATTATGCTCTTTAACGTGAAAAGGTCTGTGATATGACCCTGTTAGGATAAAGTTGATAATGAACATAAGCACTGTAAGCACTAAAGAGATCAGCAGCCCAGTGTGACTTTTCTCAGTGCAACCCTGAATTTTAAGAAAAGATGATGATTCTGATCTTTAGGGATGGTTTTCTTTTTCAGGGAGTTTTATAAACAATGGCAGAACATCATCTACTGCAACTTTCAACTTTGTTGCAGAATAATTCATTGCAATGCCTATAGTAGCAGAATAAAGGCTCAAAATCATGAACATGTTCCAAATATTACACTAATTTAACTTAAAAGTTAATAGTATAACACCTTTTTCATCAGCTTTCATTTTTTGGACAAATAAGTATAAAACTCTTGTTGTGTCTTTCGACTTTTCCCGGTTAGGGGTCGCCACAGCAGAACTCCGGTCCGCTAATGATTGGCAGTAGATTTTTACATGCCGAGTTGCCGGCCCTGATGCACAACCTTCAACAAAGGTACGCCCATTCACGCATGTCTCCACACAGAAGACTCTGTAGCTGAGAATCGAACAGGACAACGTCTTACTGTGAGGTGACAACGCCACCACAGCATCACCACCGCAATATACTCTAATGTCTGGATTTATTGACTGTCTGTAACCCTGGATGATTTACAACCAAATCAGACTTTTTACAAAGGATAGAGCAAAACAATGAGAAAAATCAGGGAAGGTAGATAAAAGTTACTTATCCCTGCTACTGTTTGACAACTGCTAAACGGCAGTCATTGATCTGGTGTGACAATACCAGTGTCGCACAGTGTATTGCTATTTGCTGAAATAAGTATAAAACCAGTATTGCTATGGCTTGTGTGTGTGTGTGTGTGTGTGTGTGTGTGTGTGTGTGTGTGTGTGTGTGTGTGTGTGTGTCTGTGTATGTGTGTGTGTGTGTTTGTAAAAATATCAGTGATTTATATCTGTGCATGCACCCAGCAATGCCAGGACACAGACACTCTTCTGGGTATCAGTTAAAAATGTAGCTAACCAGTAATTATATTTCAAAAGTAATGAATAAAATATATCACAGAACATTCAGACACTTAGATATTCTAAGAGTCTGGGAGCCCCCACTCCCCAGACTGTATAAATGGAAACATGGGGCTCCCTTAATCATCCCTGACTGTGTGGGGGCACCACAAATCTGTTGCTAGTTGGGGAAAATGAGGAAAAATTTATTAATTTTGTGATTATGCACTTTAACCTGAACAGGCATTGATATGACCCTGTTAGGATAAATCTGATAATGGCCTGTGCTCTCATCTGCACCCATTCTAAAACCAGCTTCGCTCAGATGTGTATGTACAGAAAGCTGCTGTAGGTTAATTTTATATATATACATATATATATATATATATATATATATATATATATATATATGTGTGTGTGTGTGTGTGTGTGTGTGTGTGCGCGCGCGCGCGGGGGTGGATTGTGTGGTTATTTTGTCATCACAGTCACACGAGGTTATTATAGCCTGTGTTTGGACTGAGGACAGTGTGTTCTTTCATTTCTTTTACTTTTCTGACAGACCTCAGAGTTGTACAAAGAAGATTACTATAGTTTGTGCTGGAAAAGTGTACTGTCTAGGAGCAACAATCTTATTTTTTTCACTTTCCTCACAATCGCACTTCAGGCATGTATGCAGGTAGCTGCCTTTGACAGTCTGGGTTAAGTAATGAGGAGGCATGCCATGTATATGTATGCCAGCACTCACTTGAAATACATGACTGTAGAAATTTCAACATCTGCTTTCATCCCAGTCTAACACCAGAAGGATGCATAGGCAGTCTTTTTTTTTTTTTGGGGGGGGGGTAGGGAGGAAGGCAGTTTCAAAATAGGACCTGTGTATCCAGACAACAATTGGCTTGTTAGTTTATTGTGAGTTACTATTTTGTCATCCTTGAACATTAAGACAACACAACGGCCAGCAAAATATGTTCCAAAAAGCTTTATTAAGCTGTAAAAGTCACTTAGGGATATATAAATCTACCCCAAGCTCCAAACCGGTTTCGGTATAACCTTCTTCAGTGGAGCACGCAAAAATTAGAAAAAGTGGAGAGCCAACAGCAAAACATCTGATACTATTTATAGTATCTGCCAGTCATGTAATATCCAATCATAACACAGTAATATGGTCTAATAAGACCTTAAATGCCAAATTGGCATGTGTATACATAATAATAATAAAGTTTGTGTAGTAGAATTTTGAATGTATAAAACAAAATTACATCCACGTTATAATGACAATGCTAAATAATACTGTAACCATAGGCAGTAGAAATATGTGCTATACATAAAGGTCCTCAGTGTGACACAAATATTTGGCCATCAGGATAATATTCTAATAAAAACTAACATAATGTGATTAAAGATGGTCATTAATACCTGGGGGAAATAAGGCACCTAAGTGTATGATCCAATACTTCTCTTTATGTGTAAGTATATTTTCCCACCCCTGTTGGTGGCTTCTGTCACCCACAATACGATCTATAATGGTGAACATAAACTTGGCAGTCGGGTGTTTAACAACTGTATGTTGGTAAAGGGCATTTGTGATTTTCTTATTTCTGATATTGCTTCTATGTTCCCCTATCCTAATCCTCAATGACCGAGAAGTTTTTCCTACATAAAAAGAAGAGCACTGACAGGTTGCAAGATAAATGACCCAACTCGTGGAACAGTTTCCAAAAAACTTTAAATCGTATACCTTACTGGTATTGGCACTACTAAACGATTTAGTTTTGTTTACCTGACTACATGACATACAATGCCCACAAGGGACAGTGCCCACTAATTCTGTACCAGTCATGGTTAGTTGTCTGTATCTGGCCCCTCCACTACTATGATGTTTATAGTGTGATAAAATAGAACTAAGAGTTTTGCCCCTTCTATATGAAAATTGGCAACGTGTACCCAGATGTTGTCTGAGAGTGTCATTAGCCAACAAAATATTCCAATTCCTCTCCATGATTCCTCTGATAATCTGATTATTTCTACCATATGTGGTGACAAATCTCAAGACCCCATCACCTTTCTTATTCTGATGGTCCTGGTATTCAAGAAGCTGATTCCTAGTCAAATTGTCAGAGCAATATTTAGCAGATCTAATGTCAAACTCAGCATACCCTCTATCAAGGAATCTATTCATAAGGTCTGAACTGGCCACCTCATAATCATCCACACTGGAATTAATTTGTTTGACACGACGAAACTGAGATTTAGGGATGTTCCGGACAGTGTGGCGGGGGTGCATACTTGAGGCATGTAGCAACGTGTTGTATTCTGGATATTTCCTGTATATTTTAGTGCCTAATGTATTGTCAGGCTTTCTGTAAACATTGACATCCAAAAATTCAATAGTTGTCCTGTTGCTATTAACTGTAAATTCGATGCCCCAAATATTACTGTTAAGATAGTCAACAAATTCTTTAAGATAGTCAGTATCTGCCCGCCACACCATCCAACAATCATCAAGATATCTTCGCCAAATGTCCATTTCCACTATATAAATGTTGTGAGATGTATCATATATTAGATATTCTTCCAAGTAGGCCATAAAAAGATCTGCATATATTGGAGCAAAAGATGCCCCCATTGCAGTGCCTTGTAGTTGCCAATAGCATTCACCTTGGAAGTAAAATATGTTTTTATTGAGAACATGCTCACACATACAAATCAAAAGGGTATTCAAACCTTTTGGATATAGATTAGTTTTTTCAAGCCAAAACTGAAGTGCTTGAAGACCAGCCCAGTGTGGAATACTGGTGTATAATGATTTTACATCTAATGTACAAAGTAGCCAGTCAGATTCAATTTGGGTCTCTGCTATAATTTGTAAAAATTGTGTGGTATCCTTAATTCTAGCTCTTACATTAACTAGGAGTGGTTTCAAATATTCCGTCAAAAAGGCTGATAATGGTTCAGTAAGTGAACCATGACCTGACACTATAGGTCTTCCAGGTGGAGAGGTCAGTGATTTATGTATTTTGGGAAGTAAATATAGTATCTGTTTGTTGGGATCCTTGACCATTAAATGCTTGACAATAGTAGTAGATAGAATGCCATTCTCTACTGCACTACTCAGAAAGTTGTCAATCTCTTTTTTAAAGGTAGAAGTTGGATCAATATCCATCTTCATATAGCATTTCTTATCAGATAATTGTCGTAATCCTTCTTGTATATAATAGTCCATGTCAAGGACTACTACAGCTCCCCCCTTGTCCGCCTTCAAAATCGCTATGTTATTGTTATTTTTCAATTCATTAAGCGCCTGCCTTTCTGTTTCATGAATATTATCTTTGAGTATGTTGAAACCATATGGTGGAAAATGTAAGTCCCTAAGTACAGCCTGTTGAAAGGCTGTGACATGGACATTAGCAGGAGGTTGGAATGTAGATTTGAGAAATCTGAACTCAGTAGATCTTTGAGCATTATTATTGCCATTTTCAGAAAAAAATATCTTTAAATTCAGACAACGACAAAATTCCAAAACATCATTAACTGTTTGATATTGATCACAAAAGAAGCCAGGTACAAATCCTAAACCTTTATTTAAGATTGTTTCTTGTTCCAGAGTGAGCACAGATTTGGAAAGATTGAGGACATTTTTGTATTGTGTGTCATTTATTTTAGAAGTGCTTGGACTATTCCATCCATTGAGTCCAAATCTGAACCTATTATGATGTTTCCTCCCCCCGCGTCGTTTCTTCGTACCCCTAAAGGGGTAGGTATGTTACTTCTTTTTTTATATGGTGAGTGATCAGATGTAATGCCCTCACTGTCAGTGGGAGAAGATTCATCACCCGAGGTACTGGTATATGTGTGTTCCTTATTTTTAAGAATAGGTCTGGGTCGTTTCCTTGATCTGGCACCGCCCCTACCCATGGTCATATCCTTAAATCTGACCGACTTTTGTAATTCAATTGACGTCCCGATTGAATTTTTTGATTTTCCTTTCTTTAGTCAATTTATCATACTGGGTCAGTTCCCTGAATAAGTTTGCCACCAAAGTGCTATAATTACTATTGGACTCAAATTGTTTACAAATGAGACTGAGGTCCTTAACCTCAGCAATATTCAAATCTATTGTCCTTTCATAATAGTCTGACAATATTTGTACAAATATCATAGATCCTTCTTGTACTGCCTCAAACCATTCATTGGTCAACCTCTGTTCAGATCTGCTGACCATGGGTTTTAACCTGATTCTGAGCCCCCTTGGGACTAATTTTTTGAAAGAATAGGCCTTAAAAAGCCTTAGGTGCCATATATTGGCTCGCAACCCTTTTAGGGCTTTCTCTAAATTGAAGAAGGCCGATTGGCATCCATTTTCTGCAGAGGCAGCCTGTTGATCATTGTTCATGTTGCTTGGGATAGACTCCAGTCCAAACACCTGGATATCCTCCCTATCAGCACACATACCCTGTAAAATATTGTCCAGATTCATATTTACCCAATAAACCGACCCAGTACAATAGAATTTAGGGTAGTGCGATGCCAGTGCCAAGAAAAGGACCCAGATAAATATTAAGTGACCCTACAATAATAATAGGGTCTCTATCTAATCTAATCTAATATCCAAAATACCAGTATCTCAAGGGAATAAGTATATACCAAAATGTACACCAAACATAAGATGGACACATCAAAAAACATTATTCATTTTAGCACAACTGACCTGTGTTCTACTCAAAGGGATCTTGGTCCTGACTATAGGAAAGAAACCGTCTATCAATTGTATCAATAATGAAATGCTAATGTAGCAATCTTTTGAAAAATAATATATAAGGTATTGATGACCTAAATCTATTAGCAAGACTAATAGCCACTAGTGCCACTATTTCTTTCCTTAATCAAGATTTCTGTTCAAGCCATCATTGGATGAAAAGGTTGTGTAAAAAGAAAAAAAATAAACTTTAAAATGCACTTCGGAGCATACAGGAAGGTACGGCTTCTTGAAAAAGCTGAAGAGTAAAGCAAAATTTGAGAAAAGGGAAGAAAAAACTAATGTGCATAGCACTGGAAGCCCAAGATGGGGGGGGGGGTGATAGGGGGAAGATTGGAGAGCATAACCCGCGCATGTGTATGTGCATGTGTGTTGAGTGGCTTAAACAGTTAGCCTTGGGTGGCATTTCAACTAAGTCCAGACCTGTACATAGGGTTCCTGCAATGTATTATTGGTGCAACTAAATTCCAGTAACTATAAATGTCCCTTTGTGAGATGGGCCAACATAGTGTGGTACACAGGCCTGTAGTAATTAAGAGCACTGTAGCTTACAGGTTAGTCAGTTTGCAGCATGAACTAAAAGGTTGCTTAGGAGGGGAATCAGCAATAGGGTGATACGTAGACTGGAAGTCACTAGGGGGCCCCCAACATGACATCTGCTTGGGGCCTCCAAAATGCTAACACCAGCCCTGCATGCACTGAACACATACACACCAACCTGGTTAACAGGAAAAACAGTACTCCTTAAGAGCAAACCTGCAAGCTATCCTAAAAACTATAGACCCAATAACTTGCCTTCAGACTATGTATAAACTATATACTGGAACTGATGCAGGCAAGAGTTTATAGTCATTTAGAAGAAAGCTCAAATTATGAAAAATACAACTAAAGGGTAACAAAAAACGTCATATTGAGCACAGAAATATTTGTTGTTCAATAAAGTCACAATGAAGAACTGTCAAACAGGGAAGAATCTAAATATGGCATGGATAGATTACAAAAAAGCATTTGACAGCATCCCACATTCATGGATAAAGGAGTCCTTACGGATGTATAAGATACATACTACATTGATTGATTATATTACAGTAACCATGAAACAGTGGCAAACCACTCTGCAGCTAAGCCATGATAAAGGACAAGTTACCTGTAACCTTTTAAAAACCTAATTCTTGTGTGTCTCTCTCCTCTTTTTTTCAGTACTCCACTCCAGATGCTCTTTCACTGCCTCTAAAATAGAAGGATTACCTCCTGCAAAACCCCAGATGTTTCCTTGGATGTTTGTCTGCTAACCTGGGCCTTATAGCAAGAACTACTGAGAGGACTCCCCAGTACAATATTTTGTGAATGTATGTACCCTTAAACTAATGTATTGTGATTACCTCATACGACCTATATATGCGAACCTGCCCTTCCATCTGTGCGACTCAGCAGCCTACCGCAGACCGCTTACTACCCTCTCCCCTCCAGTCCCTAGTCCGAGGATAATTCTTAATCCCACAAAAAGAGACTAGCTCATCTTTTCTGCCTGCTATCTTCCTATACCACTAGGTGGCAGCACCTACCATCAAAATGCCTGTACTACATTAATCTCTCACGGTTTACGTACTTTCAAACTGACTATATTTTTCATATCCTACTCTCTATTTCTATAAAACTGGTAATAAACCACTCACTCCCTACAAAAACAATCACCAACATTTAAAAAGTTTACTTCACTACATCTTCCTTACAGTATTCATCACTTTACCACTTACCTTACTTTTGCAAGGCAGTTGCCGATACTTTTTCTGCTGTGCTCTCTTCCCTTTTGCTCTATCCCGCTCCGTTCCCCCTACGGGCTCACTCTGCTCCCCTACCCTACCCCCAAATTCCACGCACCCCCACAGCAGCTACATTTATACATAGCTAGCCACTCACCCACACACCCAACAACCAGTCCATATCCCTCCCACCCCACAATTACTCAAACATACCACACCTACAAATCCAACCAATTACCACCTCTGCTTAACAATGAAGACATACCTCTTGCAAATGTCACTACTATCTTTCTTAATATGTGCCTATCACACTACATCTTACACCTACCCAGAACAGGATAATTTCCTACAACCCCATAAAGCCACTTCAACTTTATCTCCCAACCTACCTCCTTACTCACTAACAATTAACCCCAGCTTATACTATACTATACTACTGCTGTAAGCTATAGCCATATTAGACTCTTCACCTCTTATCCCATATCAACAGCAACTTGAAAATACTGTGCCATACTAAAAAAAAAACTAGCAAAATTAATCCATAATGTCCATCACCTACTCCTGAGTGCTGGAGATATCCACCCAAACCCAGGACCTAACAATACAAGTCCTCTTACCAATTCACATCACCTTCCCAAGACAACTCAACTTAACTCCAGGCCGTTAAATAGTCTACTACTCCTAAACCTAAATATTAGAAGCATAAATAACAAAACACATGAACTACACACTCTAATCTCTCAATACTCCCCTGATTTAGTCAGTATAACAAAAACATGGCTAAAACCCATCTATGCAAGATACTGAGATCCTACCACCTGGATATAGTATACTTAGGCAAGACAGACTAAGTAAAAAGGGTGGAGGCATTGCCTTGCTGTACAAAAACAGTTTATCCATAACTAAACTCGAGGCAAATACGCCCCTTTCAGAAAAAGCTGAAATTCTCTTCGCAAAGCTTAAAATAAGTAACAGAAAAGCCATCAACTTAGTAAGAGGATATATCCTACCAGGCAATAACATCCCTATGATGGAGACATTCCTTCAGTGGTTATCTCAATCCATGCCTCAAGAGACAATTGTATTAGGTGGCTCACTTGCTCTGCTCAACTACCCACTAACCATATCAATCTTCATACCTTCTCTCAAGTAATCAAACAGCCCACCAGAATAGTTAAAAACAATAAAAAAGAAAGCCTATTAGACTGGATCTTGCTAAATAAAATACCCTGCTCCTACTTAGCTGGAACCCTTCCAGACTCACTGAGTGACCATCAAACTGCTTTCTTACTTAAATACAACTTCCATCACCCACAAAGTCTTATACTTCAAACAATTAAAAACAAAAACACTTTAACCCCACTCCCTTCAGATAAGAGCTAAAGCTGTATAATTGGTCTGACCTTTATTACCTACCCTTAGATGAAGCTATTCAAAACTTCAACTCCACCTTCTTAGATATATTAAACAGACACACACCTGCAAGAACTACTAGAGTAAAGTCAAAACCAGTTCCATGGTTAACTAGGGAAACTAGGCAAAAAATAGCTGAAAGAAATAGAGCCTGGACAACCTGGCAGTCCAATAAAAGCCCTAGTGCACAGCAAGCCTACCAACAGATTATGAATCTAATCAAAAAACTAGTAATCCAAGACAAGAGAAACTAGTTCATTACCCGTCAAACCCAACACATGAATAACCCTGAGAAATTCTGGGCAGGTTTAAACAAGTTAATACACCCTGGTAAAACAATCACCCCACCCCCAACATCAGGTTTAACAAAGGACAATATAGCTGAATCATACAATACATTCTTTATAGTGACGTACATTGACCACCAGGAGTGAAGGTAGTTTTCTCAGTAATTCATGTATTCGTTAAGGTTAGAATTTTTCTATTTATCGTAAACAATGTGTAATTGATTTCCACAGTGACAAAGATATAGATCACATCATGTTTAGGTATTACAATACTTGACAGTAAGGTAATTAATTTACCCACTTGTAGTCTACCTACCTTAAGTACCCCTTACAATAAGATGTCACAATCATTATTTAGTTATCACTTGTTCCATTGGTAAAGGTGTTAAATTATACATCTGAATGACAATTATCTTTTAGTACTTAGTGTTTAGAATAATTTACACGCCATACAAATTACAAACTACAAATTGTACATTAGTCCTGGTATTTATGGCATTTATATAAACTGTCATTAATGACACAGCACGTCCCTTGGCTCTGTTTCAGGTTTTATGCCTATACTTAGCTTAAGAGGATATAGTGCTACAATTGTATGTGAATATGACCATTTTACAACCACCTGGACTTTTGTTTTATTACAAGCTTAGAAACAGTAATAGTACTGACAGTATACACATACACAATTACCAATTGTTTAGTAGCACATTCTATTACTTTTACTTGCTCCGTCATGTTTTAAACGTGTGCATAACATAGCACTTCTGTTTAGAGTAATAAACACATTTTTTGGTTTCAACTAACATAATATTCAGTACGAAGTATCAACAACTGTTGTATCTTATTTATTATTTAAGCTTTACTACTTCGTACTAAGTGGCTGTTAGGCTACTTTGACTGAAATTTCTGCACACCGTTTTTTCAAAAAAGTAAGTCAGAATTGTTCTGACTTTTAAAGGGTTAACGATGGGTTTACATTTATCATGTGACCATTGTACTACACTTAAATAGTTTTGAATTCAAGTTGTGCTATTATCTGAAGAAGTCTGTTTACATTACAGACGAAAAGTGCTTCATCTGAATTTGTTGGTTGTTTTGTTTTTATTGTGGACGCAGTACTTCACCACAACTTTTGTTTTATTGAATTTTTATTAAAGTCGTCTTGAGTATGCTGTCGTTGTTCCTGTGGCATTTTTGGTCTCTTTGCAAAACCAGTCCCATGGTTAACTAGGGAAACTAGGCAAAAATAGCTGAAAGAAATAGAGCCTGGACAACCTGGAGGTCCAATAAAAGCCCTAGTACACAGCAAGCCTACCAACAGATTATGAATCTAACCAAAAAACTAGTAATCCAAGACAAGAGAAACTAGTTCATTACCCGTCAAACCCAACACATGAATAACCCTGAGAAATTCTGGGCAGGTTTAAACAAGTTAATACACTCTGGTAAAACAATCACCCCACCCCCAACATCAGGTTTAACAAAGGACAATATAGCTGAATTATTCAATACATTCTTTACTGAAACCGTACAAACTCTAGCCCAATAGTAACTCACTGTCACTACAACAGGTGTCCCCACCCCCACTAACTACATGCCCACTTTTAAACTGCAACTCACCCCAACCTCCTCCATAAGAAAAATATTATCCCAGCTGAAACCCACAACACTAGGAATAGATTCCCTCCCCAATGAATTTCTAAAACTGGCAGCAGCAGAAATAGCTGTACCAGTTTCTGTACTAATCAATAGATCAATTACTGAAGCTACAGTACCCCTGATCTGGAAAACTGCCTATATCATACCTATTCATAAAGGAGGCACTTCCTATGACATATCTAACTACCGACCAATCGCTATACTATCTCCACTGGCTAAAATATTAGAAAAATGCATCCACCATCAACTTATGTCCCACCTTATAAATCAGGAACTCGTATCTCCATCTCAACATGGTTTCCATCCAGATCATAGTACCACCACAGCTCTGTTAGCATTCACAGACACCATAAACCATAACAGGAACAATGGTAAACTTACGTCTGCCCTTTTCTTAGACCTATCAAACTCATCTGCCACCTCAAAAACCTAGGATTAGACAACCAATCAGTCTCCTGGTTCGACAACTATCTTAAGGACAGGCAACAAGCAGTACAATGGAACAATAACTTGTCTCCACTTTTACCAGTCATTCTTATGGTACCTCAGGGATCAATACTGGGTCCCTTGCTATTCTCAATTTTCACAAACAATCTCTACTCTGGCAAATAGCACTAGCCTTATACAATACGCAGACGATTCCACTATAATATGCAGTGCCTCTACCCTGCAAGAACTACACAATAAAACCCAGGATAACTTCCACTCAGTTGAAAACTGGCTTACTGACAATAGCCTCATTCTTATCCCCAAAAAGACCAAGATCCTGCTATTTCACCTCTCACAAAATACCACCCTTAACGACACTTTCTTTATTCACTCTAAAAATGGTACACTTATCACACCCGAATCTCACACAAAACTACTAGGCGTCACCATTGATAACAAGTTAAAATTTGATATCCACATTAATCTAGCTATTAAAAACACTCACAGAAAGCTAGGTAGTCTCTACAAACACAAATCCTACTTGACCCATACTGCTAGGACCACAATTGCTCGCACTCACTTGCTCTCAACATTACACTATGCATCCCCAATCCTAACAAATCTATCCAAAAAAGAAACCAGCAAACTGGCAACCTGCTATAATCAAATAGCCAAATTTGCTTATAACTCATCTTTTAGAACCCATCACTGTCATAACCTAAAACAATTGGACTGGCTTGAACTGCCAAATTTATTAAGCTACAATCAACTTATAAGCTCCTCTCCCACCTAAATAAAATACCAGCTTTAAGCAACCTAATTCATCAGTATTCCTGTCCTAGGCTACTCCGCTCCACAGATAAGTTACTATTAACAGTTACTAGATCACATAGCCATGCCGGCGACTCCCTCTGCTCATCTTACATTTCCAAAATTTGGAACTCCCTGCCCCCTTCCATTACCCTGGAATCTTCTCTATCCAAATTTAAGAAATCTATCAAAAGCCATCTCAGCAACAAATGATTATGTCCCTGCTCCACACCTGACTAACTTCAGTCCTGCTCTACTCCTGCTATAACTCTTTCCTCAAACACACAGTCTCCTGATATGACTGTTTAGTCTTATCAATACCATATTCAGATGCATGTTGTGACTCTAGATAGGATATTTAATATACTTTGTTAGTACATTTATTGATCATTATATATGTCTTTGTAAGAAATTAATAATGCGTGCTCATCTATATTGTCTGGTTGAATATACTAGAAACATGTGAAATATATTGTCTGTATGTCTTGCATATGTGTTTCTTTGGAGCTTTTCTCCCCAGGCCTCCACTGAAAATGGACATGTATCCAGTTGGACTAGCCCAGTTAACAAATGTAAAATAAATAAATAAAAAATTATCCCAGGCAAAAAATCCAAAGGGGGATATTCCAGGTTGACTCTTTCTCACTGCTGCTGTTTTGTCTTGCCCTCAACTCATTAAGTTAAAAAAGCCACATTTAAAGCAGGAATGCTGCTGCTCCGAGAAAATATCAGTCTGGGACAGGAATGTGATATAAACAAACTTGAGCAGGTGGGAGTGTACAAATATTTGGGAATCGATGAGGGATCTATAGTAAAACATGAAAATGTGAACAAAATTCAGTTTGAATAATTTAGAAGACTAAAAATCAATACTGAAAGCAGCCATGACATCTAGGAACAAAATGCAAGCTATAAATTAATTTGCTCCTCCTGTTCTGACTTACACTTTTGGTGTGATTGACTGGCCCCAAAATGTATTGGATCAGTTGGACAGAAAAACAAGAAAAATGCCTCACTCTTATTAAGTGTTATATAATAATTAGTGTATACCAAGATTATATATCTCTCTTCTGAAGGAGGTATGGACTTCTTCAAAACTGATTACATGTATTGATCTGCAGTCATAGGACTGCAGACATACCTGATGACCTCATCAGATCGAAACATAGTGAAAGTTTTGAAACATGAAGAGAACAAATCTAAGATTACTTCCCTATTTAGTTTAGTAGAAACATATTGGTGTCAAGTAGGTATGGAAACCAAACCAGTAGTAGACAAGAATCAGGCAGTAACTGAATCTGCCAAAAAACTAAAGAAAGAATTATGAGTTTCTTACACAGAGTGGAACTGATACATATTACTGCTTCCCACTATTTCATACAGATCTTTTTAATATCTGTAGCATAGCATGTATAGGGCAATATCACAGATTTGGCTAGGTCCTGTTTGTGCTGATGGTTTTTGGTATTAGGGATGACACCACCAAGTCTAAACCTGTCCTGTCTTTGTTTAGTCACTCTGTTAACTGTACTAATGAGTGTTGATGGATAACGTGTTAAGCATATGGAGTGTATTGGCAAATATATTGCAGTGCCACCTCATCTCCATGGATTAGTAACTGAGTG
The DNA here is from genome assembly GCF_019279795.1 of Protopterus annectens. NCBI lineage: Eukaryota > Metazoa > Chordata > Ceratodontiformes > Protopteridae > Protopterus > Protopterus annectens. The sequence continues at coordinate 120,668,360 of NC_056750.1, forward strand.
TCTGTTCACAGTCTGTTAAGCCCAAGGGCAACCTATATTTAATTTTTTGTACACTGGACATCTAATTGCTTTCACTTAGGCTTGTTTTTGTATTGAAGACTTTTGCATTACTACAACAAAATAAAAGTTGTATGACAAGTATTGTTTACTTTTAAATCTTAATGTATTTCCAAGTGACTTTATCACATGACTATGATCATATGATGTAATTTCTGTTTAAAGGAAGGGTGTTCTGCATTGTTCTGTAATCAGATGAAGTCTTTTTCAGCATTTAGATGAAAGTGCTAAATAATATACTAGTTGTTTCTGCTACTTTGGTGGCGGACCAGTGTGTTTTATTTTGAATTCTTGGTCTTACACATGTTTTGTAATGTGGAAGTGACTCCGGTTTATAGTAGTGTTTATTCATACTACAGCAACACCAGTGGATTGTATCAACAATGTATTACTTTCTGCAAATCAGATGCAGAACACTTTGGTCATTTTAAAGGCTTTACCTCTCAGTTCCACCATCAACAATATTAGTGGTCTTATTGATTTGGTTTTATAGCTCACCCAGCAGTTTTCATTGCTGCTGAGTCTTATTAAACCAGCACAAAGACCAATAACTACACAGAGTACTGGGTTTGCTTTGGCAAACTGCTTTTTCTTTGGCTTGTTTTGTATTTATTTTTGTATTGGTAAAACAAAATAAAATTTGTATGACTGGTATTATTTAACCTATTTCCATGTGACTATCTCCAACTATGGTCGAATGATGTTTTTTCTGTTTAAAATGAACTGCGTTCTATATTGATCAGTATTCTGATGGTTTGTTTTCAGCTTTTAGATGAAAAAGCTAAATTATAAACTGCTTGTTTCTACTATTTTGGTTCTGGGCCACACGGTTTTATTTTGGATTCTTGATTTTATGCAACACATTTTGTAATGTGGAAGTCGTTTGGTTTCTAGTGGGATTGTAAACGTGATAAGATTTTTAAGTGATTTGTTAGGTTTATGAATGGCATTGTAAACAACTTTCAGTTGAGTGGTTAGGAAGGTATTATGAAATTCTTGCCGTTTAGTATTTTTCAAGGCTACACAATTATGAGGTTTGTGTGATAGGTTACAGGCACATTTTGTAATCTTGTTGCATTGTTCTAATTTGTCAAGGTTGGGCTATGAATATTGATAAGGATGGAAGATTCTTACAGGAAGGCAGGGTGACCAGAGAATTCCAAGAGGTAGGTTTTTACTTTGTGCAACATTCTGAACAGCTGGTTGGTCTTACCTTTTATGTAATCAATATGATACTTGGGTTACAGATAATTATCGATTAACAATCCTTATAGTTTTATTTAGGAAAGTTGTTCAATGTAAGTTTTGTTTAGTAACATGATATTAATGATAGACATAATGTTTATTATTATACCAAGTACAAAAATACTAAGTTTTACTTATCTAGCTTTGCAGATTCATACATAATTACTAGAGATGCTATCCAGGATACCATTGAAGAGTCTAACCCAAGAACACTGTCTGGTTAAGTTACTTGCTCAGAGTCACACAGTAAGGGAATCAAACCCTGGACTAGAGGAAGTAGTTTAACAACTCATGGTCTTAATCTCCCACACTGACAAACATCAGAAGGTACTGCTCCTCCCCTACAAGGAATCAAGTGCCAGTGTCCCACAAAACAGGCAGGGAAAATCACCTCTTGTTAACAAGGAAGGGAGGCAAAGATAAATTACTTCCCATAAGGGAATAAACTGCAGGTTTTCCATGTGTGAGGTGGGGAAACTCAACAATACGCTAAGCAAGAAAACAAAAAGTACTGGGTTCACCTGTGATTTGAACCTGAGACCTCTCACACCCAAAGCAAGAATTGTAACCCTAAACCAACAAGCCACTTTAAATTTATTTGAGGGCTTAATTGCAGGAATTAAGCACTAATGTAGTCTATCACCAATATGAACAGCAGCAGGCTTAGAGCTAAACCTTAATTACAGGAATTAAGCACTAATGTAGTCCATCAACGATATGAACAGCAGCAGGCTTAGAGATGAACCTTGATACACACCTACTCCCACTGTAAACCCCTCCATGAGAATGAACACTGATTGCACCTGATTCAGTGTTTGGTCTCACAGAGGGGTTCCCAGTGGGAGTGAGTGTGCATCAGGGTTCATCTCTGAGCCCACTGCTGTTTATAATGGTGATGGACTACAGCAACAAGTAGGTCAGAAGGAACAGATTAACAAAGTTGCTGTTTGTAGATGGTGTGGCATTACAGGTAGACTTTCAGCAAGAACTTCAACAAAGGATAAGAGAATGGAATGCAAAACTGAAGGCACAAAGGATGAAACTGAATACAGGTAAAACAGCTGTAATGGCAGCAAATGGGAAATGTGACGACCCATCACTGGATCACTAATCAAGGAGCCTCAATCCTCACCACTAGCAACAGTGGGGGACATACACTGCGAGGATAACAGGCACACACATAGTATTACACGATACAGCTCTCTGCATCACATGCAAGTTCCCGACACCACATTCAGTCTGGGGCTGATTTCTCCCTCTTTCTCCAGATCCTCAATAAGACTCCCCACTGGCACAGCTATAGAGTTGAGATCTCAGCTGAGTGACCAAGCCAAGACCTCCAGCACTCTCTCTGTCCAACCACTGTTTCGTGTCCCTGCCCAAGTAGCTGACACACACACACACACTCTGAGGTTTGATTTATACATGCATACACACCTGGGAAAGGCTGGCATAGGTTTACTAGCTATGCCCCCTTTTTGCCTAGACTATAAGGTAGTTATCACTGCCACCAGCCAACTCCTTATCAGCTACTTTAAGGCCCTTAACAAAGGGTATCCAATCTTACTTATTATTACAAATGGTAGTTTGACCAAGAGCAAGGCTATTAGGAGTGGCCCACACAGTGTCACCATATAAATATGCAAGTACTCTCAGACCTTAAATATCTCTACACAGATCAGCCACAATGAAAGGTTTAAATATATTTAATAATAAATAATAAAAGAACAAGAAAATACTCAGTATATATTCACAGTAATATCAGAGTTCAAAACCACAGGAAATATTTAAAACATCATCACAGGAAAATCTCAGATAAATAAAGATATCTAAACTAAGCTTCACAACATTTCTGACTGAATCGAAGAGAATTACTATACCCTAGAAACTTACTTACTATTGAGCAAGGCAGATGTGGTGAACAGATGTTCTAGTTGCTGTCAGGTCAAAGACATAATATAGAATGCCCTCTCTCTAAGAGGCCTCTCAAATTAATATTTCAAATATTACTGCTGGGATAGTTTGCAGAATGACATCATTTCTTGTCATCTGACTCTATCCCAGGTAAAACCCCCACTGCTGGAAGCTTGGCAGCATTTAGCATCTATCTGTGAATATACGTAGACCTCACATCTTTGGCAGATGCTGGAAGCCATAAAACAATTGCATTCCTTCATACTTTCAGAGGTAGTAATTAGTTCACTCCGAAGACAGTACAGAAAGTTTCTCAGCACAGACTCTGTGTCTCTGGCTCATTGAAAACTGAAATATACCATATTTTATTGCATAGCCATAAAGTAATTTAATTTCAGATATTTTCTGAAGTTAACCTCCTGTATTCCAGTTTCCACTGTTGAAATGCATACATTTAAACAGTTAAATAGTGCATGCATACTTCTGTTCTCTTCCTGCAGGGCACACTGTGGTGACATTTCAGACAGCACTTTACATAAATCTTTTCAACACACACTTCTGTACCTGCAGTTTGATATACACATGACATACAGTTCTAATATATTTTTGTAACCCAAGCATCTTATGTAAGTCATGTTTATATTCACAAATGACACATAATTATTTACAAAATTCCAGATAGCTGTGCTGGCATATCCCCCTTTGTCACAAGGAAATCAGAAGAAGAGAATTTAGATTGAAGGGAAAATAGTGGAATAGGTTAACAGCTTCAAGTATCTGGGAGTGGTAGTTGAGGAGAAGAGAAGTCTGACTGAGGATGTCAAAGCTAGAATCAGAGGGGCTGGAGTCAACTGGTACAGAGTATCAGGTGTAATATATGGCAGAAGAATGCCAAAGGAGAAGTAAGGTGTACAAAACATAGATGCAACCAACACTACTGTTTGGAGCAGAAACCTGGAAAGTAAGGCAGAGCAGTTGAGGAATCTAGAGGTGATGGAGATGAAATGCCTGAGATGGGTGGTACGATGCATCTGTTGGACTGACAAAGAAGTAAGGAAATAAAAACAGAAGCCAGAGTAGCTTCAGTTGCAGAAAAGATCAAGAAAAACAGATTATAGTAGTTCAGGTGCATCTGCAGAGAAGCAGAAGACAATCTAGCAAAGATTATTTGGGGCAGACAGGAAGAAAGCAAGAGGAAACGAGGGCATCCAGCAAAGAGTTGGCTGGATTGTGTCAGAGAAGACCTGCAACAGTCAGTTATGAGTGTCGATGAAGGCAGAAGAGTGGTATTGAATAGAAAGAGATAGCGACAGTTGACACAACATTCTGACCCCATGTAGAAAATGAGAAAAGGGGGGGTGATGATAAGGAAGATTAAGTACTAGTTGAGCATATTCTAGACATATTTCTACATAGTTAAATATGTTTGTGCTTTAATTTGTAAGTTGTCTGTATAGTTGGCAGAGATAAATATTTAGTTGTGTGCACATTGTACCACCTTTTCTGTTTTAATATCATCACCCATAGTACTGGTGAAAATAGTAAACAGAAGAAAACCTAAAATTGAGCCTTGAGGAACTTCTGAATCACATTATGGTAGGTTGAGTCTTTTCAAATTCAGCTAGTTTATAAGTATTTGGTGTGAGGTTGTAGCAAAGGCTTTAGACAGTTCAAATAGTGGAGGTGCAATAACCTTTCTTTCATTTATCAGCTGATTTACTAGAATGAAAATACAGTAAGTATATTCAAGATTAAGAAGAATATCAGGCTCTAGGAGATTGTCACTGTAGAAGTGACACTGACCCCATGTGCAAAAATGGGGGAAAAAGGGTTCTGGGTGGATAGATGGATGAATCAGAAAAAGAGGTAATAAAAGTAATGAAGACTATGTAGATTAGTAGAAAAGGATTTTGTCCAATGGCTATTCAGATAAACATTTCTTTCCTTAGGAAAAGTGAAAGAAGATTTTAAGAGAAATGTTTTTATGAGATATGGGAGCTTGGCCAGGTCCAGTTTTGTAAAATGTATTTTTAACTTAAAAAAACAGTGCATGATTAACCTCAGGCCAGATGTCTGCATTTTGTGACCTAAGCTGTCCGGTGGGATTGTACACAGTGGTCCACAACCATAGTTGTAGCAGCAACCAGTTTATTAATTAACATTTTTGTCTAAATGCTGAAAATAGACTTTATTACAATACAAATCAATACAGAACTTATGTTCTTTAAAAAGAAAGTACATCATATGATGATACTCCTGTGATAAAATCAATGGAATTAGGTTAAGACTCAAAAGGAAATGATGCCAGTTATAGAAATTTTATCTTGTTGCAGCAATGTAAAAATCTAAAAATAAGCCTAAGTAAAAACAATTTGGCATCCAGTATACAAACAATTACATACAGGCTGCCCTTAGTCTTAAAAGACTATTAATAATTAATACTAATTAATAATTAATTAGTTATTCAAAGGGGATCCAGTTCCTGTCAGCCTGGAAAGCCATGAACGACAAACCTCGTTGCTTTGCAAGAGATGGTTTGCACCTGGCACCTCTAGGCTTTCGGCTGCTGGCAAATGTTATTGACATCCCATTGTGCCATTTTCAGGCAAGGTCTAGAAAACAACATTACTAATGTGAAATTAACCAATCAGAACAAAATAAGGGTCATGCTGCTAAATGTTAGGAGCTTAAACCAAAAACTGCACTCCCTGGAAGCACTTCTAACACTAGAAGATCTAGATGTCTGTGCAGTCACAGGAATCTGGTTCAAGGCCTCAGAGAGTACCTCAGCCTTGCAAGGTTACTATGCCTTCCACACCTTTAGACTGCAAAATGAACATATGAAAACCAAAGGAGGCAGTGTTTCAATCTATATTAGAGATAAATGTACCTCACATCTAGTTAGAATGGAGAACTCCATGGAGTTACTCCAAATCTAATTTACAGAGGGTAAGACCCCCAATCAAGTCATAGCCAGTTATAGACCTTCCTCCATGGTTCACGATGCCCACAAAGCTTACTTGACCAAACTAGATAAATCCAAATTTTACCGAACACAGTGCTTATGGGGAATTTCAATTATTCCACCATCAACTAGGAAACCTATGCTAGCCCTTACTTGCTAGTGCAAAAGTTCCTTGACTTTGTTAATTCAAATGCCCTGGAACAAATTGTCCATACCCCGACAAGAGGAACAAGCATTCTTAATGTGGTCCTCACCAACATGTCAAACAGATGCACTGCCGCAATTGTCGGACCCTTGTTAGTTAAAACTGACCACAATTCAGTCACCTTTGGGCTGACACTAACACCAAAATTCACAAAGGGTGAAATCAGACTAACAAACTTCAACAAGGTAAACTATACCTTCTTAGATGAAGGTATAAATGTATTCCAACCCCACCCCAAGCTGGAAGTGGTAACTACTCTGAAGCTTACACTAAAGCCCTGTACAATCACTTGCATAAGTGTATAAACTTGGCTGTACCAGAAAGAATCAAAGCAAGAGCCCCAAGTAAAAACAAGCTGCCATGGTGGACATCTGGCATCAACAAACTTTACAATAAATGCAAAATGTTGTTGTCCAAGAAAACAAAGGCAAGGTCCTGACAATGAGACAATGGAGAAGCACCCCCCTCAGCCTCAGCAGGCAAATAAAACAACTTGTCAAATCCTCCAAGGGCTCCTTTGAGAGAAACTTAGCAAGTACAGCCGTGGATAACCATAGGTCCTTTTACAGCTATGTACACAGCCTAAAAGGTAGGACCCAAGCATGTGCAAATTAGTGGCCAATGGTATTTCACATACAGACCCCACAGAGATAGCAAACCTGCTAGTGGATAGTTTTGAGGAAAATTTCATTCCCTTATCTCCTCCTAACTTATTACAAACCTTGCCCCAAATCTCCCCATCACCCTACATATCTGAAGAGCAGGTTCTCATAGCCTTGTCCAAGGCAAAACACACACCCTCTATGGGACCAGTCAACATCACAGGCTGTCTTCTAAATGGGCAAAATGTGAACTATCAACAACACTAAGTACCCTTTTCAATTATAGCCTAACCATAGGCTTTATTCCCGTGGAATGGAGAACAGAAACAGTTATTCCCCTCCACAAAGATGACCTTGCAACAGACGTGGGGAATTGCAGACCCATAATCTTGAGCAGTCTCATCTGTAAGGCCATGGAACGTATCATTATAGACCTCATAAATAAAGACGTAGGTGACCTCCAAACCCTGGATCCGACCCAGTTCGACTTCGTCATGAGCAGATCCTGCCTGTTAAATCTGGTGAATTTCTTTGAAAATATGACCAGGGCCATTGACGAGGGCAAATATGTGTACACAGCATACATCAACTTGGCAAAGGCTTTTGACACAATACCACATTCAGGTATTACCAATAAACCTAGCAAACTGAATGTAAACCCCTTCATTGTAAGATGGGTTGCCAACCAGCTCACAAACCAAACACACACTATCAAAGCGGGGGACTACACATCAACCAGCAAACCTATTACCAGCAAGGTGCCACAGGGGTCAGTGCTGGGCCCCCTACTGTTTGGTATATAATTCTCAGAAGATCAGGTCAAAACTAAGGGGTTGTGGCTGAGTAAGTTTGCAGGCGACTGCAAACTTGGTGCAATCATTGAATCCCCAAATGATGTCAGTATACTCCAGAAGAGTCTCCCGCAGACCAACAACTGGTACATTAGTCACAGTCTCAAACTGAATGCAAAGAAATGCATCATCATTCCCCATATGACAAAGTCCCTTCACACAATCAAAGCAACAACAGTATCCTAAGTACCCATGAAGTGGTAAGGAACCTGGTATCACAAGTTGACTGTGACCTTAACTTCTACCACCATAGTAAGTAAGGAAAGCTTTCTACGTAGCACACTTGATTAGAAAATGCATCTCCTCAACAGCAAAAGAGGTCATAACCTCTCTATACTCGGCACTTATCCGGCCCATAATAGAGTATAATGCCCCATTCAGCATGTACCATACAAAGCATCTGCAGCAATTGGAGAGACCTCACAGATTTCTAACAAAGAAGATAAAGGGGCTACAGGGGAGCTTTGCGCAGCCTGTCTGATTTATCTCTCAGCAACTGCTGCATCTTTGGAACAGGCTGCCAGTTTATGTGAAACAGAGCACCTCTATGACACTGTTTAAGAGGAACCTGGATGAGTAGATGGGGCACCATAAATTCTTACCAGGGATAGTGCCCACAACCCTCCTGGACATGGGCAGTCATCACTAAATGCAATCTTCGGAATTGACTAGCATTCCTATGATATTACATTGGGGTGAAATGGCTAGGCTTAAAATGACCTCCAGGTCGACAGCCTAGTAATCTCCTATGATTCTAATAGACACTTAGTCATTAATCCCCATTGGGAAGATGGCATTGAAATGTATTTGCCAATACACTTCCCTTGCTTCAAGGAGTGACTTCCAATCACCACCCAGGTTTGGTGTTAGCATTTTGGGGGCCCCTAGCAAATATCAAGTTTGGGGGTCCCCTAGGCACTTCTGTCAAAGTAACCCTGCCACTGCCACCCCTCCGAAGCAGCCTTTTAGTTCATGCTGCAAACTTTTAGCAGTAGTATGTATAGACGTACCTGTAGCTACAATGCTCTTACAATACACCAGGTGTATATACCATGCTATATTTGCCCATCTCACATAGGGACATTCACAGTTACTGGCATTTTAGTTTCAGCAATGATACATTATAGCAACTCTATGTACAAGTCTGGACTTAGTGAAATGCTGTCTATATGCTCTGTAGTGCATTTTAATTTTTTTTCTTTTTACATATTTTTTCATCCAATGTTGGCTTGAAAAGAAATTACGATTAAGGAAGGAAATTCATTGCTGCTGTTCAGCTTAAGTTTTCCTTGCAACCTTTCGGCATACCTTTCCTGACCAAGACTCCACAGTAATAACCATTTAGGAAATAACTCAGTAAGTCAGGGCCCAGGAAGCCATAGGGTTATAGGTTTGTGATGCATTTTAGAGCATTTTCCCAACCTTTTAATGCAATGGTGCCATAAAAAAAACATGAGTAATAAAAGAATTTCAATCTTTTTTTTTTTCTTTCAAGGAAGGTATAAGTAGCGACCAAGGCTTAATATTCAAAGATTAAAAAATAGTAGCTCATAACAAACTCACAAGCTATTTGCTGTCTGGATACAGAGGTCCAGTCTGGGAATATGTCTTGCTTCCCTAACTCCCCCCCAAAAGACAGTCACTGCCTATGCATCCCTTTGGTGTTAGAATGGGATGGAAGAAGAGGTTCAAATTGCCACAGTCATGTGTTTCAGTTGAGTGCTGACACAGATATACATAGCATGCCTCCTCACTCCTCAACCCTAACCATCAGTGAAAGCTACCTGTATACGTGCCTGATATGATATTGAAAAAATAATAATTACATTAATGTATTTTACTTTCTTTCTCATAGACAGTACACTGTCCCTACACAAGTTAAGGTAACCTTCTTTGTATACCTCTGAGGTCTGTTAGAAAAGTAAAAGAAACAATGACCACACTGTCTTCAGCTCAAACATAAGCTGTAATCACCTCATGTGCACACCTCCACAGTTTGACTCTAATGAAAATTAAAGAAGTACACCCCCCCCCCAAATAACCTACAGCAGCTTTCTGTATACGCACACATCTGAGCAGGGCTGGTTTTAGAATAAAGAGAGCAGAGGCCATTACCAGCTTAATCCTAACAGTATAACTGCCAAGTCCAAAAATAAAGGAAATGGAGTGAAGCAGGATGAATAAAAACAGAACTAATTTATTCACAAATAACCGGTGAATTAAAAATAGATAAGCGTTTTCACTTCGTGAGCTTCATCAGATCTTTAACGCAGAGACATAACTTTTCAAAATAAATATATATACCAATTTAAACTCTGTTAACCAATCAAATCCATGTTCTAATAAAGTCCTTAAAGCACTACTACATACATATACTAAAACATCAATTCAACCATACTAAATACTTATCAAACGATGCTAAAATACACATTTACTATACATAAAGGATGTAAAAAAGTTATTTACATTCTTTATATGTGCATGTTATGTAGAAAACTATAAAAATTTATGTAATAAAATAAAATAATGGTGAAGCACAATGGTAATAAAAACATAACATAGTGTATTAGTACATACCCTAGCAACTACTCTATATACAGTGGGTAGATCATATTAAGCCAAATCTAAATAATGTATATACAATTTTATATGTCACTTAATGTTCCTACGCTTTCTTAACATGGGCTTGATGGAAGCTCTTTCATTAAGCCCCAAACCTCTATCTGCTCTCAGTGTTATTATCCAATTACTTTCCCTGCACTCAGTGTGGTTCTTAATATCACCTTCTCATGTGCTAGGGGTTATAACCTCTAGAGCTCTAAACAAAAACCTATGTGTATCACCATACTGCATTACATGCTTAGCCAGAGCATTATGTGCTGAACCTTTTCTAATATGATAGGTATGTTCTTGTATCCTATCTCTAAAAGGTCTATTAGTCTTTCCCACATAAAAAGAAGAGCATATCTGGCTTATATACAGCCAGATACACTAAATTAGATAGGTTCATAGGTTAGTACTAAACTAACTGCCCTTGCAAGCGTAGCCAATTATCCCTTGTGAGACTCAAACCCTGCACCTTGTGTTTGTAAGGCAAATACCTTAACCATTAGGCCATATGTCATACAATTAGCAGTGGTTGATGTCCTAAACTCTTTTTCCAGATCAGGATGAAAAACCTTGTACTAGTATCTATATAAAAACAAAAATTACACTGTCCACATGGTCTGGTGTTTCCATTCCCAACTAAGGTTTCTTTAAAATTAGGATAACATAACATTCTTTTCAATTTTTTCTTGTTTCTAAACAAGAAATGAGGTTGCTCACCAACTATCCTCTTTAAATCATCATCTACTTGCAAAATGGACCAGTGTTTATTAATAATGTCCTTAATATCAGTATGGTCTGATGTAAAAAAGGTTGGAATTTTAACAAAAGATTGTTTAGTAGGTGTTCCAGCTCTATCATTGCTCTTAGCTGGTCCAAAATAAGGCGCTGCTATGTCAGGCCGTAAATACTGGACAGTCCCCAGGTACTCACTAACCTCTCGGTCATTATAACCTCTATCTAATAACTTCAACCTCAAGTTATCTAGCTCTTCTTCAAATCCTGTATCTGTGGGGTTCAGTCTAGAAGCCCTGACACCTTGGTCTTTAATAACATTTTTAAAGACATATGCTGGATGCATTCTTGATCTCAATAAAAGCGTATTACAGTGACATGGTTTTCGATACACCCCTGTATTTATTAGTCCACATGATAATTTCTCAATGTATAGGTCTAAAAAATCTATCCTAGAGTTTGAACTCTTCATAGTAAATTTAAAGAACTCAGTTAGACTATTCATAATAGTAAACAATGAATCTAATTGTTGTCTACTACCATTCCATAAAACAAAAAGATCATCGACGAAACGTTGATAGAACGCCACATGTTCTTTAAATTCTGTAACATGAAAAAGAACATTCTCCTCCCAACATGCCAAAAACATATTGGCATTGCTGTTTGCGCAGGGGGCCCCCATTGCCACACCATCCTGTTGTCTGCATATGGTATCTTTAAATATAAAAAGATTATTCTCTAACACAAGCTCTAAAAAATGTGTAATCAAATCTATCTGCACAAAAGAATAGTCACTATGCTTCTTTAAATAGTCCGATATAAACTGAATACCCAAATCATTGGGTATAATCGTGAATAATGATTGTACATCAAATGTCACAAGTATGTATTCATCAATTCTATTATACAACTTCAGACATTCATATAGTTCCATTAGGAACTGCTTAGAGTCTTTCAAGACAAATTTATTCTTATTCAAGATAAGTCTAGGATATTTCTCAACATGTACTGATAGATGTTCAGTAACCCACCCTCCACCAGAGACTATAGGTCTCATGGGTGGGTCATGAACATTTTTGTGAATCTTAGGGAGACCATGTATCGTGGGAATAAGTGGTGTCTTAATAATCAAATAATCAAAGAGTTCATGATTTATAATTCCACCTTTATAAATATCCAGTAAAGTATCCATAACATATCTTGTAATTCCATGCATTTCATCCCTAGTAATTATCTTATAAAACGTATCACTTAAAAGGCATTCCATAGAAGTACAGTAATGCTCTATATCCATAATAACTATACCTCCCCCCTTATCCGCAGGTCTAATTATAATGGAGGGTTGAGCTTGCAATTGTTTCAAGCTCTGTCTTTCCTTATAATTAAGATGATCACATCTCCTTTGTCTCTTATGTGTATTTAAATTATCATAATATCCACAAAGTTCATCTTCAGTCAATTTTAAATATGCTTCGACCAAAGGATGGTTGGATGGCACAAACTGACTCAAATTTTTAAATCTAGGTAATTCACAAATCTGCATATTTATATTCTCATCACTTGCTTCTGAGTTACTGTATAGTAGCTTAAGCTTCACATTTCTACAAAAAATTTTTAGATCTACAATTATATCCATTAGTCTACTGTGACTTTTAGGAATGAAGCTCAAACCTTTACATAATAAACTTTCCTCATCTTGTGATAATATATAACTAGATATATTACAAACTAATGATTATTGCCCTTTGTCCACATCTTCTTGATGGTCTGATGTGGTACATACTCCCCCGAGTATTTCCTTTTTTGCCGACCTCGACTCATGGAACGTGTTCTTCTTATTCCTTTGTCCATACGGACTAGCAAGGGAAAAGGAATATCTCCACCAATACCACATGAATGGTCAGCAGATTTGTTTAAGACCTTAGGTCTAACAACTGCCTCTGATGTATGTACTATAGAAACAGGTTTATTTTTCACTATCTGAACATCTGGATATAAATTCCTTTCCTGTACTATATTAAGTATTTCTTCATGAGTAGTCTCAATTAAACTAGTATTGATAGTGTCTGCAGGTTCAAGAGAGATCTCATCTGATGTCACAACATCTCTCTGTTCGTTATTATATGAACCTTTACTCTTCATTTTATCTTTAGCATGACCTAAAGTTATATTTCCATTGCTAATATCATGATTTGTAATAGTATTCCCTTCAATAAACTCAACATTAGTATTAGTTCTAGTATTCATGTTGTTTCTAGAAGCATTAAACATCCTGCTAGTTTTATTTCTAGGCATAACATTATCAGTCTGCTCATTAGAATTAGAATTATTATCAGTTTCAGCAGTCGCATTCTGTCCATATCTGGGCCACATAAAGACATGACCCAGCCTAAAGTCATTAGTGTCTCTCATAATCTTATTATTTTTCTGATGTAATAGTTTGCGTTCAAACACTGATACTCCATCAAAGAGACTTTCGAACAGAGGCTGCACTGTTGCACTTAAAAAATTGTCAAAGATGAATTGCTGTTTCTTTTTAATGTTCTCTACGAGAGTAGTCTCTTCGGGTTGAAAAAAGTCAGTTAAAAGCTATAAATATTTCCTGCTTACCTCGAGGTTCAACTGCTGCCACCTGGAAAGTAAGTCCAGATATTGTCCTCCTTGGCTAGGCATATTAAAAACGCGAAGCCCCCTAGGAACAATCTTTTTCTCAAGACAATACTGTAAATGTACTCGTTGCGTTTGAAGCCGTTTCAGCCTGAAGAAATCCTTCTCAAGCTCGTCTACTGATTTCTGTAGCTTCTGTAAATCAACGGTTGCATCATTGATGTCGTCAGCAGGAGCGGTTGTTTCAAACTGCCAAGAAATACTCTTCGAGCAGTGAAGGTACTGAAAAAATCTCCGTTTCAAAGCCTCATTCATCTGGTCATCCCCTCGCGGGTTATAGTCAAGTTCAATACAGGCAACACTCTGCATAGTCCTGCTCCAGGCAACAGCAGTTATAATAATGAACAAGATAATCAGTAAAAAGAATACTGCCGAAACACCTGATAAACACTCCCTTTCCAGATTTAAAAAGTATAACTGCCAAGTCCAAAAATAAAGGAAACGGAGTGAAGCAGGATGAATAAAAACAGAACTAATTTATTCACAAATAACCGGTGAATTAAAAATAGATAAGTGCTTTCACTTCGTGAGCTTCATCAGATCTTTAACACAGAGACATAACTTTTCAAAATAAATATATATACCAATTTAAACTCTGTTAACCAATCAAATCCATGTTCTAATAAAGTCCTTAAAGCACTACTACATACATATACTAAAACATCAATTCAACCATACTAAATACTTATCAAACGATGCTAAAATACACATCTACTATACATAAAGGATGTAAAAAAGTTATTTATATTCTTTGTATGTGCATATTATGTAGAAAACTATAAAAATATATGTAATAAAATAAAATAACGGTGAAGCACAATGGTAATAAAAACGTAACATAGTGTATTAGTACATACCCTAGCAACTACTCTATATACAGGGGGTAGATCATATTAAGCCAAATCTAAATAATGTATATACAATTTTATATGTCACTTAATGTTCCTACGCTTTCTTAACATGGGCTTTATGGAAGGACTTTATTAGAACATGGATTTGATTGGTTAACAGAGTTTAAATTGGTATATATATTTATTTTAAAAAGTTATGTCTCTGTGTTAAAGATCTGATGAAGCTCACGAAGCGAAAGCGCTTATCTATTTTTAATTCACCAGTTATTTGTGAATAAATTAGTTCTGTTTTTATTATTATTTTTTTACAAACACACACAAAAGCCACAGCAATACCAGTTTTGTACTTATTTCAGCAAATAGCAATACATTGTGTAGCACTTGTACTGCCACACCAGTTTAGTCTATAAACATCAAACAGCAGCAGGGGTAAGTCACTTTTATTTACCTTGATAAAGAGAAATGTGCAAATGTCACTGTCTCTTATTTCACAGACCTTCCCTGATTTTGCTCATAAATTTGCTCTGTCCTTCATAAAAAAATTTGATTTGCTAATAAATCATTAAGGAATACAGACAGTCAATAATTCTAGGCATCATAGGTTTATACTTCGAACTATCCAAAAATGCATGTTGATGCAAAAGATGATGGGCAGGATTCACGAAGCCTCCGTGTAAGAGTTACAAGGCTTACATGGAGGCTGCAGTTAAACGGTGTGACGTCAGCATGTCATGCATATGCATGAGGGCATGCTGAATCACACCTAAGGCTAACACGGTCCGTGGAGGACAGCAGGGGGCATGTATGTAGGCCGAGCCCTGCAAACGGACACGCCCCCAGAAGAGTAAAAGTCCCGAAAGTAAATCCCCACGACAGAGTATGTGTAAATGTGAATAAACACAACACAACACATGCCTCCACAGACTATGAACATAAAATGTACAAATGAACATCTTATATATTTTTTTTAAATTGTAAAGATGTTTGCCCGTGCGTGGGCTCGTTTGCGCGGGCGTGCCCGTAGCCTAGCCACAGTTAGCAGTCAGTGGAAAAGCATATAAGAACTAAATATGCAAAGTAAGCCAAGAAGCAATAGCATAGCGGTAGAGACGTCGGCTGAAGAGCAGGCAGTCATGGTTCGAGCCCACACAACATCAATTTTTATTTTTAGTGAAATAAGCACGAAACAAGTCCCTGACATATATGTACACTTATAAAATTATATTTTATGTAAAATGTAATGAAATGGGACATGTATTTTGAAGAAATGTGAGATAATAAAAAAAAAATGTCAGATGTGCCTATAGCTGAGCTACAGTCTAACAAGTTGAGTACATTTGCCTGTAGGTGAGCAGTGTTTTAACAGGTATAAAATGAGTGCCTGTAGGTGAGCAGTGGTTTAACAGGTATAAAATGAGTGCCCGTAGGTGAGCAGTGGTTTAACAGGTATAAAATGAGTGCCCGTAGGTGAGCAGTGGTTTAACAGGTGTAAAATGAGTGCCCGGGGTTGAGCAGCGTTTTAACACGCTGAAACTGTGTGCCCGTAGCTGAGCTGAGCGTAATATGTGTGCTGACAGCCAAATGATGCGTAAACCAGTGTAACCCGTTTGCACGGAGCTGCGCAACGCGCCAACAAGCTAACCGGCGGGCAACGTTGAGCAAGCTGTATCAAAACTGCCTTTACACAGACACACCTCCTAGCCTGTGTAGACAGTCATAAAATATAAAAAGCAATGGCCAGGTTCGAACCCAGGATACCATGCACCATAGTCAAAGTACTGAACCACTAAGCCATGACAGTTGCACTTAGAAATGCAGTAATAGCATATATATAGGAATGAATAGAAAGAGGAGCATGACAAAGCAGGTTTTGTGAAGCTGATACAATTCCAAAATGGCCAATCACAGATAAGTGCGGGAAAAACGGCATATATAAGCCCCATAGGTGGGAATACACAGCATAACCGATTGTAGAACCGACTTGCAGCCAGAATGTCAGGTGTAGGTGAGGGTAGTTGCTTCCGAGCACAGAGGTGGGGCGTTGTGGAGTCCAAATATATGGTTTGGCTCCTCGTCCATAATCATGAGGCCCAACTCATGCAGGGCCAGGTCCTGTGGGGAGCATATAGGGCTGAGGCATGGGACCGGTTGGCTCATGATCTCACCAGTGCCACAGGAATACCAAGGACTGGTGAGCAGGTCCGTCACCACCATGCGGACCTGAAGAGACGGAAACAGGACCAACTGAACCGTTGGATCCAGGAGGCCCGGCAAATGCCCAACGCCCCACTACTGAGTAAGTTACATGTAATTATTTATGTAAGAAATTAACCTAGCTGATATTATGGAGATGTGTATTCCAATATTACTTTATTTATATTACAGCTGCAGGTGTCCGTTCTGCAAACCGTCGAGCCTATGGCGATAGGCTGGCATGGTTGCGCCACCAGGCAGGTCAGTAATTCTCTCCCTATAACTGTAAATAAATATATAAGTATGACAGTTAGCAAAAGAGTACAGTGTAGTCACTAATTAATAAAATGTGCAAATAACAGTGTAAGAGGGTTTGCAAGTATTGCTTGATTACAACAGTGTGATGCAGCCTGTAATCCAAACATAAAAATTAAACAAGTCTGAAATAAAGATGTCCCACCTGTAATATAATAGTACATAACTTGCAGCAGGCTGAAAAGTACAGCTGCAGAAGCTGAGTAAAATACATGTGTGAAATATATCCCTGTTGAAATACAGAAACATGACAGAAGTGAGACTGTTGGAAAGGATTGTTATAACTACAGGTAAAACATGTCAATAAAGCCTAGAATTAAGTACCATCCTGAATTATAAAAATAAAACAAGTGAGAGAGTGTGAGAAAGAGTTATGAATCCACCAATAAAGTAGTAATAACTCCTGAATAAAGTATACTGCAATCAGTACAGAATGAAATGAATGTGACAGGCAGAATGTGTGTCCCAAAATCTGGATATGTTGCTCTCAGTCTGCAATATGCAGATAGTATGGTTGTCTGAAATACCAAACATCCACAGTTGTCTATAGCTATATAAAGCAAATGTAGCAGGATGAAGTAGCTGAACAGAGCCAGATATGAATGTGTATGAATAAAAATGAAAATGTATATTGATGTAGCAGTAACATTCCTATCACCAACCTGAAGTAGTTATCACATAGGAAACTGTAGGCAGAACTGTAGTGTGCATATATCTGCAGCTATTAGAAATGTACAGCATATGTATTGGTATTTGAAGTTGTTAATAACATTTTCTTCACCCTACCCTATAAACACATATAATCCATTCCACGTGAAATTGGTATGTGCAATCACAATTAACACCCCTGGACATTTGTCCTGTTGGTTCATACATATTTGCATGTACGTTGATGCATCTGCCCTGTTCATACATCCAAACCTGATGGCTTGTTGCCATCAATCAACCCTGCATGTTGTTGGATTGTGTATTGCTGTTCAAATTATGCATGTGTTATGCTTGCTGTTCAATGGTTTGAATATATGGGTGTTTGGTTAATGGGAATACTAATGCATGCTGTTACAACTAATTGTGAATGGTATTGTACGTTACTAACCCAAACTGTCATAACATAATGCAAAACATAGGATGACAGGGAAGGCGGGTTCTTGCGGACCCACCTCTCCCTCCTCAGCTGGTGAGTTCACCTGGCAGTAGTGCCCAGGCCGGACCCTCCTCCAGTGGCCCTGTGCCACCTGCGGGTGGAAGCACTGCAGGGGATGAGGCTCGTCCCCCCTCTGCAAGCGTGGCCGGAGGAGAACATCCACTCACCCTCCATAGTGTCTGGACTGTGGTGCGTAGGGAGATCCAGGACGCTGTTCTTGGGCCCCTACGCCAGCTTGAGGCACAGGTGGCACAACTAACGGGCGTGCCTGCTGCCCGGCCTACACAGCCCCCAGCACAGCCCCGTCCTGGGCAGTGAAGGCACAGTGGCAACTGCCCATGGGTGGGGATCTCAGTTCCACTGTTGCCATCTGTGGGCTCATGGGCTCAAGATATCCAAACATCCATCCCCGTCAATTGTTTAACCCCCCCCACATGTGTCATACACCGCCCCTGTATGCGTCTTGTTTGTCTTGTCTGTTAACCTACCCAACCTACCTCCCCAGCTATACCGACTTCCTGTACCTGACATACCACTCTCACCTGAAAAAAAAGGGCACTCTGTACCCACAAAAAAATTACGCCCCCATACATAGCTGCCCATTTTGCACACATGTCTGCTGGACATGTAAACTGTCAATTACAGTTGGCTGTACAACAAGTATTATTGTTGTAATTACACCTCTCTCAGGGGTGGAAGGTTTCAAATGTCACACCAAATTACAAACATATGCACAGCTGTTGCTGATGAAGAAATGGGCAGCTATGGGCCTTACCTACATCCCTCCTGCAAAACCCGAGCTTGTTTCCCTACTGTCCTACCCTCTTTGTGACCCCTTTTTCACCACTTTCCTGTCTCCCCATTTTCATTTCTTTCAAAGAAACTAGGGCGGGTGTGCACAAGAGTAAGCACTTTTAAGCAGTTGTAAGCGGGTGTGCATGGAGCTGAATGCCAGTGCGCATGCGTGAGCTCTGCGCAAACCAGCGCTAACCCGGTTACAACTGCTTAAAAGTGCCTTAGTCACTCTGAATGACAAGGCCTGTAGTCTGCTTAAAATCAAAATAAAATCCCACTGTCAGTCCCAAACCCAGGACCTTGGAAACAGTAGTCTGCATGACTTACCACTAAGCCATGACTGCTATATAAGAACATTGTGCTACAATAAATATATCATGCAATAATAGGAATGAATGTAAAGGGAATATAGGATGTGTAGTACACAAAGCATGTCATGTATATTTACTGTCAAATGTAGTGGATTGCTATAATAGTAGTGTGTGAACAGACACAGCCATGCTACTTGGTAGCTAGTAGGTAATAATGTCACTGTAGCACCTTGCAAGCCACACACATACTCACAGCAAGATAATCACTGCCAATACTCCACAACCTCTTACAGCAACACATCCGGACTAAGTAATAAAAAATGTGGAGCAAAGGCCCAAAAACAGGGACATATTTCAAATATTGCTCCAACAAACTTAGACAGTTGAGAGAGTAACAGGTTTTGCATTATGTTGGATGTTTGGAAGGGTATGAAGTCTGAAACTGAAATGTTTGTCACTATAGTCTGACTTGAGCCCTGAGTGATTTGCCAGAAAAAGCTGTTTTTGAGATATGGACCAAAATATGAGGCAAAAATGTGGACATCCTGCAAATATCTGTATACTTGAGAGGTCTGACACTGCCATATTTGAATAGTTAAGAGCCTAGACATAGCAACAGTGACTGAGTTACAGGGATGCCCCACAGACTCCCTTTGAAATGTACAAACAGTAGGCAGAAAGGTGTTACAACACATGCAATGGTAACTATGAAGTACTGAAAGTATGCACCACTTGCACATCGGAAATAGTGTAGTAATACATATGCTCATGCTAACCCACAGTCACAACTGCAGAACACCAGACAATTTAATGGGTGTACGCCACTGATATGTACCATTCCATGAGGCAGATAAAAGATGCACCTGAGAGTCTCTGGGACTTGCTCAGCAGCATACTCAAATACCCTAATAGATGTCAAGGCCCACACCATGGCCAGACCACACTGCATGCAGTAACACCCTAGCAGATATAGCAAGCATTCCAAGGTGTGAATGTACATGGAAAATAGGAAGGCCACAGCAACACACTACAGTCAAGACACCTAGCAGGCATACAAGTAGTGAATGTAAAGGGCAAATATTGAAGCCATAGCAACAAAGTGCAAGAGCCACTGCTATATACCAGTTACACCACATGTCCCACAGGAAAGCACACACACCCGCATTAACAGTAGTAGTAGTCTTAAGTGTCAGTGTACATACACACTTAGTACAGGAAACTGGAGAAATGAATGGAGAAATGTTAATCTACAACACAGCCAGAAATATGAGAGAGATACTAACCTTTACACTCACAGAACAGTGTCCACAGCATACCAGCATGGTCCCTGCCCTTAAGGGCTACGCCTATCTCACATACCTTTTTATAGCACTGTCCTGAAATCACAGTGAGAACTGCAATCAGTACACAACCGTCTGCATGCAACTAGCAAATGCTGGCTAACAGTTGGTGCAGAGGCCATCACATGGACATATGCAGATACAAGCCAAACAAACCAAAAAGCACGAAACACAAAAACCGTTGAAAGGCAGGCTGGAACACAATCAGAGCAGACTTAAGATAAAAACCGACGTTTATTTTACACAGATAGAAATGAGCACTTTCGGCAAAAATAACATTTTGCCTTCATCAGACAAACAGCAAGATGTTACAATGATGCAACTTTTATACCCAAGATACAATTAGTGTGATCCATCGAAGAAAAATACATTATTTAATTGACAGTTACTAAGGGAACCTTAAAAGGGTCTGCTGATGAACCCTCCATATGTGTCATTGGTCTGTATCTATATGTATATGAAGATGTGCATAGGGCAGGGGACATACAGCAACTATCAGTGAAGGCTGTATATACATATGTATGTGAGGGCATCTATGTGCACATATCAATGTAGGTTGAATGTAGGTTGTAGTGCAATGTACAAAGTAGGTTTCACAGTTATGTATGTTTAGCAGTATGTTAGTGTGTGTATACAGTTTTGTAAACAAACATGTTGATATACCTATCATATGGATACATATGTATGTCAATATATGTATGTATGTATATATATATATATATATATATATATATATATATATATATATATATACATATATATATATATTATGCATATATGTATACATAGAGAGGGATGTAGGAATACATAGACAGATGTAGATAGATAGAATATGTAGAAACATATATATGTAATACACACATACAGATATAGATATATGTAGATACATATGCATAGACAGACAGATCTGACTATCTAGAGATATGACTGTATATGACAATCTCACACTCCCCCTGTCCCACCCCCTCTGTCACTCTCACCCCCTCTCTGTCACACTCCCCCCTCTCCATATCTATAGAAATATATGTACATCGATATATATATGTGTATATGTATACAGACATATATATATATATATATATATATATATATATATATATATATATATATATATATATATATATATATATATATATATATAGATATATAGATATATATATATATATATATATACACACACATATATATATATATATATATATATATATATATATATATATATATATATATATATATATATATATGGAGAGATGTATATATATTCTGAGTGAGGCACATGTGTACAGATGTATTGCAACAGGTGCCTGGTGATAAAGGTGTGGAGTGAACACCAGTGTCGAAACTGGAGTACCATACCCCATTTCAAATCACCTACACCAGTAACCACCAGATATGTGATTGGCTGCCCACCATTGCATGTGTCAGGGATGAACAGGGTCATAAATGTGTACAATAGTCCCCCCCAATGATAGTCACAGTGACACACTATTCCTGGAATACCTGTACATGGTATGTGTCAGCAGACATGGTGTGTCAGCTATGGACATGTAGGTCAGTGTACCCCTCCACACCACACAATGGCTGCCACGGTATGTACCTCACATGACAGCTACAGATATGGAGAAGGACAGAGTGACATGTACGACACTGCGACAATGCACTCAAACACATTACCAATGCACAGTGACTGACAACACCACAGAGTGCACACATACTACCCACATAGAGGTTACCACTCCTGGATTTACATAATTAAGTCACACCCATCACAGATGTCCAACAACCATAGTAACAACTGACACCATTCACAACCTAAATGACTGCTGTGTGTTGTCCTTGACACCGCGGTAGAGAGCACATGGCGGAGGTACAGGTTCCTACCCATAGATAAGACATACCCTGCAATAAACCACACAGTGTTAAGAAGCAAGACTCCCCATGAGTACATGTCACACATACCCCTGCTGAATGTTAGTCAGATAGGTAATATGCCATATGAGTCACCATGTGTAACTGTTTGACAGGAGCAGGTACCATCACATCACATGTCACAATGGTCAGGGTAGCAGAACAGTATGCTGCTGTAGTCCCAGTGGCAATAGCATATTGTATTGTATTGTATTGTGTTGTGTTGTATTGTATTGGTATGTAGAGGTGCCTCCTTTGTGGAGTGGAACCACTGCTGCTGTACGCCAGTGTACAGGTACATATCCTGTAGTCAGGCTAGTGTTACATAGCACTTCTATATGTGTGTTTAGCTCCTCTTGGAGTTCATGTAGCATGCAACCGGGGATACCATCAGGTCCCATTGATGCTGTGTTTTTTTGCTTTTCTGAGGGCGGCTCTCACCTGGACATCTGTGATGACAGGGAAGTTACATTCAGCTGGGATAAGTATGTCTTCATTTGGGGGAGAGGGAGGGGGGAAAATTGCACTGAACCTGTCTGCCATAATGTTGCCAATATCTGTGGGTTCAGTGAATTATTTGTTGTTGTGTACTAACTATGAGCATATTGGAGGGTTTCTGACCAGGTTTCTAACATAACTGAAGAAGGCCTTGTGGTTATCTGTAGTGTCCCTGGTGATTTCCCTCTCACAGTTGCCCATGGATGTTTGTATGGGAGAACATAGCTCTTTACTAGTGCTGATCAGACATGCCTTCCCTTTATGGAATTATGCTCTGTCTTGCAGTAGCTTCCATCTTTTGTTATACAATCTGTCTATGGCTGGGGTCCACCAGACAGGATGCTTTCCCTTTGTGGAGAGTGTCTTGGTCTTATATGGGATTGCATGATCCATGCATTCTCGGAGATGTCCGTAGAAATCATTTGTGAAGGAGTCAGCATTGTGGGTTGTGGCTTCCACTGGCCCAGTGGGCTTAAAGGATACCATCTCAGTCTTACGAAGTGTAAAGTTTGCATTTGAAATGTTATTCACTGTAGTTGTTTGTGCTGGTGGTGGAGGTGGGATATGTATATCCAGGGCAATTAGTTTGTGATCAGATCACAGTAGTTGATGATGTACCCCATACAGTACCTCGATACAAACCCCCAGAGTGAGGGAGTGCTTTGGACCTGAATCAGTGTTCTGACTGCTGGGGTTTGGTAGTATGTCGTATGGAGTGTGCCAGGTACTGTTGCACAGTTGTTAGCTGAGCACTGATACCTGGCCATTTACATGTGTATCCACCAATAGACAGACAGATGCTATATATGTGAGATATGTTGTATCACAACAGTCAAGTAGCATGTGTAGTATGTGTGCCAAATTCTGCTGACATATTTTGCTGATATCATTTTATTTCCTTTTTCAGGACCATGGCTCACCAGTGCAATCCAGCATACTCTGCAGCTGAGGATGAGGAAATACACCAGAGCCTGGTGCGGGATTATGCAATACTCTTTTCCCGCACCAGCCAGAATCAGCAGGAGAGGGCTGCACTGTGGCAAGACCTGGTCCGTCGGGTAAATGACATAGGCATGCATAATAGGACATATAAGCAGGTACGACATCACTGCAGTGATTTAATCAGAAATGTCTGTCAGCGTGCGTTAGATATCCACAGGCAACAGGTTGCCACATGTGGTGGTGTGGCTACACATCCCCCACTCACCAGACTGGAGGGACTACTCATAAGTGTTGTGGCTCCAGCCCACCAACAACAACAACAGCAGCAGACCTGCATTATGATGTAGGCTGGAGCCACACAGCACCATGACTACGAGCGTGCAGGTAATATGCCATATGTATAGTTGACTGTTGTGTACACTGGTAGTTAATGCATGTGTGAGGTGTGTCCTTGATTTGTAGCTGTCATCATAGTATTTAATGTGCAAGTGTGATATTCTCAATATCAGCAGCTGACCTGTGAAAGGCAACTGTTGTACTACTGACTTGTATCATACTCAGTAACAATGGCACAGTTGTGCCCACTGACATTAATTTCCTCACTTCTGCAGGTCCCTCCGGTGTAACAGCAATGCAGCCTATCCATGCTGGTGAGTGTGTATTAACAATACCTTTAATAGTCTTGATAGTAATAGTAATATTAGGCTCACTTAGTAGTGCTCTGTGTATGCATGCAGGTGTGTCTGTGTCTGTGTGTTGATATCTCGCATACACATCCCCCACTCACGCAAGTGTGCAACTGTGTGCAAGTGTGCAACTGTGTGCATGTGTGCACCTGTGCACGTTTGCATGTGTGCATCTGTGCAAGTGTGCATGTGTGCATGTGTGCACCTGTGCACGTGTGCATGTGTGCACCTGTGCACGTGTGCATGTGTGCACCTGTGCATGTGTGCATGTGTGCACCTGCGCATGTGTGCACCTGTGCATGTGTGCACCTGTGCACGTGTGCATGTGTGCATCACTGGTAACATTGTGTAGACATTGTAAACTGTGTTTCCTGTTTCCCTCCCACAGGTTCTGGTGCTGCTCTGGTGTCATGCAGCAGGGAACCTGAATCAGGTGCCACGGGTACTGATAATGATTACATCTGTGTAATGGCACAGGAAGGTGTGCCAGGGTCCGTCATTGGTCAGCCAATTGACAGTACACAGCTGTCAACCCCATCAATGCGCACAGTCATCCTGCCAATACATCCTTTGTCACCAATTTCCCTAGGTGATGAACAGGATACAGTGGGCATTGACCAGGGTAATGTGGTATCTGTGACACATGCTTCCCCACACAGCAGCCATGGGCATGGCCCTGAGATGGTACCACACAGACAGATGTCCAGGGGTTCTCGTGGGAGCATCCGTGGGCATACTGACCCTGTCAGACGTGCCCACAGAGGTCTTACAACCTCAGCTATGTTTTGGGCTGTCATGCAGGCACAGTCACGTATGGAACAGTACACCAGACAAGGTCTGAGGGAGCTGACAGCATGTCGCACAGCCATGACTGACAGTATGCGTGACATTGCGGCTGCCATCCGTAATTTCACCGATGTCATAGACAGACGTTGTGGGGACATATTAGATCAGTTCCACAACTACATGTCCATGAGCCAGGGCAATGGTGGACAGTTGAGGCGTCGACGTGGGTGTATGCCAGCAACAGCAGCAGCTGGCAGTCATCGCGGATGACAATGGGGCCGCGGCCGCCCCCATAGTGCCAGCAGCAGCCCCAGCAATGCTGGGTCTGTGCTGTCATCAGACCGCCCCAGGAGACCACGTGCACGTGGCTCTGGACAGGCCCAACAGGGATCTGTGTCCAGTCAATGAACACCTGCTTCTGATGACAGTACCCAGTCTGGATTGGTACCGGATACAGTCCGTAGCACCCCTGCAAGGCACAGGTATCATGTCCTTGGCCAGAGACACTGATCTGTATGACATGGCAGGTACAGTCTGTGGCTGTCCACAAACACCGGTATATGGCAGCCATGAGGTGGAACTGTGTGCATCCATACACACATGCGAATTGACAACACCTAGGGCTACCGCATACACACACACACTGCATCAACATTGCCCCACCTTGTACTGCTGTCCCTCACCAACACACATACACATACATGTCAATTGGTGGTATCAGTGGCAGACTCAGGCATACCAAGTTCACACCCTGTGCATATGATGAAACTGTGCCACCTCCTGCAATCTGTAACATCAGTGCAGGTACAGGTTAACATGTTGCTGATGCACAGGGTGACTACATAGACGTGTAGTAATAGTATCATGTTGTCAACAGTACTGTGTGCTGATATAATTGTGGGTATATCCCAGCATGCCTGATGCAGTAAGGGTATGATTGTCTTGTACTGTTTTCTACACCCATGGTAAGTACCATAGTGTATCATCTGCACATGTTGGCATACTGGTGGTAAGGATGTCAACAGAAGGCTACATACATAGGTAGCACAGGGGATAAGGTAATGAAAGTATTGATACGCAATGATGGACATGTAAACTGCAAGTGGCATGTTGCCCACACTGGACTCTGCAATGCGGATGTTTGAGGATGTTGATATGTGTGCAGTACTACACGACTGGTACAGGACACACAGGAGCACCGTGTCACTGCAAGCTCACATCTCTTACCATGCTAGACAGCCCCAACACACAAAACTAACTTTCACAGGAGGGTGAGTACCCATAAATGTCAGGGATTCTGTGGTGGCCGGACAGGTAGCATACATCCTACTAAGTATGGAACCACTGAGTGAAGGCTCAGTGTCTATTTGACATGTGTATTACTGCAGGTGTGAGCACCTGGGTTTCCATCTGGTTATTGTACATCCTGACGGTACATGGTCTGTACACTTGTGTGCACTGAGACTGGACCCTGGCCATCTGACCTGTGTATTTCCATGTACATGTGTATAGTGCCTGCATATTTGCACTGTTACCTACTGGAAGTGGTACAGCTTGTTTGTTGTACAATGGACTACATGCAGCTCTGCTTACTGTAGCTTTGTTTGCATGCATATTTGCTTGCAGTTACCCTGGAACACTGATTCCACCTGCAGTGCAGATTTACAGAGCTTCTGTGGATTCCTAGTGACATCTGCATAGCTTACTATATGTAATGTCCATGTCTCACTTGGCAGAACGTCACTGTTTGTCCTGTTAGCATGTACGTTGCCTGTGACACATTGCATATGACTTACCTGACATTTGACCATGTGAGCAGTCATATATGCCAGTGCTAACTAATCACAGGCACCACACCCTCACATACTCACCTTCTGTACCTTGTTCCCCATTGGCCCTATGTGCTGTTAATCACCATGGCAATCACAATACTATGGTAGCATGTGCAAAGGTCACTTGTCAGTCACCTCTATGGTACAGTTATGGAATATGTGAGTCATGTGGCAATGTCACAGCTGCCACATGTACACAGTCAACCCTCTCCCCTACACATGGACATACAACACTTGTTTGAGATGCAAAAACATAGCCAAACTGGGGACTAAGCACTCTGAACCCAGTACTGGCATAACCTGTCAGGTGGCATGAAATACTACAGTGACTACAATACCAGTCTGATGTAGACCTACACTGGCAGCAATCCAAACACATGAACACACTGGGGCATTCGTGAAGCCTCAGAATAGCATCCTGCCTGAGCAGCAGACACCTCTGCAGCTGGCACATAGACGTACGTTAAGCTGGAACACAGCACGTGCAACACATAGCACACAAATCTTGTGTGCCAAACAGTCACAGCCTGTACGGCTAGACAACACACCTGCTACAGTTGTGTTAGGTACCTTTATTGTCCGGTACAGTGAGGTCCCGCTCACCAGGCTGGACAAGGTGAAAGTCACAGTGATATGCCCGTGGGGCACTATGGTCCACCACATAACACAAGCATACAGGTCAGTCAGAGGCATGGACACATATGACTCAGTCATTGTCCATGCCTCTATGGCTGACCTGTGATGTACCTCCCTGGACTACATGATAGGGAACATAGAAGGGCTCTCTGAGCATGTGGCACAGGCTGGTATGACCCTGACCTTGGTTGGCATCATACCCTCACTAAGAATGCTGAAGTATTACTGAATGCTGATGAATTACTGTAGCTACAACACCCTAGCTGAAAGGTTCCTAGCATGTAGTCACTGCATTGCTATGGAACAACTTGTTACCACTCCCACAACAGGTGAAAACATGCAGCACCTGTTCATCAACAACATGTAGACTATATGCCCCAGACCAGATGTGTATCCCTCGCTGCTAGGATGATACCATATACAACTCACACTGTATATACACATACCACATGCAGCACCCGCACAGAAAACTACAGTCATAATGTTATCCAGTGCAAATACCATGTATTCACATGTGGCAGGTGTCAGACATGGGAACTATTGAAGGTCACAGGTATATATGTGTATTTGGCACACACATGCATCATCTGTGTGCATTGCCATTACTGGTTTAATCAATGTCATGCATTATTGTGAACAACAACCCACACACATGGGCATTCTGTGTGACAAAAACACACGTGGCATTTGTGGAATTCAAAGCCATAACTAACTGTGCTATGACAGTAGTGAGAGACGCAGTAGCAGAGCGTGCTAGTTGCATTACTGGGAGATTTGCCCTCTTCTGCTGTACTTGTAGGGTGCTGACATCATCTATGTGTAGAGATTGGAATATGCAGCAGCTGGTGTGTTGTACTGGTTGCCAAAAGGGTAATTTCTGTCACACATGTAATTGCACACAACCTACTTACTTGTTGCTGATAGACTGTTTGCAGGTCTTTATTGCCATAGCATTCCCTGTTTCTATGAACAACTTCTGTATCTGTGAAAGATGTTTGAATATGAGAGGGATCCACTATATCACTTATGTCTCTGTAGTCATTTAACTGTGTGCACTGGGCAGATTGCTGTAATGTGGTTGGATCCTGGAATAACACGTACAAATACCAGATATGTGTGGCCAACTGCTAAACTGAGATATGGCCTAAGTGTGTGAGCATGCCCAGTTCAGGCTTTCCATGGCATGTTGTCTGACATATGTCTCATTTATCAAAGAGTGCGAGCATGCCCAGTGTGAGCGTTCCATATGTTGAACTCTGCAGTCCACCACATTTGTGGATGAGTGTGAACTTCAACAATATCTCATGTTTATGGTTGTTTTGCGAGCATGCCCAGTGTGAGCATTCCATATGTTGAACTCTGCAGTCCACCACATTTGTGGATGAGTATGAACTTCAACAATATCTCATGTTTATGGTTGTGTGTTGTGTGTCATGTTGTGTACTTACTGTCCAACTGCTTTGTGTCTGAACACAACAGGGATTATACTGTGCCTGCAGGGTTTGCATGGGATACTATGCATACAGTTGTCAACATCCTTTCATACTGACCTAACACTGTAGTACCGTATAGTGTACTGGTTCAGTACTTTCACTGTGGTGGACAGTATCCTGAGCTTTAGTCCTATCACTGCTTTAAATTTTCATAGTGAGCACAACAGACTGGTTAGGGGCCAGTTGTGCACATATGACCATGTTGCATTATGTTCAGATATGGACTACTTAAACCAGGCTTGTCCAACATTGGTAGTGTATTCCACAAAATAGGTGGACATTGGCAAACACTAGCGATGTGCCCTAGGCCATTTATAATGCTAGTGAGAGAGTGTGTTTGTCCTTCGACACACATTGTAACTGGAGTTTGCCATGACATATGTCATGGTTAGTATACTGTGCCTCTGTCTACCCGTGACATAACAGTGATACCCAGGTTAAACCTACCATCTCCCATCCACTCATCAAGATTCCTCTTGAGGAGAGTCGATGAGTGACTCTCTGGCTAACCTGTACTGGGAGTTTACTCAAGAGTGGGGGTGGCTTCTGTGTTATGGATCATTCAGTACAGCTTGTCCTATGTATGTCAGTGCTGGGGTTCAGGTCTCTCATGTGCATAGCTCACTGCCATTCAGATTGTACAAGGTGCAGCATGTTCATTGATTCCAGCTTGGACATGGCTTTATACATCAGGCACAGCTTGCCTCTGGGCAGGCAGTATGGCAGTGTGTGGAGCTGCAGTTTGTTTCATCAGGCAACACATGGCATCTGTTCAAGCTCTTTGATACTCCTGGTGAGGTACTTTTGGGGTCTTTCCAGTTGATGGAGGTGTCTGCTGAGGTACATCCCACAGGGGCCATTGTAGTCAATTGTGACACTGATGAAGGATGACTGCAGAGCCACAATGACCTCCCCTGATCTAGATCTGACAACCTTCATGATTAGGTGGGTATATGGTATGTTTCTGTAACCACTACAGCCACATGCTTGTCCAATGCAAGGGATCTATCAACTTGTGTCCCCAGGTCTCTTATTACATGTTAAGTACTTAATGGGTTAACACCTATGTGGTAATTGGTGGGCACTTACTGTATATCCACAGGGGTTGACTATACACTTTTCTGCAATTAGCTTGCTGACATGGCTATGGCACCAGTTGTCTGTTTCTTTGTGGCCCTTTTGTGGGATGCTTGTGTCAGCTGGAGGGTCAGATGTGGTGGCCAGTTTGTAGTCCTCTGCAGACTTGTTCAGACACAGTCCTTCCATGTTGGCCTGTACCTATGGGGACATATATACCAAACAAGGGAGGTCCCAGGACCAAGCCTTGTGAGATGCCAGTTATATCTGGTTTGTAGTCTGACATGGCTGCAGCATTTCTGACCATGTCAGTTCTGTCCTTGGTCTGGTTTGCAACCCCTCTACTGACATAGGGGTTTATATTTAAGCTGGTGAGCTTATCTATAAAGAACACGTGGGGTATTGTATGGAAGCCTTTTGCAAGGTCCAGCTAGGCTGTGTGGACCACATTCCCCTCATCGATGACCTTAATGACTGTTTCAAATGAGTCAAACATGTTTAAGCGGCAGGATCTGCACTTAAGAAAGCCACACTGGGTAGGGTCCAGTGTCAGTAGGTCCCCAATATCTTTATGTCTGAGGTACATGCTGATCCTTTCCATAGCTTTGCAGACAAAGCTTGTCAGGATTCTGGGGTGGTAGTTTGCAGTATCCATTTAGGCAACGCCTTTGTGGAGAAGGACCACTGTTGTTCTACACTGATCTTTGGGTACATATCCTGTGGTAAGGCTGACATTGAGCAGTAGTGTTATTTGGCATTCCATTCTTCTTGGAGTCCATGTTGGACTCAGCCCAGGACACCATCTCGTACCATTGATGCTGTGTGTTTTGCTTTGTAGATGCTGGCTGTTACCTCAGGTAACAGTTACCTGAGGTAATTCCAGCAGTGCATCATGGAATAAGGGACTTGGTCTCGAGCTACTGGTAAACCTCGAGCTTTGCAAACGGCCGTATCGGAGCCGATGGATTGGCTCCGAACCCATCAGTAAAGAATGAACGGCGAGATTGAACAACTTCACATCACCCGTTTACTAACTAGATAGGCCCACTGAACACACAGTTACTAATCATAGCTCACATCCTTAACCCTCTGTGTCAAATGACAGACAAAAAAAATAATAAAAAGTAAGGAGATGCTGGGGATTGAATCCAGGACCTCATACATGCAAAGTGTGTGTGTGTGTGTGTTTTGTTTTTTTTCAGGGAGGGTGCTTACAGGAAGCTTCAGAGGTGTCAGTCAGATTCCATCTCAGATTGCAGCTGCACTCACAGCAGCTGTCGCTGAGGTGTTCATTAGTTTCACTTGTGCTGTTTATCCACAGAGAAAACTAGTTTTTCAGGAATTTAATGATCTGTCTTGCCACTACCCTGCAGCAATACAAAGTTAAAACATTGGTAAACAGTTTTCTGTTAATTTCATATTTTATTTTGTGCTGATTTCTGAATGCTATGTAACTGCAATCATTTTATGACAAAAATGACCTAGCGTCTGTAGAAAGCATCTGAATGATGCAATTTTCAAACAGCTGTAGAAACAGTCGTCTCTTTTTTCCATGTCCCATTTTTTGATCCCTGAATACTAGGCAAGTCTGATGGTTTACTGACCTTCTAGTAGTTCTGTAAAAAAGGCACATGGGATACAAGGTTCACACATTAGTAGACACAGTCTTCAGTTCTGTTTGTTTTCTAACCTATATTCCTCATATAAACTCAGAAAGCTGCTAGAGTAGCAGGATTTGTGTCAGAATGCGATTTCTGAAGGATAAGAAGTCTGAACTCAAATGTATGTTATTCTTTAGTCACTTTGAACCTCAGTGGGTTGGCAGAAAACCACAGATTTTATGAGGAACAGGCCAAAAATATGAGATGAAAATCTGTTCTTTCTGAAAAAATCTGAAGAGTTGAGAGGTATGGCAGATACACTCATCCATTCCTTTAATTTCATATTTTATTTTGTGCTGTCCTCATGCATTTACTACTATACATGTTGCGTGTTGATGACTTACTGTCTGCATTGTACAATATCCTCTTAAGCAGTTTTCTTTCTCTTTCTACCTTACAGCTATATGCATTTGTATCTGATTCCACTGATTTTATCTATAGACAAGTAACAGAAAAGATATAATGCGGGCTTATTATCAGTCTGTCTGCAATACTTGATGAATGGCTAATTCCCTATCTGACAGCCTTTAGTTCGATATGACACTTTCCAAACTGTTGTTGCCATCCCAACTAACTCACATGATGGCAACGTCAGAGCAGTGACAACTAGTATCCTACAGTGTTCACTACTTTATATTTTCTAATGCATTGCTCTTCATGGCAAATCAACACAAGATAAATATTTTTCCTTGTATGTGTGTTGCCTCCCTTCATAAACTGCTTTTGCACAATTATATACAATGTCACTGTAGGACTGCCACATCTTCTCCGAGTACCCAAAGTGGGACTATTTAAGAAAATGTGAGATTTTGTAGGACAACACACACCTACAAGCAGTGCAAAGGACTGGACTTTGGTTTGCTGCCAAAATAAAAGCCTTTCTTTTTTTAGAATTTGATTTGGTTATGCTGTTTGGTGTAATATTTAATTTATTTATTTATTTTATTTCCAGTTTGATTACCGGGGAAGTCCACTGGGTCAACATGGCCCATTTTCAGTGGAGACCCGGGAAGAAAAGCTCCGAGAATGCATTAAAAAAAAAAAAAAAACAGTTTACATACAGGATTTACAAGAAGAAAAAAAACAGTTTACATGCAGGATTTACAAGAAATACAAGCAAGGTCTAAGAATGCATTAGCAGTTTACAAATATGATTACAAGATGTACAAGCTAGTACCAGAAACAATTCTGTAGAGTCTTTAAAATACACAATAAAGATTTACTGTGAAGGTGTTGAAGGAAACATAGCATACACTTTTGTCCTAAAATTTTCATACATTTGCCATTTTTGATGTTTTTTCACAGGACACAACTCTACAGGCATGGCCTGTACTGCATATAGTATAACATGTAATCACCTTATGTTACTGACATTACTGAAGATACATAGCACACATTGTAAACCTTTCTTATAAAATAATGATGGTCAATACTGCATTATAACCATTCCTTAATACGGTACTGTTTTTCAACAGTTTTCAGCCCAAATTGTGTAGCCTCTCTGCATTTCTAGGGTGTGTAGCACAGGGAAACCTTTAAGTGATCTGCAAGTGTTACTCCAATAAAGTGAATTACATACTGGGGTGGCATTCTGGCACTATGCTGTAATCAAATTACATCTTTCATGTCAAAGTAAAACAGTTAGCTGTATTTTGTGATCTCGTATAGGTTCATAGGTAGGTACTAGGCTATTGGCCCTAGGGCCTATATAAGCCTAGCCAAAAAGGTACCCTGTCAGCTGAAGTTTCAGTCACAAAATTGTGCATGTCTCCTGTTGTGACTGTCTAGATATGCTACCTGAATCAACATCATGTCAGCCACTTGTATCCATGACCTTCATCCATTGGGTTATTCCCTCGCTGATGGGAAAAATGCTATACTTTACAGACATCTCTAAAACGTTACCATCACTTTTACTTTAAAACCCTTCTGTATGCTCTCCGGGCATATCCACCATGACAAGGTTGTGGGTTCACTACCCAAGGTACTTGGGTTATTTCCCATTAATGACACTGCAGTAAAGCACACTAGAGTTTATGGAATTATGCTCTGTCTTGCAGTAGCTTCCATCTTTTGTTATACAATCTGTCTATGGATGGGGTCCACCAGACAGGATGCTTTCCCTTTGTGGAGAGTGTCTTGGTCTTATATGGGATTGCATGATCCATGCATTCTCGGAGATGTCCGTAGAAATCATTTGTGAAGGAGTCAGCATTGTGGGTTGTGGCTTCCACTGGCCCAGTGGGCTTAAAGGATACCATCTCAGTCTTACGAAGTGTAAAGTTTGCATTTGAAATGTTATTCACTGTAGTCGTTTGTGCTGGTGGTGGAGGTGGGATATGTATATCCAGGGCAATTAGTTTGTGATCAAATCACAGTAGTTGATGATGTACCCCATACAGTACCTTGATACAAACCCCCAGAGTGAGGGAGTGCTTTGGACCTGAATCAGTGTTCTGACTGCTGGGGTTTGGTAGTATGTCGTATGGAGTGTGCCAGGTACTGTTGCACAGTTGTTGGCTGAGCACTGATACCTGGCCATTTACATGTGTATCCACCAATAGACAGACAGATGCTATATATGTGAGATATGTTGTATCACAACAGTCAAGTAGCATGTGTAGTATGTGTGCCAAATTCTGCTGACATATTTTGCTGATATCATTTTATTTCCATTTTCAGGACCATGGCTTACCAGCGCAATCCAGCATACTCTGCAGCTGAGGATGAGGAAATACACCAGAGCCTGGTGCGGGATTATGCAATACTCTTTTCTCGCACCAGCCAGAATCAGCAGGAGAGGGCTGCACTGTGGCAAGACCCGGTCCGTCGGGTAAATGACATAGGCATGCATAATAGGACATATAAGCAGGTACGACATCACTGCAGTGATTTAATCAGAAATGTCTGTCAGCGTGCGTCAGATATCCACAGGCAACAGGTTGCCACAGGTGGTGGTGTGGCTACACATCCCCCACTCACCAGACTGGAGGGACTACTCATAAGTGTTGTGG
Source organism: Protopterus annectens (assembly GCF_019279795.1). Lineage (NCBI taxonomy): Eukaryota > Metazoa > Chordata > Ceratodontiformes > Protopteridae > Protopterus > Protopterus annectens. The sequence goes on from NC_056750.1 coordinate 120,703,690, forward strand.
CTCCAGCCCACCAACAACAACAACAACAGCAGTAGACCTGCATTATGATGTAGGCTGGAGCCACACAGCACCATGACTACGAGCGTGCAGGTAATATGCCATATGTATAGTTGACTGTTGTGTACACTGGTAGTTAATGCATGTGTGAGGTGTGTCCTTGATTTGTAGCTGTCATCATAGTATTTAATGTGCAAGTGTGATATTCTCAATATCAGCAGCTGACCTGTGAAAGGCAACTGTTGTACTACTGACTTGTATCATACTCAGTAACAATGGCACAGTTGTGCCCACTGACATTAATTTCCTCACTTCTGCAGGTCCCTCCGGTGTAACAGCAATGCAGCCTATCCATGCTGGTGAGTGTGTATTAACAATACCTTTAATAGTCTTGATAGTAATAGTAATATTAGGCTCAATTAGTAGTGCTCTGTGTATGCATGCAGGTGTGTCTGTGTCTGTGTGTTGATATCTCGCATACACATCCCCCACTCACGCAAGTGTGCAACTGTGTGCAAGTGTGCAACTGTGTGCATGTGTGCACCTGTGCACGTGTGCATGTGTGCACCTGTGCATGTGTGGATGTGTGCACCTGTGCATGTGTGCATGTGTGCACCTGTGCACCTGTGCACGTGTGCATGTGTGCACCTGTGCATGTGTGCACCTGCGCATGTGTGCACCTGTGCACATGTGTGCACCTGTGTACTTGTGCATGTGTGCATGTGTGCATCACTGGTAACATTGTGTAGACATTGTAAACTGTGTTTCCTGTTTCCCTCCCACAGGTTCTGGTGCTGCTCTGGTGTCATGCAACAGGGAACCTGAATCAGGTGCCATGGGTACTGATAATGATGACATCTGTGTAATGGCACAGGAAGGTGTGCCAGGGTCCGTCATTGGTCAGCCAATTGACAGTACACAGCTGTCAACCCCATCAATGCGCACAGTCATCCTGCCAATACATCCTTTGTCACCAATGTCCCTAGGTGATGAACAGGATACAGTGGGCATTGACCAGGGTAATGTGGTATCTGTGACACATGCTTCCCCACACAGCAGCCATGGGCATGGCCCTGAGATGGTACCACACAGACAGATGTCCAGGGGTTCTCGTGGGAGCATCCGTGGGCATACTGCCCCTGTCAGACGTGCCCACAGAGGTCTTACAACCTCAGCTATGTTTCGGGCTGTCATGCAGGCACAGTCACGTATGGAACGCTACACCAGACAAGGTCTGAGGGAACTGGCAGCATGTCGCACAGCCATGACTGACAGTATGCGTGACATTGCGGCTGCCATCCGTAATTTCACCGATGTCATAGACAGACGTTGTGGGGACATATTAGATCAGTTCCACAACTACATGTCCGTGAGCCAGGGCAATGGTGGACGGTTGAGGCGTCGACGTGGGTGTATGCCAGCAACAGCAGCAGCTGGCAGTCATCGCGGACGACAACGGGGCCGCGGCCGCCCCCATAGTGCCAGCAGCAGCCCCAGCAATGCTGGGTCTGTGCTGTCATCAGACCGCCCTAGGAGACCACGTGCACGTGGCTCTGGACAGGCCCAACAGGGATCTGTGTCCAGTCAACGAACACCTGCTTCTGATGACAGTACCCAGTCTGGATTGGTACCGGATACGGTCCGTAGCACCCCTGCAAGGCACAGGTACCATGTCCTTGGCCAGAGACACTGATCTGTATGACATGGCAGGTACAGTCTGTGGCTGTCCACAAACACCGGTATATGGCAGCCATGAGGTGGAACTGTGTGTATCCATACACACATGCGAATTGACAACACCTAGGGCTACCGCATACACTGCATCAACATTGCCCCACCTTGTACTGCTGTCCCTCACCAACACGCATACACATACATGTCAGTTGGTGGTATCAGTGGCAGACTCAGGCATACCAAGTTCACACGCTGTGCATATGATGAAACTGTGCCACCTCCTGCAATCTGTAACATCAGTGAAGGTACATGTTAACATGTTGCTGATGCATAGGGTGACTACATAGACGTGTAGCAATAGTATCATGTTGTCAACAGTACAGTGTGCTGATATAATTGTGGGTATATCCCAGCATGCCTGATGCAGTAAGGGTATAATTGTCTTGTACTGTTTTCTACACCCATGGTAAGTACCATAGTGTATCATCTGCACATGTTGGCATACTGGTGGTAAGGATGTCAACAGAAGGCTACATACATAGGTAGCACAGGGGATAAGGTAATGAAAGTATTGATACGCAATGATGGACATGTAAACTGCAAGTGGCATGTTGCCCACACTGGACTCTGCAATGCGGATGTTTGAGGATGTTGATATGTGTGCAGTACTACACGACTGGTACAGGACACACAGGAGCACCCTAGCACTGCAAGCTCACATCTCTTACCATGCTAGACAGCCCCAACACACAAAACTAACTTTCACAGGAGGGTGAGTACCCATAAATGTCAGGGATTCTGTGGTGGCAGGACAGGTAGCATACATCCTACTAAGTATGGAACCACTGAGTGAAGGCTCAGTGTCTATTTGACATGTGTATTACTGCAGGTGTGAGCACCTGGGTTTCCATCTGGTTATTGTACATCCTGACGGTACATGGTCTGTACACTTGTGTGCGCTGAGACTGGACCCTGGCCATTTGACCTGTGTATTTCCATGTACATGTGTATAGTGCCTGCATATTTGCACTGTTACCTACTGGAAGTGGTACAGCTTGTTTGTTGTACAATGGACTACATGCAGCCCTGCTTACTGTAGCTTTGTTTGCATGCATGTTTGCTTGCAGTTACCCTGGAACACTGATTCCACCTGCAATGCAGATTTACAGAACTTCTGTGGATTCCTAGTGACATCTGCATAGCTTACTATATGTAATGTCCATGTCTCACTTGGCAGAACGTCACTGTTTGTCCTGTTAGCATGTATGTTGCCTGTGGCACATTGCATATGACTTACCTGACATTTGACCATGTGAGCAGTCATATATGCCAGTGCTAACTAATCACAGGCACCACACCCTCACATACTCACCTTCTGTACCTTGTTCCCCATTGGCCCTATGTGCTGTTAATCACCATGGCAATCACAATATTATGGTAGCATGTGCAAAGGTCACTTGTCAGTCACCTCTATGGTACAGTTATGGAATATGTGAGTCATGTGGCAATGTCACAGCTGCCACATGTACACAGTCAACCCTCTCCCCTACACATGGACATACAACACATGTGTGAGATGCAACCACATAGCCAAACTGGGGACTAAGTACTCTGAACCCAGTACTGGCATAACCTGTCAGGTGGCATGAAATACTACAGTGACTACAATACCAGTCTGATGTAGACCTACACTGACAGCATTCCAAACACATGAACACACTGGGGCATTCGTGGAGCCTCAGAATAGCATCCTGCCTGAGCAGCAGACACCTCTGCAGCTGGCACACAGACATACGTTAAGCAGGAACACAGCACGTGCAACACATAGCACACAAATCTTGTGTGCCAAACAGTCACAGCCTGTACGGCTAGACAACACACCTGCTACAGCTGTGTTAGGTACCTTTATTGTCTGGTACAGTGAGGTCCCGCTCACCAGGCTGGACAAGGTGAAAGTCGCAGTGATATGCCCATGGGGCACTATGGTCCACCACATAACACAAGCATACAGGTCAGTCAGAGGCATGGACACATATGACTCATTCATTGTCCTTGCCTCTATGGCTGACCTGTGATGTACCTTCCTGGACTACATGATAGGGAACATAGAAGGGCTCTCTGAGCATGTGGCACAGGCTGGTATGACCCTGACCTTGGTTGGCATCATACCCTCACCAAGAATGCTGAAGTATTACTGAATGCTGATGAATTACTGTAGCTACAGCACCCTAGCTGAAAGGTTCCTAGCATGTAGTCACTGCATTGCTATGGAACAACTTGTTACCACTCCCACAACAGGTGAAAACATGCAGCACCTGTTCATCAACAACATGTAGACTATATGCCCCAGACCAGATGTGTATCCCTCGCTGCTAGGATGATACCATATACAACTCACACTGTATATACACATACCACATGCAGCACCCTCACAGAAAACTACAGTCATAATGTTATCCAGTGCAAATACCATGTATTCACATGTGGCAGGTGTCAGACATGGGAACTATTGAAGGTCACAGGTATATATGTGTATTTGGCACACACATACATCATCTGTGTGCATTGCCATTACTGGTTTAATCAATGTCATGCATTATTGTGAACAACAACCCACACACATGGGCATTCTGTGTGACAAAAACACGTGGCATTTGTGGAATTCAAAGCCATAACTAACTGTGCTATGACAGTAGTGAGAGACGCAGTACCAGAGCGTGCTATTTGCATTACTGGGAGATTTGCCCTCTTCTGCTGTACTTGTAGGGTGCTGACATCATCTCTGTGTAGAGATTGGAATATGCAGCAGCTGGTGTGTTGTACTGGTTGCCAAAAGGGTCATTTCTGTCACACATGTAATTGCACACAACCTACTTACTTGTTGCTGATAGACTGTTTGCAGGTCTTTATTGCCATAGCATTCCCTGTTTCGATGAACAACTTCTGTATCTGTGAAAGATGTTTGAATATGAGAGGGATCCACTATATCACTTATGTCTCTGTAGTCATTTAACTGTGTGCACTGGGCAGATTGCTGTAATGTGGTTGGATCCTGGAATAACACGTACAAATACCAGATATGTGTGGCCAACTGCTAAACTGCGATATGGCCTAAGTGTGTGAGCATGCCCAGTTCAGGCTTTCCATGGCATGTTGTCTGACATTTGTCTCATTTATCAAAGTGTGCGAGCATGCCCAGTGTGAGTGTTCCATATGTTGAACTATGCAGTCCACCACATTTGTGGATGAGTGTGAACTTCAACAATATCTCATGTTTATGGTTGTTTTGCGAGCATGCCCAGTGTGAGCGTTCCATATGTTGAACTCTGCAGTCCACCACATTTGTGGATGAGTGTGAACTTCAACAATATCTCATGTTTATGGTTGTGTGTTGTGTGTCATGTTGTGTACTTACTGTCCAACTGCTTTGTGTCTGAACACAACAGGGATTATACTGTGCCTGCAGGGTTTGCATGGGATACTATGCATACAGTTGTCAACATCCTTTCATACTGACCTAACACTGTAGTACCGTATAGTGTACTGGTTCAGTACTTTCACTGTGGTGGACAGTATCCTGAGCTTTAGTCCTATCACTGCTTTAAATTTTCATAGTGAGCACAACAGACTGGTTAGGGGCCAGTTGTGCACATATGACCATGTTGCATTATGTTCAGATATGGACTACTTAAACCAGGCTTGTCCAACATTGGTAGTGTATTCCACAAAATAGGTGGACATTGGCAAACAGTAGCGATGTGCCCTAGGCCATTTATAATGCTAGTGAGAGAGTGTGTTTGTCCTTCGACACACATTGTAACTGGAGTTTGCCATGACATATGTCATGGTTAGTATACTGTGCCTCTGTCTACCCATGACATAACAGTGATACCCAGGTTAAACCTACCATCTCCCATCCACTCATCAAGATTCCTCTTGAGGAGAGTCGATGAGTGACTCTCTGGCTAACCTGTACTGGGGGTTTACTCAAGAGTGGGGGTGGCTTCTGTGTTATGGATCATTCAGTACAGCTTGTCCTATGTATGTCAGTGCTGGGGTTCAGGTCTCTCATGTGCATAGCTCACTGCCATTCAGATTGTACAAGGTGCAGCATGTTCATTGATTCCAGCTTGGACATGGCTTTATACATCAGGCACAGCTTGCCTCTGGGCGGGCAGTATGGCAGTGTGTGGAGCTGCAGTTTGTTTCATCAGGCAACACATGGCATCTGTTCAAGCTCTTTGATACTCCTGGTGAGGTACTTTTGGGGTCTTTCCAGTTGATGGAGGTGTCTGCTGAGGTACATCCCACAGGGGCCATTGTAGTCAATTGTGACACTGATGAAGGATGACTGCAGAGCCACAATGACCTCCCCTGATCTAGATCTGACAACCTTCATGATTAGGTGGGTATATGGTATGTTTCTGTAACCACTACAGCCACATGCTTGTCCAGTGCAAGATATCTATCAACTTGTGTCCCCAGGTCTCTTATTACATGTTAAGTACTTAATGGGTTAACACCTATGTGGTAATTGGTGGGCACTTACTATATATCCACAGGGGTTGACTATACACTTTTCTGCAATTAGCTTGCTGACATGGCTATGGCACCAGTTGTCTGTTTCTATGTGGCCCTTTTGTGGGATGCTTGTGTCAGCTGGAGGGTCAGATATGGTGGCCAGTTTGTAGTCCTCTGCAGACTTGTTCAGACACAGTCCTTCCATGTTGGCCTGTATCTATGGGACATATATACCAAACAAGGGAGGTCCCAGGACCAAGCCTTGTGGGATGCCAGTTATATCTGGTTTGTAGTCTGACATGGCTGCAGCATTTCTGACCATGTCAGTTTTGTCCTTGGTCTGGTTTGCAACCCCTCTACTGACATAGGGGTTTATATTTAAGCTGGTGAGCTTATCTATAATAAACACGTGGGGTATTGTATGGAAGCCTTTTGCAAGGTCCAGCTAGGCTGTGTGGACCACATTCCCCTCATCAATGACCTTAATGACTGTTTCAAATGAGTCAAACATGTTTAAGGGGCAGGATCTGCACTTAAGAAAGCCACACTGGGTAGGGTCCAGTGTCAGTAGGTCCCCAATATCTTTATGTCTGAGGTACATGCTGATCCTTTCCATAGCTTTGTAGACCAAGCTTGTCAGGATTCTGGGGTGGTAGTTTGCAGTATCCATTCAGGCAACACCTTTGTGGAGAAGGACCACTGTTGTTGTACACTGCTCTTTGGGTACATATCCTGTGGTAAGGCTGACATTGAGCAGTAGTGTTATTTGGCATTCCATTCTTCTTGGAGTCCATGTTGGACTCAGCCCAGAACACTATCTCGTACCATTGATGCTGTGTGTTTTGCTTTGTAGATGCTGGCTGTTACCTCAGCATCTGCATTGTCAGGGGGCCAGCACTCTGCTGGGATAGATATTTTGCATTTGGGGGGTGGGGTTTGCACTGCACCTGTCAGGTTGGATGTTGGCAATTTGTGTGTGTTTGGTATGTTGTTTGTAATATTTGAGTGATTCAGAGCATATCTGTGAATTCCCAACAAGGTTCCCACCATCAGTTAAGAAAGCCTTGTGATTATCCTTAGTGTCCTGTACAATTTGTATCTTCATAGGTTCATAGGTTCATACTAGGCTATCCGCCCTAGGGCATTTATAAGCCTAGCCAGAGTGTGTGTGGCTTTCGCCACCCCTTGCTATGTGAATATTATGGCCATTTAGGATTTACTTTACTGTGCCTCTGTCTGGACGTGACACAGTGAAGACCCCCAGTGTACATCTACGATCACCCATCCACTTGGCAAGATTCCTGTTGAAGAGAGTCAGTGAGGGGCTCTGCCTAACATGGAGTGGGATTCCGTTCCAGGGTGTAGGGAGCCTCTGGTTTATGTATCTGTCCCTCCAGCACATCCTATTTCATTATGTGTTGAGGTTGACATCTCTCACTCTCACAGCTCCGATGGATTTGGGTTTTCTGGGGTGGAGCATGTCTATTACTCCTGTGTTGGACATGGCCTTGTACAACAGGCATACAATGCCTCTGCGTAGGCAGTATGTGACTGCATACAGCTGGGGTGTCTACAGCCAGGCAGCATATGACATATATTTGAGACCCTTTATCCTCTTGGTGAGGTACCTTTGAGGTCTTTCTAACTGCTGCAGGTGTCGAGTAAGGTACATCCCAAATGAGGCATTGTACTAAATTTTGGGTCTGATAAGAGAACAGTATAGGGGCACAATGACCTCTGTTGACGTAGATGTGAATCCTTTCATGATAAGGTGTCCAGTATAGACAGTCTTCCTAGCCACATTGGCAATGTGAGTGTCACATGACAGGTTACTGTCCACTTGTGTCCGTAGGTCCGTGATTACTCCTTCCATAAATAATGGATTACCACCTATGTGGTAATTTGTGAATACCTTGTTTGGTATTTGGTGAGGCATTCATGCTGTCCAGTGTCTTCAGGACGGCTGAATGGGGTTCCTGTGTGTGAGAGTGTGGTCTGTAGCATGCTACAGACTGTACAGCAGTTTTGCCTACGGTTAGTTGCACATGGGTGGTCTCAGATGCTTCGTGCATTGTCAGTTACCGGGACGTGTGGGTGTCTGTGCTGAATATGGATACTCCCCCTCCTTTTATGTTTTGGTCCAGGTTTTGGGGCCATAACGCATGATATGAGGTATAACCTGGTAGTGCTGGTGTGCTGTCAGGAGCCTTGCTGCAGGTTTCTGTCACTGCATGGACATCGATGTTCTCCATACTGGGGAGGGCCTCGGGAGCATGCATGTTGAGGTTTACACGTCTGGCATTGGGCAGCATTACCCTTATGTTTCTTTCCACTTATGTTTTCTAGGGAGGTGGGTTAGTCTTTTCAGCCTTGCCTACAAAAGGCTCTATGGAGGTGGCAAGAGCCTTATCCAATATCCAGACGCCCAGGGGTAACAGGTGCAAGCCATCCCTGGCACAGCAGCGTGGCTTGTCAAGCATGACATCCCAAGCAGACAGACATTGGATCCCCTTGGAATGATACCAGTAATTGTGCCACTTGTTAAAGCTGATCATTCTGTGTTTGTACTGTGGCATAATTCTTGGTGAGGGTAGGATGCTGCACACGGTCAGTGTCATACCGGCCTGGACTACATAATCGGAGAGCTCATCTATGTCTCTTTTCATGTAGTCCGGGGAGGTACATCTCAGGTCATTCACGCCAGCATGGACAATGACTGCATCAAATTTCTACTTGCTTTGGGGTGACCTGCGTACTTGTGTTATGTGGTGTATTGTAGCAGCCTACAGGCAGCTTACTGTACCCTTTCCCTTGTTCAGTCTGGTGAGTGGGACAGCAGTGTGTCTGACTATGGAGTCACCTATTACAACTGATCAGGCATGTTGTTTCTCCTTCTGGCCTGTGACTGTTTGGCACACCAGCTTTGTGTACTATGTGTTGCATGTGCTATGTTTGGAGATAGTGTTTGCTTGGGTGTCTGCTTTGGAGGCCTCTGTTGATGTGGTGTGTTTGTAATTAGAGCCTCCGGGAATGTTTTTCTGTGTTTATGTCTTTGGTGTGCAGTTGTGATAGGTCTATGTGAGACTGGGTTTGTGGTATGTGTGGTTACCTTCTCCTCCTGACTTGTTTTGACAGTACTGAGTTGAGAGAGCTCAGACTCCGGTTTGGATAAATGGTTGCACCTCTCACATATATTTGTATTTCTTGGGGGGAGGTGAGGGTTGTCTGTGTACATGGGGCAGGTGTAACATTGCCTCAAGATTCACAGATTCAACTTGTTGTAGCTGGCCTTAGTGGATTGTATGAGTGGACATATTTTATTGCCATACTACTGATTAGAGATTACTTCCCTTTTTATGTTTTCTCTATCATGTAGTAGCTTCCTCATTCTCTTGCATGGTTTGGTAATGGCTGGGGTCCACCATGCCAGATGCCTGCGTGTATGGCATTGTGTCTTGGTTTTATTTGGGATTGCATAATACATGCATTCCTGGCAGTGTTCATGGAATGCCTGTATAACAAGTTCTGAGGTGGGGCCCATATTTTGCACCTGCACAGGGCCTTTAATGGATTCCACATCAGTTTTGAGGAGTGCAACTTTTTCTTTACACATGTTTTTCACTGTGGTTTTCTGGCCAGGGACTGTGGTCAGGATGTGTATATCCGGTGTGATTACTCTATGGTCTGATCTTACCAGTGAGGAATACACTTCTCATCTTGCCATCCAGTACCCATGTTGCTAAATATCACATCCAGTATGCTTACCCCTGTTGTGGGAGTGGTACGTTGTTCCTGGGCATTTTGATTTATGGATTCTAGGAACCTTTGTCCTAGAGTGTTGGAGCTAGAATAATGCTCCCAGTCTATGTTTGGGTATTTTCAGTCACCCAATATAATGTGGTTTGGAGGTCTTGATATATTCATGTATTCCAACATAGGCCAAGTGCAGTTCCTGGTGTTCGGACCATGGCCGGCCTTAGGCATAGGCCAACTAGGCAGCCGTCTAGGGCGCCAGTCTAGCAGGGGCGCTTTTCCAGTATTTATTTGGTGTAGGTAGACCACAATGGGGGCATCAGGTAATGTGTTGGGGAGGGCGCTGTGGAACCCTTTTGCCTAGGGCACCAGTTGACCTAGGGCCGCTCCTGGTTCGGACGGTAGTCTGTAGCAGGCTATAAACTGGGAGGCAGTTTTAGCCACTGTTACTTGACCATGGCTAGTCCATGCTGCTTCTTGTTGTGGTACCAACATGGGGGTGTGGTTATCCTTGACAATTATTGCTAGTCACCCTTCTTTTGTAGCTTGTTCCATGTTTTGAGGCTGTACAGCACAGTATGAGGTGTAACCTGGTAGTGTTAGGGTGCTGTTGTGAGCCTTGACCCAGTTTTCTGTTACAGGACAGATATCAACATTCTCCATACTGGGGGAGTTTAGACTGCATGCATCTTGCTGTTTAGACTAATGGCATTGGGTAGCATTACATCTAGGTTCTTATCCCTTGTGATACCTATGGAGGTAGGTTTGTGTTTTGAGCCTTACCTATTCAAGGCACGCTGTGGGTAACAACAGCCTTTGCCAGTAGCCATAAGGCCAGGACTGATAGGTGCACGCCACCCCTAGCAGGTGGAGCATCATGTCATGCTCAGCATGTCATCCCAGGCTGGCACACATTGGATTCCCTATGTCTAACAGCAATACTTCAGCCAATTATTGCAATTGATCATCTTATCGTCATATTGTGGCATCATGCTTGGTGAGGGTAGGATGTTAGTCAGGGTCATCAAGTTTGCATATACTACATGGTGTTACATTGCTTAACACATGGCATTCATGCCTCAGGTGGTGCTGCAGGGCTGCCTCTGTTGGATGCACATACTACACTCCCTGTACATGTTTGAGAGCAGGTTATATCATTTTAGGCATCCCTGTTATTATATGAGTGAATCAGAGAGGGGTATCATTCCCAGGGTTTCTACTGAGCCAGTGTATGTGCTATTCGTTGCCTCTTTGCCAAGGCCAGGGCATACTGGGCACACCTCCTTCTGCCTACTGGGGCAGGCTCAGGTTGTTCCTCCTCCGAGTCACGCTCTGCCTGTGATGGCCTTGGCAATGGTGGGGGGCTGTTTGGCCCGGCCCTATGCTGGTCCTGCTGCAGCTGTTTTCGCAAGATCATATTATGTAGCATAGCACATACCATGACAATTTGGGTACATGTAGTTGGTGAGTACTGCAAGGCTCCACCAGATGTGTCCAGACACTGGAACCGTGACTTGAGCAACCCAAACACACGATCTATTACATTACGTGTTTGTGCGTGTGCCTCATTATGGCGTTCCTGTTCAGGTGTGTGTGTGTTTCTGATGGGTGTCATCAGCCACGGCTCCAGTGCATAACCTGCATCCCCCACTAGGTGTCCATGTGGGATGTCCCCATTGGCAAATGTCTGGTACAGCTGCGTCAAATGCCCGATATGGGAATCATGGTAGCTCCCAGGGCAGCCAGCACACACATTCATTATTATGCCCTGGACATCACACAACCTGGCAGTTGATGGAGGGGAAGCCCTTGCGGTTTATGTAGGCCCTAGCCCGCTCACCAGCTGGTGCTTTGATGCGTATGTGCGTGCAGTGTATTGCACCCACTACCTCAGGGTATTCCGCTATTTGCTGGAAGAGATGCATATTGCTGGCCAATACCTCACGGGCATTGGGGAAATATACATGATCACCGACATGTGCTGACATGGCATCTAGGAACTGGTGCAGTACCCTGGAGGCTGATGCCTGTGATATCCCCATCATATCACCAGTTGGTCTCTGGAAGGTACCTGTTGCTAGTATTCTTAGGCCAACACATACCTTGGTTTCCACTGGGATGGGTTCCCCTCTGTTGGTTCTGTGTGTGAGGCGTGGCCTGCACAGCTCAACAATTTGCTGCAGGAGGTCTCTGTCCACTCTATAGTGCTCCACTATCTCCAGCTCATGTAACCCGTGGTAGGTGACCCTGGGCCTGTACACACTTCTCCGTCTCCTCACTGTGGGTTGTCTGACACCATTTGCATTGTCACCACCCTCAGCAAGTTGCCTATGTCTCCTTATGACAGCTATGGCAGCCCGTAGCATTTCTGCTCTGAGTTCAGCTTTTTCAGTTTCCACTTCTAATAGCTTACTCCTGTCTTGCAGTGTCTCTTGAGAGAGACATCCTGCACTGCTGTTTGCAGAGTTTTAAGTGCTGGGATGGGCTACTATTCTGCCTGTGTAATTGCCTGCTTCTAATTGTTTTCACCTGCTAGCTCCAGCAGTATTCCCTGCTAGCTTCCTACTAATTCTGTTGCTTCCTTTTTCCTTTCTGTTTCCTCAGGGGGGAGCAATGCGCATACCAGCAGAAACACGCTCACAGTGGCTTACACGCGCGCACACACGCTTTTCAGGTTTAGAATCTTCTTATTCGGATTAAAACGCGCGCACACCAGTGCAAACATTGTTACAAGTCTGCCAACAGGCTCCCACATGCTCAGTTTGCCTTACATGTGCGCACACTGCCCTACTCGCGCCTCATGGCGCTCACACGTGCGCATGCACGCCCGGCAAGAAACTTTGGTGTTGGCAACAGTGTACACCTTCCATTTCTTGACTTTTCCATGCTTATCTTGTGGCACTCCTCTTTCCATGATATGTGTCTGACATCTGTCATGTAACACTGACCTCCAACGAACTGCATTTCTTTCTGCCATTCCTCCCTGTGATGTCACCTAACTCCTACTCTGTTCCTCCCCCTTCTGTAACTCTTACACTACTCAGAATGTGCTCATTTGCTATGTGACTGTGGGATTCAGTATCCTAACACTCATTTACATCAGATTGCATACTAATGCTTAGTTACATGTCTTAGACTCAGCTTCCCCCCTTAGCAACCACTAAACGGTGGCCATGTTGTTTTTGGTCTGCTGGTCCCTGCATTGTAAATCCATGTATTGCATAAAACCCACATTTCTGGGTTTATAACCTTCATTTTTATGTTTTATATAGCGCAGCCCGTTTGCGCTGGGCTGCGCTCCGTTTAAACATTGGCGATCGCCGAAAAAAAAATAAATTTATTTCTCATATTTGCATCGGGGTACCTTGCCAATGGCCACATATTTGACCATTGGCATGCTGCCTGACACATATGCACCCTTTATTTGGAGCTGACATGGCTCCATTGTGTTATTTGCAGAAACGTATTCAGTTGTCAACTGAGTACATTTCTGCAGCTAACACGGCTCTTACACGGGCTGGTTTGGGCTTCGTGGATCGCTAATCTACCTCATTTGCATGCCGTTTGGCTGCAAGTGAGGTGATTAGCATATCCACTCCCAGTCCGTGTAAGAGACGTTTTAGCTGGTCTCTTACACGGAATTTCGGGCTGTTCCTGGATCGCGAGGGCTGCATGGAGTCTTACCCTACTCTTAGACTCCGTGCAAGCCTTCGTGAATCCTGCCCGTTATTTTATTAACTTTTTTTAAGTGAATTAGAGTAATATTTAAAATGTGTTCCTGATTTTGAGGCTTTATTCTGCTATTATTTTTGGTAATTTGCTGAGTTCTTCTGCAAAGAAATTGAGAGTTGTAGTATCTGATGTTCTATCAGTATTTATAAAACTCCCTGAAAGAAAACAAAAAACATCCCTGAAGATCAGAAGGATCAGCTCTTCTTTCAAGATCGGCACTCAAATCAGGAGTCAGTCACTTCTGCCTGCTGGTCTCTCTACTGCTTACTTTGTTTATGTTCATTATCAGCTTTATCCTAACAAGGTCATACCATAGCCCTGTTCAGGTTAAAGAGCAGAATCAGGAAATTATTACATTTTTTCCTCATTTTCTTAACCATCAGCTACTTTTGTGGGGCCCCCATACAGTCAAGGATGATGAAGTGGCCCCCTTGCAGCCACAGGTGTTGCAGATGCCTAAAGTTGTCTATGTTGTTGGTTTTAGTGGAGACAATGTACACCAAAGCAGGGTTAAACTAATCCAGAGGCACTTTTTCAGTGGTAAAATATTTAATGGAATTGTGAAGCCTGTTACTAGATGAAACACTGTTACTACAACCTGAGCTATCTTTGAATTTTAAAGGAGATATAAATAAGAGTTATTACCCACCTGGTTTATTAAGTACACACGATTGCTGTACTATTGTTTGTTAGTTCTCTTATTAAGTACACATGATTGCTGTACTATAGTTTGTTAGTTCTCTTATTAAGTACACACGATTGCTGTACTAGCTTTTGTTAGTTTGACAGACATGTTACAAAATATCAAGATAAGGAAACTTGCTGTGGTTGGGGCCCCCCAGAAACAGGGGGCCCCCAGTGACCGTAGGGTTCGCTGGTGCCTAAAGCCGGCTATGTCACCACCCCTTAGGAAAGGCAATAATTTTTCTGAGATAAAAAAATCTAAACCTTTTAAAATCCTTGCATGTTGCAGAATGTTTGCAGAGTTATAAATTCTAAAATATGTGTTGCTAAATACATTGTCTAAAAGTATGTTCAGCTTTCATAGGTTCATAGGTAGGTACTAGGCTATCGGCCCAAAGGCCTAAGTAAGCCTAGCCAACAAAGTTCCCTTGCTTACGCTACCCAAGAAAGTTAATTTCCTGTGCCCCTGTTGAGCAGAGCCACAGAAGTGATCCCCTGAGTGTATTTCCTATTTCCCATCCACTCATCAAGATTTTTCTTGAAGAGTTCTAATGAGGAACTTTGTTTGACATAGATGGGTAGCTTGTTCCAGAGTATAGGAAGTCTCTGGGACAGGAATCTATCCCTCCAGCATGTCCTGTTTATTGTGGTGACAAGGTGTAGGACCCTAGAAATGTAGCTCAGAGGGATTGGGATTTCTTTAGGTGTAGCATGTCCAACAGCTCTGGGTTTAACATAGCTTTATATGTTAGGCAGAGATCTCCTCGTAGAAGGCGATATGCTGCGCAGTAAAGCTGGAGGTTTTTGAGATGGTCAGTGTAGTTCATCTGTTTATATAATACCTCTAATACTAATACTGATTTGTTAACCAGGTAGGCCCACTGGACACACATTCCCTTTTCCAGGTGACCCAAAAGAAATATCTGCTTAAATAACTTGCATCAAGGTCACATTATAGATAATGTAGGCAAAGGGAATCAAACCCTGTAGTGCAGAAACTACAATTAACAGCCTTAGCCTTCTGTCCCACCACCCAGACAAAACACATAATAGATGTGAAGATGGTAGGGATTCATACATGCAAAGCATCTGCTCTACCAATGAGCTACCTCCCCTCACAATACACCTGGTTGGTGCCATAAATATTCTGGTACAGCACCCCATTTATACCGGAGTTAAATTAACCTTTACCATACTGGTTAGGGTACCCCTCAAAGTATATTTCAGTCCCATGATAAGTGTAAAAAATGAAATACAGGTTTCCCGTAGTTTAAACAATTATTAACAGACACACAGTCATTAATCCATGGAGGGAAGGTGGCATTGAAATACATTTGCCAAATGCACTTCTTGTGCTTCAAGGTGTGACTTAAAAATCACCAGTCCCTTGGGGAGGGCAGTGATCTTTACAGGATAAAAAAAATGTAAACTTTTTATAATCTCTCCATGCTGTAGAATGTAGATGGCATTTGTAGAATCACACGTTTAATATACTGTACGTTTAAGTGTGTTGTCTAAGTGGATGTTCAGTTTAGTCAATGTAATAATAATAATAATAATAATAATACCCATTTATTAACTAGATTGGCCCACTGAACACACAGTTACTAATCATAGCTCACATCCTTAACCCTCTGTGTCAAATGACAGACAAAAAAAAAAAGTATGGAGATGTTGGGGATTGAACCCAGGACCTCATACATGCAAAGCATGCACTCTACCACTGAGCTACATCCCCTTGCAACATGGGTTGTGTATACACTCTGACACTCTGCAGTCACTTAGGCATTACAGTCAACTCAGAAAAGTCTGCCTTGTCGCCATCGCAGCATATCGTGTTTATAAGGGCAAAGCATGCACTCTACCACTGAGCTACATCCCCTCGCAACATGGGTTGTGTATACACTCTGACACTCTGCAATCACTTAGGCATTACAGTCAACTCAGAAAAGTCTGCCTTGTTGCCATCGCAGGATATCTTAGACACTTCAACCACCACTCTACAACTACCAATTGAGAGTCTTTTTTCTTCGCCAGCATGTCAGCTCATTGGTATTGAAAGACGGAGCACCAGCTGCAGAAGTTCTAAAAGTATTGGGTTTGATGGCTGCAGCGATCTTGGCCATACCATTAGCAAGGATGCATATGCAGATTCTTCAATGGCTGCTGTTCACTCAATGGTCTTATCAGGAACTTCCAATGAATCACACAAATTTAATTACGAACTCTTGCAAAAGAGATCTCCAGTTGTGGTTGTCGTCTCTTCATGTAACCATAGGACGCCCCTTTGTACTACCCCTTCCTGTAGCCATTGTGACCACGGACGATTCCCTGATAGGGTGGAAAATCCCTTTAGGCTTAACACTAAAAACAAAACCACAAAAAGCCTAAATAAAGTCACACTCAGCTATTATAACAAGAACCACACCTAGGCTCAAAGCACATAAAGCCTACAGAACAGCTAATTTAACAAAAATGACTATAATAAAACACACACACACACACACACACACACACTCTAAACAATGGCCCAAGGGAAAGATGGGCCAACACTAGCTAAATATATATATATAAGTAACAAGTAGATAACAACTAGGCCAAAACACGAGGCCACTACAAACTATGCTAAACTATTTAAATAGCACATGAAGGGAAAAGGGAGCATGTAAGAAGCTACAGAAACAACTCTATAACTAAGCTATGGAATAATATCAAAACATTTGTAAATAATTTGCGGAAAACTTGTTTTTGATGAAAAATTGGCTCGAGCAAAACTGGAACCTCTGAGATCCGTGCCGCTGCAAACTAGATCTGAGGTAATTCCAGCAGTGCATCATGGAATAAGGGACTTGGTCTCGAGCTACTGGTAAACCTCGAGCTTTGCAAACGGCCGTATCGGAGCCGATGGATTGGCTCCGAACCCATCAGTAAAGAATGAACGGCGAGATTGAACAACTTCACATCACCCATTTACTAACTAGATAGGCCCACTGAACACACAGTTACTAATCTTAGCTCACATCCTTAACCCTCTGTGTCAAATGACAATCAAAAAAAATAATAAAAAGTAAGGAGATGCTGGGGATTGAATCCAGGACCTCATACATGCAAAGTGTGTGTGTGTGTGTTTTGTTTTTTTCAGGGAGGGTGCTTACAGGAAGCTTCAGAGGTGTCAGTCAGATTCCATCTCAGATTGCAGCTGCACTCACAGCAGCTGTCACTGAGGTGTTCATTAGTTTCACTTGTGCTGTTTATCCACAGAGAAAACTAGTTTTTCAGGAATTTAATGATCTGTCTTGCCACTACCCTGCAGCAATACAAAGTTAAAACATTGGTAAACAGTTTTCTGTTAATTTCATATTTTATTTTGTGCTGATTTCTGAATGCTATGTAACTGCAATCATTTTATGACAAAAACGACCTAGCGTCTGTAGAAAGCATCTGAATGATGCAATTTTCAAACAGCTGTAGAAACAGTCGTCTCTTTTTTTCCATGTCCCATTTTTTTGATCCCTGAATACTAGGCAAGTCTGATGGTTTACTGACCTTCTAGTAGTTCTGTAAAAAAGCACATGGGATACAAGGTTCACACATTAGTAGACACAGTCTTCAGTTCTGTTTGTTTTCTAACCTATATTCCTCATATAAACTCAGAAAGCTGCTAGAGTAGCAGGATTTGTGTCAGAATGCGATTTCTGAAGGATAAGAAGTCTGAACTCAAATGCATGTTATTCTTTAGTCACTTTGAACCTCAGTGGGTTGGCTGAAAACCACAGATTTTATGAGGAACAGGCCAAAAATATGAAAATCTGTTCTTTCTGAAAAAATCTGAAGAGTTGAGAGGTATGGCAGATACACTCATCCATTCCTTTAATTTCATATTTTATTTTGTGCTGTCCTCATGCATTTACTACTATACATGCTGCGTGTTGATGACTTACTGTCTGCATTGTACAATATCCTCTTAAGCAGTTTTCTTTCTCTTTCTACCTTACAGCTATATGCATTTGTATCTGATTCCACTGATTTTATCTATAGACAAGTAACAGAAATTATATAATGCGGGCTTATTATCAGTCTGTCTGCAATACTTGATGAATGGCTAATTCCCTGTTTGACAGCCTTTAGTTCGATATGACACTTTCCAAACTGTTGTTGCCATCCCAACTAACTCATGATGGCAACGTCAGAGCAGTGACAACTAGTATCCTACAGTGTTCACTACTTTATATTTTCTAATGCATTGCTCTTCATGGCAAATCAACACAAGATAAATATTTTTCCTTGTATGTGTGTTGCCTCCCTTCATAAACTGCTAATGCACAATTATATACAATGTCACTGTAGGACTGCCACATCTTCTCCGAGTACCCAAAGTGGAACTATTCATGAAAATGTGAGATTTTGTAGGACAACACACACCTACAAGCAGTGCAAAGGACTGGACTTTGGTTTGCTGCCAAAATAAAAGCCTTTCTTTTTTTAGAATTTGATTTGTTTATGCTGTTTGGTGTAATATTTAATTTATTTATGTATTTTATTTCCAATTTGATTACCGGGGAAGTCCACTGGGTCAACATGGCCCATTTTCAGTGGAGGCCCGGGGAGAAAAGCTCCGAGAATGCATTAAAAAAAAACAGTTTACATGCAGGATTTACAAGAAATACAAGCAAGGTCTAAGAATGCATTAGCAGTTTACAAATATGATTACAAGATGTACAAGCTAGTACCAGAAACAATTCTGTAGAGTCTTTAAAATACACAAAACTTTAAGTCTTTAAAATACACATTAAAGGTTTACTGAAGGTGTTGAAGGAAACATAGCATACACTTTTGTCCTAAAATTCTCATACATTTGCCATTTTTGATGTTTTTTTCAGAGGACGCAACTCTAGAGGCATGGCCTGTACTGCATAAAGTAGAACATGTAATAACCCTATGTTACTGACATTACTGAAGATACATTAGCACACATTGAAAACCTTTTGTATAAAATAATGATGGTCAATACTGCATTATAACCATTCCTTAATACGGTACTGTCAATCAACAGTTTTCAGCCCAAATTGTGTAGCCTCTCTGCATTTCTAGGGTGTGTAGCAGAGGGAAACCTTTAAGTGATCTGCAAGTGTTACTCCAATAAAGTAAATTACATACTGGGGTGGCATTCTGGCACTATGCTGTAATCAAATTACATCTTTCATGTCAAAGTAAAACAGTTAGCTGTATTTTGTGATCTCGTATAGGTTCATAGGTAGGTACTAGGCTATTGGCCCTAGGGCCTATATAAGCCTAGCCAAAAAGGTACCCTGTCAGCTGAAGTTTCAGTCACAAAATTGTGCATGTCTCCTGTTGTGGCTGTCTAGATATGCTACCTGAATGAACATCATGTCAGCCACTTGTATCCATGACCTTCATCCATTGGGTTATTCCCTCGCTGATGGGAAAAATGCTATACTTTACAGACATCTGTAAAACTTTATCATCACTTTTACTTTAAAACCCTTCTGTATGCTCTCCGGGCATAATCACCATGAAAAGGTTGTGGGTTCACTACCCAAGGTACTTGGGTTATTTCCCATTAATGACACTGCAGTACAGCACAATAGAGTTATACACTCCTGAATTTGCCAGCCTTAATGTGATATGTTAAACTGAGATCCCGTTTGGCAAAGATGGTGTTAGCTCATATGGATGCCAAGGATGTTAAGCACTCGTTAAAAAGACCAGTGGAATTTCACTGCTCAGCTGCAATAACTACACTGTTTTGAATGTGTATAGTTTGTTAAGTAATACAGGCAAGTCCCTTCTCCATTACTGCTTCCCCATGAATAAAACTTTATATTAAATACTAAAACAAGAGCTAAAACCAAATGGGGCATAAAACTTTTGATAACAATATCACTATAAGTAGGTGCACATCGAGACCATTACAAATGGATTGCTTAACTTAAAACGGAGAAGAAAAGACTTTTTCAAACTTCCAAAGTACAGTTAAAGAGTTTTTACCCTGCTATAAAAGCACTGCCATGTGCATTATCAGCTTGTAAGGTAATGTCTACCACTGATTTTTTTTTTCAAGTAAAATTTCAACCCAATACAGCAAGTCAGTGCATAAAATCCTGTTATAGGAATGATCTGATCACTGGTTTCACTACTCAGCTGCAACTACTGCATTGTTTTTCTAGTCTGAAGTCCCTCCAATGTCCCTGTAAAAATGCAATCTGCCAGAAACATGGCCTCAAGTTGAATACCCCCTTCGGGGAGAGTGACGTCCCCACAAATTATCACATTAATAACATCCTAAGCATGCAAACAGTCATGAGGGATTTTGGCACCCAGGTTGCTAGCAACCTGACTTTTGACCACCATGTTGCTTCCATTGTACGAAACGTTTTCTACATGGCCCACCTCATAAGTAAGGGTATCTCATCCAGGAACAAGGCGGTCATAACATCCCTGTATTCTTCACTTATAAGCATTATTTAGTACAGTGCCACATTTGGCATGTACCTCGCAAACCATATGCAGCAGCTGGAGAGATCACAGAGGTTCCTCACCAGGAGAATGCAGGACTTCAAAAATGTACCCTACACAGATAGGCTAAAAGCCCTGTCCCTCTACTCAGTTTCATACAGACTCCTCAGAGGTGACCTCTGTCTGGCATTACAAGAAGATATCAGAACCCGCCTTGATGGGACTGCTGCATATCCACATTTCAAGCTCCACTCGAGTAAATCACATGAGCATCCTCAACCTGGACTGTGACATCAATAGGACTTGTTGGTGAGACAGATTTGTGTCCTAGAAACTCCTCCATCTGTCTAATAGACCCCTCTCCATGTTAAGCAGAGTACCTCTTCACCCCTTTTTAAGTGCAACCTGGATAACTGGATGGGAAAGAGAAAATAACATCCCTGGGATTTCACCTTTGTCCCTGCTGGACAGGGCACTGGGTGCTGACTTGTCGAAACATGGGCTAAATTCTTGGCTAGGCTTGTAAGGGCCTTAGGGCCAATAGCCTAGTACCTTCCTATGATCCTATGAACAATGCTACCTGCAAAGTAAGAATTCACTGAAGTATTACCCAACTATTTGGTGACAGACAACATCAGATAAAACGGACCAGGGGTAAAATTATCTGGTGCCCTAAAAGAGAGTGATGGCTGTCTAAAAACAGCAAAGACATTAAGTAGAATAGTGAAAAACATAGGCAGAAGATTTCCCACCTTTAAATGTGTGCACTTCAGAAGACATCAACTTAATATCATTAACAGGTAACAGGTAGTTCTGTTACAGGAAAAATATCACACACAGTTTCTATCAGAGACCTAAATGAAAGCAGACTAGAAAGGTATTAATATGTCTAGTGTCAAATTCCAGGCAAAAAAAAAAAGTATGTAGATGCTAGGGATTGAACCCATGACCTCATACATGCAACACATGCACTCTACTACTGAGCTACATCCCCTCAAAATATGGAATGTGTGTGCCACATTTTCCATGCACTGCACCCTGTTTGTACCGCAATTAAATTTATTTTACAATAGTGGGCTGGATATCCCTGAGTGTTAAAGGGGCAGTACCAGGGATTTTTTTGTTTTGATGCTGGTCTTTGTTTACATTTTCAGTCTAGTTTCTGAGCATGCCCCAGTTTGGACTATGGGGGTTCATTGAGGGTGCTTACAGGAAGCTTCAGAGGTGTTAGATTCCATCTCAAATTGCAGCGAGAGTTGCCACCTTTTCAAATGGCCAAAGTGGGACATTTTTTGTAGAAACATCAGATTTTGCAAGGAAAACATGCTCACAGTAAGTACAAAGGACAGAACTTCACTTTTTTGCCAAAATAAAAACTTATTCTTGTAGCATTTGAGTTGCTTGTTCTGTGTTATAACATGTAGGTGTTTCAGATACAAAATTGTTTTATGCAACTAGTAAAGAAAATATAGGAAATATTTTTGTTCTAAAATCTCAGGACATTTGCCAGTATTTTCAATTTTTTTGCAGGACACAGCTGCCAAAGAGGGACTGTCCCTCGCAAAGTGGGACAGGTGGTAACATTAATTGTAGCTTCACTCACAACAGCTCTCACTGAGGCGTTCATTAGTTTCACTTGTGCTGTTTATCCACAGAGAAAACTAGTTTTTCAGGAATTTAATGACCTGTCTTACCACTACCCTGCAGGAAAGCACATGAGCAATTCAAAGTTAAAACATTGGTAAACAACGTTTTCTGTTAATTTCATATTTTATTTTGTGTTGATTTCTGAATGCTGTGTAACTGCAATCATTTTATAACAAAAATGCCCTAGCATCTGTAGAAAGCATCTGAATGATGCAATTTTCAAACAGCTGTAGAGACAGTCTTGTCTCTTTTTTCGTGTCCCATTTTTTTTACTGACCTTCTAGTAGTTCTGTAAAAAAGCACCTGTGATACAAGGTTCACACATTAGTAGACACAGTCTTCAGTTCCATTTATTTTCTAATCTATATTCAACCCTATCGCACCACCAGACCACTAAGATCCAGCAACAAAAATCACTTGCAGATCACTAAAGCCAATAACTCTGCTGGTAAAGCACTATTCTCTTGCGTCATAGCCAAATTATGGAACTCCCTCCCATCCACAGTTACCTCCGTACCATCATGCACCCACTTCAAAACTTTACTAAAAGCATACCTAAAAACATGCTGGCTATGCCCTTGCAACTCTCACTCTAATATCACCCACCCCATCCAACCACTGCCTTTCTTTCCACCCCACTAACTACTTTGATTATAGCAAGCTCAGATGCTCATAAACCTAGTACTTTTTATACAGCAGGAACTTCTTATTGTAACATTTGTCAATGTCTGTTCATAGGTTCATAGGTTCATACTAGGCTATCTGCCCTAGGGCATTTATAAGCCTAGCCAGAGTGTGTTTGGCTTTCGCCACCCATTTTAAATTAATTTTGCTATGCCCTTTTTCGAGGTTAGTATACTGTGCCTCTGTCTAACAGTGACACAGAAGTGATACCCGGGGTAAACCTATGATCTCCCATCCACTCATCAAGATTCCTCTTGAACAGAGTCAATGAGGGACTCTGCCTAACCTGGACTGGGATTTTATTCCAGAGTGAAGGGAGCCTCTGGGTTATGAATCTGTCCCTCCAGCATGTCCTATTTATTTCAGTGCTGAGGTTCAAGTCTCTCGAGCGCGTAGGTCGATGGGATTTTCTGAGGTGCAGCATGTCCATTAATTCCGGGTTGGACATGGCTTTATACGTCAGGCACAGATCGCCTCTGTGCAGGCGGTTTGCCACTGAGTAGAGCTGGAGTTTCTTTAACCGGGCAGCATATGGCATCTGTTTGGGCCCTTTGATCCTCTTGGTGAGGTACTTTTGGGGTCTTTCCAGTTGCTGCAGGTGTCTGGTAAGGTACATGCCAAAAGGGGCATTGTACTCAATTATGGGCCTGATGAGGGATGAGTAAAGAGGCACGATGACCTCCCCTGATCTAGATGTGAATCCCTTCATGATTAGGTGGGCTATATAAAATGTTCTTCTAACCACTTTGGCCACGTGGTTGTCAAATGAGAGATTTCTATCAACTTGGGTCCCCAGGTCCCTAATTACTTCTTCTGTACTTAATGGATTACCACTTATGTGGTAATTTGTGGGCACTTTGTTTTTGCCAAAGGGGATGACTATACACTTTTTGGAGTTTAGCTTGAGGCCATGGCTCTGGCACCAGTTGTCTGTTTCTATGAGGCCCTTTTGGAGGATGCTTGTGTCTGCTGGAGAGTCAATTATGGCGCCCAGTTTGCAGTTATCTGCGAACTTGGTCAGCCACAGTCCTTCCTTGTTGGCCTGTACCTCCAAGAAATATATACCGAACAAGAGAGGTCCCAGGACTGAGCCTTGTGGGACGCCACTTGTAACTGGTTTGGAGTCTAACATGACTCCAGCAATTCTAACCATGTGGGTTCTGTCCTTGAGCCAGTTTGCAACCCATCTAGTGACATAGGGGTTTATATTTAAGCTGGTGAGCTTATCTATAATGCCCGAGTGGGGTATTGTATCGAAGGCTTTTGCGAGGTCCAGGTAGGCTGTGTGGACCACCTTCCCCTCGTCAATGGCCTTGGTGACTGTTTCAAAGAAATCGACCAGGTTTAAGAGGCAGGATCTGCCCTTAACAAAGCCGAACTGGGTAGGATTCAGTGTCTGTAGGTCCCCAATATCTTTATTTATGAGGTCCATGATGATCCTTTCCATAGCTTTGCAGACCAAGCTAGTCAGGCTTATGGGGTGATAGTTTCCAGGATCCGTTGAGGCACCACCTTTGTGGAGCGGGACCATTGTTGCTGTACGCCACTCTTTGGGTGCATATCCTGTAGTAAGGCTGAGATTGAACAATAGTTTTATGTTTGGGTTTAGCTGTTCTTGGAGTTCATGTAGGACGCAGCCCGGGACACCGTCTTGTCCCATTGATGCTGTGTTTTTTGCTTTGGAGAGGGCGGCTCTTACCTGAGCATCTGAGATGTCAGGGGGGCAGCACTCTGCTGGGATAGATATTTGCCCTTTTGGTGGGGGGGGGGGTTGTGCTGAACCTGTCAGCTAGGATGTTGGCAATGTCTGTGGGTTTGGTGTATTTTTTGTCATTTTGGACTAATTCTGAGCATATCTGGGAATTCCCACCCAGGTTCCTAACATAACTAAAGAAAGCCTTGTGATTATCCTTAGTGTCCTGTGCAATTTTTCTCTCGAAGCTGGCCTTAGACGATTTTATGAGTGCCCGTAGTTTTTTGCTAATACTGATCAGAGATGCCTTCCCTTTTTGGGATTTTGCTCTGTCATGTAGTAGCTTCCTCATTCTGTTGTATAGTTTGTTTATGGCTGGGGTCCACCAGACAGGACGTCTGCCTTTGGAGGATTGGGTCTTGGTTTTATTTGGGATTGCAAGATCCATGCATTCCTGAAGGTGTTCATAGAATGCGTTTATAAAGGATTCTGCAGTCTGGGCCGTATTTTCCACAGGCCCTGGGGCTTTGAAGGATTCCACCTCAGTTTTGAGGAGTGTGAAATTTGCTTTAGAGAAGTTTTTCACTGTGGTTTTCTGGGCAGGGGGTGGGGTCGGGATGTGAATATCCAGTGAGATTAGTTTATGGTCTGATCTTACCAGTGAGGGATACACTTCTGGTCTGGAGCATGGAGTCCCCATGTTGATGATGATCAGGTCCAGTATGTTTTCCCCCTCTTTTGGGAGTGGTAACAAGTTGTTCCATAGCATTTGAGTTTATAAATTCTAGGAACCTTTGGGCTAGGGTGTTGGAGCTAGAGTAATGCTCCCAGTCTATGTTTGGGTAGTTGAAGTCACCCAATATAATGGTGTTTGGAGAGACCTTCATATTTTCAAGTGTTCTCAGGAAGGCCGAGTGGGGTTCCTGGGTTTGGGAGGGTGGTCTGTAGCAGGCTATAAACTGGAAGGCAGTTTTACCCACTGTTAGTTGCACATGGATAGTCTCTGATGCTTCGTGCTGTGCCACCAACCTGGAGGTGTGGGTATCTTTGATGAATATTGATACTCCCTCTCCTTTTGTGGTTCGGTCCAAGTTTTGGGGCCGAAAAGCATGGCATGAGGTATAACCTGGTAGTGCTGGGGTGCTCTCAGGAGCCTTGAACCAGGTTTATGTTACTGCACAGATATCAATGTTCTCCATGCTAAGGAGAGTTTCGAGTGCGTGCATCTTGAGGTTTAGACTTCTGGCATTGAGTAGCATTACTCTTAGTTTCTTATCCCTTGTAATACCTATGGAGGTGGGTTTGTCTTTTGAGCCTTGCCTAAAAAAGGCATTATGGGGGTAGCAAGAGTCTTTGCCAATATCCAAAAGCCCAGGGGTAACAGGTGCAAGCCGTCCTTAGTGAAGCATCATGGCTTGTTGAGCATGTCATCCCAGGCTGACAGGCGTTGGATCCCCTTTGAATTACACCAATACTTAAGCCAATTGTTGAAATTGATCATCTTGTCTTCATATTGTGGCATCATCTTGTCTTCATATTGTGGCATCATTCTTGGTGAGGGTAAGATGCTACTCAAGGTCAGGGTCATACCGGCCTGGGCTACATGCTCAGAGAGCTCCTCTATGTCTCTTTTCATGTAGTCCAGGGAGGTACGTCTCAGGTCATTCACACCAGCATGGACAATGACTGAGTAATATTTGTACTTGCCTTGGAGTGACCTTAGTGCTTGTGTTATGTGGCGGATCCTAGCGCCTGACAGGCAGCTCACCGTGACCTTCTCCTTGTTCAGCCTGGTGAGCAGGACGTACTTCGCAGATAAAGATTCTAGTTGTCTACTGATGTACTATGTTCTTCATCTGTAAATATGTTTGTAATTAATTGCTATGTTAAATTGTTAATCGCTATGTAATCCAATGTAAGTACTGTTTGTTTATTTTAACAGTGGAGCTTTTCTCCCCGGGCCTCCTCTGAAAATGGACCTATGTCCAGTCGGACACTCCCAGTCAACAAATGTAAATAAATAAATAAATAAATGAATAAATAAATAAAATATTCCTCATATAAACTCAGAAAGCTGCTAGAGTAACAAGATTTGAGTCAGCATACGATTTCTAAAGGATAAGAAGTCTGAACTCAAATGTATGTTATTCTTTAATCACTTTGATCCTCAGTGGGTTTGCAGAAAACCACAAATTTTATGAGGAACAGATCAAAAATATGAGATGAAAATCTGTTCTTTCTGAAAAAATCTAGAGTTGAGAGGTATGGCAGACACACTCATCCATTCCTTTAATTTCATATTTTATTCTGTGCTGTCCTCATGCACTTGCTGTTATACATGCTGCGTGGTGATGACTTACTGTCTGCATTGTACAATATCCTCTTAAGCAGTTTTCTTTCTCTTTCTACCTTACAGCTATATGCATTTGTATCTGATTCCACTGATTTTATCTATAGACAAGTAACAGAAATGATATAATGCGGGCTTGTTATCATTATGTCTGCAATACTTGATGACTCTCTAATTCCCTGTCTGACAACCTTTAGTTCGATATGACACTTTCCAAACTGTTGTTGCCATCCCAACTAACTCACATGATGGCAATGTCAGAGCAGTGACAACTAGTATCCTACAGTTTTCACTACCTTATTTTTTCTAATGCCTTGCTCTTCATGGCAAATCAACACAAGATAAATATTTTCCTTCTATGTGTGTTGCCTCCCTTCATAAACTGCTTTTGCACAATTGTATACAGTGTCACTGTAGGACTGCCACGTCTTCTCCGAGTACCCAAAATGGGACTATTTATGAAAATGTGAGATTTTGTAGGACAACACACACCTACAAGCAGTGCAAAGGACTGGACTTTGGTTTGCTGCCAAAATAAAAGCCTTTCTTTTTTTAGAATTTGATTTGTTTATGCTGTTTGGTGTAATATTTAATTTATTTACTTATTTTATTTCCAGTTTGATTACCGGGGAAGTCCACTGGATCAACAAGGCCCCTTTTCAGTGGAGCCCCGGGGAGAAAAGCTCCGAGAATGCATTAAAAAAAACAGTTTACATACAGGATTTACAAGAAAAAAAACAGTTTACATGCAGGATTTACAAGAAATACAGGCAAGGTCTGAGAATGTATTAGCTGTTTACAAATATGATTACAAGAAGTACAGCCTAGTACTAGAAACAATTCTGTAGAGTCTTTAAAATACACAAAAATTTAAGTCTTTAAAATACACAATAAAGGTTTACTGAAGGTGTTGAAGGAAACATAGTATACACTTTTGTCCTAAAATTCTCATACATTTGCCGTTTTTGATGTTTTTTCACAGGACACAACTCTACAGGCATGGCCTGTACTGCATAAAGTAGAACATGTAATCACCCTATGTTACTGACATTACTGAAGATACATAGCACACATTGTAAACCTTTCTTATAAAATAATGATGGTCAATACTGCATTATAACCATTCCTTAATACGGTACTGTTTTTCAACAGTTTTCAGCCCAAATTGTGTAGCTTCTCTGCATTTCTAGGCTGTCTAGCACGGGGAAACCTTTAAGTGATCTGCAAGTGTTACTCCAATAAAGTGAATTACATACTAGGGTGGCATTCTGGCACTATGCTGTAATCAAATTACATCTTTCATGTCAATGTAAAACATTTACCTGTATTTTGTGATCTCTTATAGGTTCATAGGTAAGTACTAGACTATTGGCCCTAGGGCCTATATAAGCCTAGCCAAAAAGGTACCATGTCAGCTGAAGTTTCAGTCACAAAATTGTGCATGTCTACTGCTGTGACTGTCTAGATATGCTACCTGAATCAATATCATGTCAGCCACTTGTATTCATGACCTTCATCCATTGGGTTATTCCCTCGCTGATGGGAAAAATGCTATACTTTACAGACATCTCTAAAACGTTATCATCACTTTTACTTTAAAACCCGTCTGTATGCTCTCCGGTCATATCCACCATGACAAGGTTGCGGGTTCACTACCCAAGGTACTTTGGTTATTTCCCATTAATGGCACTGTAGTAAAGCACAATAGAGTTATACACTCCTGAATTTGCCTGCCTTAATGTGATATGTTAAACTGAGGTCCCATTTGCCAAAGATGGTGTTAGCTCATATGGATGCCAAGGATGTTAAGCACTCGTTAAAAAGACCAGTGGAATTTCACTGCTCAGCTGCAATAACTACACTGTTTTGAATGTGTATGGTCTGTTAAGTAATACAGGCAAGTCCCTTCTCCATTACTGCTTCCCCATGAATAAAACTTTATATTAAATGCTAAAACAAGAGCTAAAACCAAATGGGGCATAAAACACTTGATAACAATATCACTATCACTATAAGTAGGTGCACATTGAGACCATTACAAATGGATTGCTTAATTTAAAACGGAGAAGAAAAGACTTTTTCAAAGTGCAGTTAAAGAGTTTTTACCCTGCTATAAAAGCACTGCCATGTGCATTATCAGCTTGTAAGGAATGTCTATCACTGATTTTTTTTTCAAGTAAAATTTCAACCCAATACAGCAAGTCAATGCATAAAATCCTGTTATAGGAATGATCTGATCACTGGTTTCACTACTCAGCTGCAACTACTGCATTGTTTTTGCAGTCTGCAGTCCCTCCAATGTCCCTGTAAAAATGCAATCTGCCAGAATCATGGCCTCAAGTTGAATACCCCCTTTGGGGAGAGTGACGTCCCCACAAATTATCACATTAATAACAACATCCTAAGCACGCAAACAGTCATGAGGGATTTGGGCACCCAGGTTGCTAACAACCTGACTTTTGACCACCATGTTGCTTCCATTGTACGGAAAGCTTTCTACATGGCCCACCTCATAAGTAAGGCTATCTCATCCAGGGACAAGGAGGTCATAACATCCCTGTATTCTTCACTTATAAGCATTATTGAGTACAATGTCCTATTTGGCATATACCTCGCAACCTGGGTGCTGACATGTTGAAACATGGGCTAAATTCTTGGCTAGGCTTGTAAGGGCCTTAGGACCAATAGCCTAGTACCTTCCTATGATCCTATGAACAATGCTACCTGCAAAGTAAGAATTCATTGAAGTATTACCCAGCTATTTGGTGACAGACAACATCAGATAAAACGGACTTGGGGTAAAATTATCTGGTGCCCTAAAAGAGAGTGATGGCTGTCCAAAAACAGCAAAGAACTTAAGTAGAATAATGAAATACATAAGCCGAAGATTTCCCAGAGAGAACGTGAAATGTTTAATCCCTATGTATACAGTTAGCAAGCACCACCTTTAAATGTGTGCACTTCAGAAGACATCAACTTAATATCATTAACAGGTAACAGGTAGTTCTGCTTCAGGAAAAATATCACACACAGTTTCTATCAGGGACCAAAATGAAAGCAGACTAAAAAGCTATTAATATGCCTAATATCAAATTCCAGGCAAAAAAAAAATATGGAGATGCTTTTGATTGAACCCAGGACCTCATAAATGCAAAGCATGAGCTTTACCACTGAGCTACATCCCCCTCACAATATGGATTATGTGTGCCACATTTTCCATGCACTGCACCCAGCTTGTACCACAATTAAATTTACTTTTACAATAGTGGGCTGGATATCCCTGAATGTTAAAGGGGCAGTACCAGGGATTTTTTGTATTGATGCTGGTCTTTGTTTACATTTTCAGTCTGGTTTCTCAGCGTGTCCAGTTTGGACTATGGGGTGTTCGGGGAGGGTGCTTACAGGAAGCTTCAGAGGTGTTAGATTCCATCTCAAATTTCAGCTAGGGATGCCACCTTTTCAAATGGCCAAAGTGGGACATTTTTTGTAAAACATCAGATTTTGCAAGGAAAACATGCCCTCAGTAAGTACAAAAGACAGAACGTCACTTTTTTGCCAAAATAAAAATGTATTCTTATAGCATTTGAGTTAGTTCTGTTTGTTATAACATTTAGGTGTTTCAGATACAAAATAACTTTTATGCAACTATTAAAGAAAATATAGGAAATATTTTTGTTCTAAAATCTCAGGACATTTGCCATTTTTTTCAATTTTTTGCAGGATACAACTGCCAAAGAGGGACTGTCCCTCGCAAAGTGGGACAGGTGGTAACATTAATTGTAGCTGCAGTCACAACAGCTCTCACTGAGGCATTCATTAGTTTCACTTGTGCTGTTTATCCACAGAGAAAACTAGTTTTTCAGGAATTTAATGACCTGTCTTGCCACTACCCTGCAGGAAAGCATATGAGCAATGCAAAGTTAAAACCTTGGTAAACAGAGTTTTCTGTTAATTTCATATTTAATTTTGTGCTGATTTCTGAATGCTATGTAACTGCAATCATTTTATGACAAAAATGCCCTAGTGTCTGTAGAAAGCATCTGAATGATGCAATTTTCAAACAGCAGTAGAAACATTCCCCGAGATTCATGAGGCTCGGCGCAAGGATGGCAGTAGGCTTGCGCCGACAGTGCGGCGTGAAGATGGCGCAGTAGTGCCAAATGCATATTAATGAAGGTGCGCTGCCGCCACAGCCATGTGCATAGGAAAGAAGCGCGAATGCATAGGGCGTGTCGAAGTGCAGCACGGAGGTGTGGAAATGGCAGCTGTCGACGTGCAACCTAAAATGCTTACATATAACAAGTTGCAAGATAGTAATCACATCTGTCAGTGTCCATGGATACTGAAACGTATGCAAAGCATGCAAGAAAGTTCCTGCAAACACAAAGTGAAGAAGCAAACACAAATGCACGGTAGGGAATAACGGGTCCCTATTCCGCAAACAAATGACATGGAAGACCGTGTGGCCGTAGTCTAACTCAGTGTAGATAGCTATACTAAGTGGAAGTGAAATGCATCATATGTTAGCGAGCCGCCAGTAGGTACGTCCAGCCCAATGGCGAGGGTCATCAGCTGACCCATAATGTGAGGGAGGGTACACAGCTGGGCAGATGTGTCCATAACAAAATACACGATAAATGTAGATATCAAGCGACCGTATGTCTGAATCATATCCCACAAGGCATGTAATAGTCACATACAAAAGGTATGTCCGTATTTCACATACCAAATGTGATAGGAAATAGAATAAGCATGTAAACGAAACAGAAGGAGCATATAAACAGCTACAACAATAAGGAAACATGTAGGCCGAAAGGAACTGTATTATCCGTACCGTCGACTGTGGGGACGTGTTGTCCAGTACAGTCGGATATGTGTACGGAATATATCCCATCCTGGACATAGGAAAAGGTGGCATCCTACCAATGAGTAGAATAGGCTGTCAAAGTCCGGAAATCAGCGGTACAAGCCGAACTTGTCAGGATGTGTCACAGTTGAACGGGTAGTACCTGGGTATACCAACCATGTAATGAAAGTTAAGTGTGGGCGTGTACCTATGTGCGTGAAGTATAGCATGTGGAAAGCAAACATGGCAGGGTAGTCCACACAACCATACAGGTACCCGACACATGTAGGGTATTCAGTGTGTTACTCTGGCTGTGTCATAGGCCAACAACCAAAGCAGTGATGTATGGGGTGAGAGGAATCTGTGTGTGGGGGGGGTGGTTAATGGTACAATCCTCCAAGGCGATACTGTGTCGTATGCAGAATAGGTGAACTGGAGGTGTATGAGGGAGCAGCGGGTGAAGCTGAAAGAAACACAAACACATGTATAAACAGCTGCAATACAACCAGACAGGCCATACTTTAGAACACAATCCCACAAACATATGAATATTGAAATGTGCGATACAAATGTATAGACATGTCACTGGCACATACCCACAGATTGGTCCTGATGAAACTGGCAATAACAAATGCAACACACCTGGATGCATAATGGACTACCCAGCATCCCCTCCACATCACACAACCCGCTCCCATACCTGAACATCCACCAAATCCAGCCATACTTGGCCTACTGGTTTGGTGCAGCCACACATAGTGACCACTACGCATATGTAGTAGGTAGTGTCACCCTAGGCAGTTGCAGGATTGCACACTATGTATCCCTTGCATGTAAAACCCCCAGCACATTTTCGTAATGCCAGAAAAATGTTCGTTATTTCTCTTGTTGTGGATCGGTCCAATTTTTGGGTATCCCTCATGGGATACATAACCTGTGTTAACATTAGAATGGAAGACACGAAGTCCAGTCCTGTAGATATCTGGACATAAGTTGGAATGTGCATTAGAGGTGCACGACACTGGCCAGCCATAAATGGTCATGCATAACCTACTACCCAGGATCAAACACCTGCCCATAACGCACGTGTCCCGACACAAATAAGTGGGAGAATATATTGCACACATTCGCATAGTGGCAAATGGTATATGGGTAATGAAGGCACTGACGTAAACAGGATACGACTAATCCACTGTGTGAAGGACAATTGTGTGTGTAGGTGTGACCTGACCAACAATGGTACAATGCCAAATGTCTTGTGACTGTAGGGAATAACCATGCACCATACTGCATGTAACAGTTGCCTAAAGCGGTCACATCAGGATAGAATAAAGGTAATTCTTACAAGAAATGGGCAAACAACAAAAGTGCCAAAGGTATAAGGCTTACAGCTAGGAAACAAATGACTGTTCTAAACCTGCAGTGACTGTGGCTTTGTGTTGGCCCAAACAATCTGGTGTCTGCAGTAAGGTTGTCTTCTGTTCCGCTTTGCGAGGGATAGTCCATCGTTGGACAGTTGTGTCCTGACAAAAGATATTTCAAATGGCAAATGTCCTGGTATTGTAGGACATAATTATGTCCCATATGTTATGTAATAGTAGCAGAAAATAATTATTGCAGTACCTACAATACCTAAATGTTACAAGAAACAGGATAAGCAAATAAACCGCTACAACAATAGGCTTTTATGTAGGCAAATAAGTAAAGTCCTATCTGTTGCACTGACCGTGGGTATGTGTCGGCTTGTAAAACCTGGTGTGTTACGAAAATGTCCCATCTTGGCCATGTGAAAAGGTGCCAACCCTAGTCACCAGAATACAGCACAACCCGTACATATGACAATGTCAACGATACCAATGGTCAGAGCATTCACACAATAACTGGCCAGACCCTTAAAAACTCACAAAGCCAGTGCCCTTTGGGGGAAAGGTGTTGAATGAGAATGACTACTTACAACAATGAAGAGTGCTAGACGCATTTAACTGCAGACAGTTAGTAGTATTACGAATCTGTCAACATGTTCCAAGTTAATAGTACTAATATGGTAGAAGTGTCCGTGATTGTCTCTGAGTTGTCATAGCCTTGTCCCTGTCACTGTAGACACGAGTCCCCGAGTATCAGAGAGGTCCGTACACAGAAGTACACCAACCAACTGTCCCAGCTGTTGACTAGACTATTGCATACCTGTAGTGATTTCATAACAGATGTCCAGAATAATATTCATTGTATGTATAAATGAATGAAATAGTCAAATGGGAAGGGAAACCCCCCCCCCAACCTGTATTATGTAGTGGAACCACTCCCCGCCCTAAATTATGTAGCGCCGACCCAATAATGTGGTCAGAGATGCCCAAACACCTGCGTCTGTAAACACAGGTAGAAAGTGAAACTCTGGACTAACTCTGTCCATGTGCTACGTCTGATCTTTGAACAGCGCCAGGGCAGTGGTAGTCACCAGTCGACCCAGCCTAAACCCAGACCAGCACATGAAAAC
Organism: Protopterus annectens; assembly: GCF_019279795.1. Taxonomy (NCBI): domain Eukaryota; kingdom Metazoa; phylum Chordata; order Ceratodontiformes; family Protopteridae; genus Protopterus; species Protopterus annectens. The sequence goes on from NC_056750.1 coordinate 120,738,242, forward strand.
CCTGACAATTAAACACGTGTATGTGCAAGGACTATAAGCATAGGAGTTATGAATATCCTTGGAGTGAGTAGACTCGCAGCACGGGTCCAGAGCAGTAGGAAACAGGGAATGTCCTAATTGTAGTACTGCGGTTTTCCCAGCAGGAGAATGGATGCCTGCTGTGTAAGGGAAGTGGTGAGGCGTATGTCAGAGTAGCTATGAACCATGGGTATACATATAAATGAGCCAGAACACCAATAGTGTAGTGATTACAGCATCCGCCCAACGTAAAGGCATTCCTGGTGCAAGGACGACTATAGCACATATTAATTGTGTAATAAATGCCTCTGTGCTGTAAAGCCAGCATTTATACATGTAAAGGTAACCGCGTTCACGTGGGTCCGTTAACAGGATTCCATCAAAGTGGTACTGTCATAAGGAATAAGGCACATGTAATCCTAAAGACGTGCCTATAAACATATGTAACTCAGAATAAGTAGATGCAAGTGGGCCTGCGCGGGTGTACGCAGCTATTAGCATAGCAAATGTATGTTGTCTTCTACAGCTGTAACTTTCTTATATATATAGATAGATGTGTGTATAGAGAAATATCCACAGACATAACATAAATATGCAATAATATAGCTACATATCTATCTATATATACATACACACACACACACACACACACACACACACATATATATATATATATATATATATATATATATATATATATATATTAGGAATGCTGAAAAATGAAAGCAAACCTAAGGGTTGTGAAGGGAATCCAGAGCAAGTTAGGAATTATGAAGTGCTCGCAGCGTATGTCACATAAAGCTGCACAAGTGTGGGTAGAGCACCACTCTCCACACCAGAGGCAGGGCTATACCAGTGGCCATAACATCGTTGAAGTGCTATGTCAACATTGTAAACAGACGGAATGTAGGACATGTTGTGACCACCTACACTTGTAACCCGCAAATCGTTCGTAATCCATAACACCAGGAAAGGCACGTATGTGCAAATATGAATGGATGGTGAGCCTGTGAATACACGAGGCGGTACAAAATATGTGTAGGGCCCTAACGCTCATGAGAGGGCAATGTGTAAAGGTGTGTCATGGCTGCAATATCAGGTGTATAATGTCTGTTATGCGGGGAAACTCAATATGGGTGTGCAGGAGAAACCATGGATATGCGAGTATGGACACAGGAGTGATAGGGTATGTTGCGCCGGGTGCAATGGAGCAGCCCGTAGAGGTCGGCTAGTACATAGTTGTGATTCCCAGATAGAGCGCTGTTTGCGTGGAGACATGCGTGAATGGGCGTATCGTTGTCGGACATTGTGCGTCATGTCTGGCAGCCCGGCACATAAAACCTATACGCCACCCATGAGCGGAACAGAGTTCTGCTGTGACAACCCCAAACCAGGAAAAGCAGAAAGACACAACCAACTGAAGACAACAATTTGTCAACGTACTGTCACAGTAACATAAACACACATCCTATGAACAGTAATAATATGAATGTGTACAGAAACAAACACAGTAGCAGGAATAATAGGCTGCGCATACGAGGAATAGGTCGAATGACACTATCACAACCCAATTAGCAGCGGCACCCCAGACATGAAAAACTTGCGACATCTGTCCGCTGCATAACGTGCAATATAGTGAGCACAAGTTCGCCGGAGTGAAGTGTCGGTGTCAGAATGACTAAGGCAATAGTATGCTGTTGAAGCAGGGATAAAACCAATACGCATATGTATAGGTTAACAGACACACAGATGTATATATAGATAAAAACGAATATATACACATAGCTGTAATAATTTACGTAAACAATATGGATATATATAATATATATATATATATATATATATATATATATATATATATATATATATAGGTCTACTTCTATTCACTGACTCCCATTTCGTCGAACTTTCATTTCACTGAAAGTTCATTACATCGACAAGCATTTTAGGTGGGGGGCTTCACCCCCCCACACCCCCCAATGTGGGGGGCTGTGCCCCCTACTATATATATCAACTCCAGGGTCGCACAACATTGGGGAAGGGGGCAAATGCTTGTCGATGTAATGAACTTTCAGTGAAATGAAAGTTCAACCTAAATGGGAGTCAGTGAATAGAAGTAGACCTATATATATATATATATATATATATATATATATATATATATATATATACACACACACACACACACACACACACACACACACACACACACACACACACACACACACACACACACACACACAAGGATATACTACGGATATATATAGATAGATATATACACAAACAACAGGTAGTGATATATACACATACACACAAAACAAACTATATGTCAATGTAGATATAACATTCACATAAATAGGTTACTTCACAGTAATTAGGGGTAACATATTTACAGCCCGAGCATTTGTGACTGGGAGGTCCAATAAAGAAACGTTGTACCCCCCACGTCGCCCAGCTATGCCAGACAGACATACATACAGGCAATACAGATCAATACACTGCCGCCATCCAAAACACCGGTAGGAAAGGACCAGTGGGAGAGTCCTGCAAGGCCTACACTTTAAACATGGATAACGGTGTCCCTTGCGGGACCCCAAAACTTCAGGTATGAAAGAATCTGCCGACACTAATACGAGCAGGATGTAGGTGTACATGGAACAGTAGGTTGTGCAAGTGTGATAATGCATGGGTTGACAAAACGTACGACATGTGTCACGAGATGGGGAGAGTGGGCAATGTGTAGGGGTGTGCTCATACCCCAGCTGCGCTCGCAGTAAGTATTTGTCATGACTGCTGTAGAGGGGTGCCAGGTAAGTGGACCATGGGTATGCATTAATGGGTTTAAGTGCGCAGGTGCTGGTTGGCAGAGATGTAGTAGGCCCGCCCAGTGGAAGTCATTAATATTCCCATGTGGGCATAGCATACGCCTACACCTCCCAAACCTGAAGAGCACATCTACCGGATAGTTTGTAAACCATCGGGGAATACATAGAGACCTACACAGTGCCGTGTACCTGATTAGCATGGACGTCCATAGTTATGTATCTGAATGTAACAAAGTCCAAATAAACACTGCCAGAACTACTGATATTAGGTGAACAGGTGGCAGAATACAGGTAATGACAGATGGCAACATGTATGAGTCATAAGCAGCATGTACTTCGACAAATGTGAATGAATACATATGTTCTGTGATTGTGAATGTGTCTGGTTAATAGAACCAATCATCTAAATGTGTCCCGCAGGTTGTTATGCATTGTTCCTGATACGGTGTTCAGTCACACCCATTGGTATGTGAGTTCTGCTACTGACAGAAAGTGCATAAGTTGCTGACCACCTCAGGTAGGTGATAGCATAATAGAAGAGGTTAAACACCTGTATGCCTGCGAGGGACACACCCATCTGGGCAGTTGTGTCTTGCAAAACGACAGTTATGGCACATGTCCTCTGCATACCTCTCAACTGTCCCTGATTTTCACGGACGTCCCTGATTTTGACTCAGATTTTAACCCTGTCCCTCTTAATCCCTCCTAAAACTAGTGACTTTTGGAGGAAAGGTGGTGAATTACACTTAATGAATAATGACAATAATTAAGAGTTATAAACATCATTTAGTTCAGAAAATGTGTATTAATTCATATGCTCTGATTCTGTCAATGTTTCAAGTTAATAGCACTAATATTTTACAAGTGTCCCTGATTGTCCCTGATTTTTTCCTGACTTGTCCCTGATTCTGTTGAGATTTGTCCCCAATTGGTTGAGAGGTCTGGGTATGAGTTCGGGAATGGAGGCTATATAGTGTGTGTAGTGATGTCAGACATCAATTTGTTGTATCAGTAACAGCTACATGTAATAGGAAACAGTATTATCAATGATAATGCTACATGAATAACCTTAATCTATGCAAACCGTGGAGGTCATCCGTATACTACTGGCTGTGGGTCAGACCTCTTAACCAATTGGGGACAAATTTTAACAGAATCATGGACAAGTCAAAAAACACAAGGACAATAATGGACACATTTAAAATATTAGAGCTATTAACTGGAAACATTGACAGAATCAGAGCATATGAATTAATACACATTTTCTGAAGTAAAAGAAGTTTGTAACTCTTAATTATTGTTAGTATTCATTAAGTGTAATTCACCACCTTTCCACCAAATATCACTAGTTTTAGGAGGGATTAAGAGGGACAGAGTTAAAATTTGATTCAAAATCAGGGACGGACCTGAAGATCAGGGACAGTTGAGAGGTATGCTGTGGGTATGTGTTGCCTCGACACATGTGATAGCTCTACATATAGGGTCTATAGGTCCGCCACCAGTCTGAACGGCCAAAGTGGAACCTGCTCTGTAGAACTGTCAGATGTACCAGGGCAGAACATACTTACAGCCATGCATAGTACTGAAATAGACATATCAGAGCAAATCAAAGCGTAGTCTAGCAGCAGTATAGTTGCTTATGCTACTACATATGACATATCGACATGTCAGGTATACAAGACCTGTAACAAGTAACCAGTACAGACACCTACAACATGAGAAGGTCCCCTAATCAGGACAGTTGCAATGGCTAGAGTATTGTCCATACCACTCAACTGTCCCTGAATGTCAGGTACGTCCCTGAGTTTGAATGAAAGTCTAACTGTGTCCTTCTTAATCCCTCCTAAATGTAGTGGCTGTTGAAGGCAAGGTGGTGAATTACACTTACTGACTAATGACAATAAGTAAGAGTTATAAACAACTGTTACTTCAGAATATGTGTATTATGTCATATGCTCTGATTCTGTCAGTGTGTCAAGTTAATAGCACTACTTTTGTAAAAGTGTCCCTGTTTTTCATGACCTTTCCCTGAGTCTGCAGAAATGTGTCCCCGATTGGTGGAGAGTTCTGGTATTGTCACATGTGATGTGTGATGAGGGACTGTCCCACGCAAAGTGAGAAAGGTGTCACTCCTACAGTCTCCCGTTGTGCAATCTGAAAGGTGGTCAATGTGCAGTTGGTATGCGGTAGCATGACTCGGCAGACAGCTGCGTTAACAAACTCAAGTCACATGTCAGCATTGCAGAGTATTGGTTCCCATTATCAGGCAGATGGGAGCAGATCGTATGAGGAACACGCATATAATATGATTACGTCACTGGACAGGCCGCCAAGTCCGTACAGTCGAACGGCTGCCGTTGCAAAATGGTTGCACATACCCGATATTGTAGTCATGTAGTCCAGTGTAATACACATCACAAGGGATCACACACACCCAGCGTGAGTGACAAATGTAAGCGGAAATGTCGGAGAGCGAGCGGCTGTAAGCGTGTTTGTCTACCAGTATGCCAGTAGTGCCCTGTCAAAGAAATGTGGTGTGTAAATGTGTATAAGGTGCTGTGACCAGAGGTCAGCAGTACTTAACACTGTGCAAACCCACACACAACAGCTCCCACCTGCTGGACTGTGCCTTACCCGGTTTGTATCCAAAGGCGTCAGCCTGTCTGCAAACAAAGAACCGCCCTATACACGTGATGGTAGAAGTACCCTGCGCACATAGCTCATGTGAATTAACAATAGACCATGGCATATGTACAGACAATAGACCGCAAGCACCATACAGTGCAGACATCCAACAGTATAGCAATGTACTGGCAGGGCTATACTGCTCAGACAAGCTCCACGTGGGTTTACAGAGTGGTCCTAGCAGCAAGGAACTCGAAAAAGCGACTACCTTCTGGATTTAAGTATCTTTGCTTTTTTTTCACTGAAAATAGCTTCTGCTGCTTACTTTGAACTAGCATGAACTGTTTTTTTACTGATTACTGCATTTATTTTAAAATCTGCACTTAAAGTTATATTTAGTCGAATTTAGTCAAAAGTTTGCTTGTTTGCTTGTTTAATTGAACTGTGGGGGCTGCCCACTAAAGTGTGCTAGCCTGTGTAACTAATTTATCACTGTCTCTGCATTTTCTGTGTATTTCTGCAAAAAAAACAAAAAAACAAAAAAATAATCCTTGTTTTCCCGCCTTTCTCGACTAGTTTAGACCAGTATACAGGCATTGCTGTATTCTGGGCTGTGGTGTAGTTCCTGTGTTGTCCATTACCTTATTGGATAGAAGGAAGTTTCTTTGCTCACCAGTGGGAGTGGGGAGCCTTGAGCAGCCTACCTATCCTTGGGGGAAGTGACCTCAGCACAAGAAGCTGTTAGTAATTGGTTGTTTGGGACCATTCCTAGCTCTTTTGTAGTTCACTGCTTAAAATTCGCTTTTGCACGGCATTGTGTGGTCGTCCGCATAACGCAGCGCCGGTTAAACAAGGTTAAACTTGGTTAAACATGGTTAAACTTTTTCTGGCTCCACCAAGTCTGCTCTTCAATTTTTCCCTTACAACTGTTCTACTTGCAATCCAAACAGCCTAGACTCTATCTGAAAAGCTCAGCACTTACTCCTAAAGCATTTTGTATACAGGTAAAGCACTCTTAAACAAACGAAAAGTACTTCATTCACCTAAATTCTGTTGAGTACCCACTTCCCTATAGGTCCTTTCTGACTCAGTTACACAGCAAACATTTTCACTATTTCTAGCATGTCGAAGGGTCAGTTGCTGGCGTCCTCTCCTGTTCAGCTGGTGAATCTGGGAATCTTGAGGCAATGTTACAATTGCCTCATGTACACAGACAACCCTCTTCTCCTCCCAACAAATACAAATATATGCGAGAGATGCAACTATATAGCCAAACTGGAGGCTGAGCTCTCTCAATTCGGTACTGGCAAGACCAGTCAGGAGGAGAAGGTAACCACGCACACCACAAACCCAGTCTCACATAGAACTATCACAACTGCAAACCAAACACATAAACACACAAAAACATACTCGGAGGCTGATTAAAATTTACCAAAACAACAGAGGCCTCCAAAGCAGACACCCAAGCAACCACCACCTCAAGACATAGCACATGCAACACATAGTTCACAAAGTCAGTGTGCTAAACAGTCACAGCCCTTAAGGCCAAACAACATGCCAGACACACTTGTAATAGGTGACTCCATAGTCAGGCACACTGACGTCCCACTCACCAGACTGAACAAGGAGAGGGTCACAGTGAGCTGCCTGTCGAGCTAGAATCCATACATAACACAAGCACTCAGGTCACTCCACAGCAAGTACAAATATGACTCAGTCATTGTACATGCCGGTGTGAACGACCTGAGATGTACCTCCCTGGACTACATGAAAAGAGACATAGAGGAGCTCTCTGATTATGTAGCCCAGGCCGGTATGACCCTGACCCTGAGCAGCATCTTACCCTCACCAAGAATGATGCCACAGTACAAAGACAAAATGATCAGTTTTAACAATTGGCTTAATTACTGGTGTCATTCTAAGGGGATCCAGTGTCTGTCTGCTTGGGATGACATGCTTGACAAGCCACGCTGCTTCGCAAGGGATGGCTTGCACCTGTCACCCTGGGCTTCCGGATATTGGCCAAGGCTCTTGCCACACCCATAGTGCCTTTTAGGCAAGGCTCAAATGACAAACCTACCTCCTAGAAAACACAAGTGGAAAAAACTAAGGGTAATGCTGCTCAATGCCAGAAGTCTAAACCTCAAGATGCACTCGAAGCCCTCCTCAGTATGGAGAACATCGATGTCTGTGCAGTGACTGAAACCTGGTTCAAGGCTCCTGAGAGCACCCCAGCACTATCAGGTTTTACCTCATATCATGCTTTCCGCCCCAAAACTTGGACCGAACCACAAAAGGAGGGGAGTATCCATTTTCATCAAAGATACCCACACCTCCAGGTTAGTGGCAACGCATAAGCATCGGAGACTATCCAGGTGCAACTAACCATAGGCAAAACTGCCTTACAGTTTGTAGCATGCTACAGACCACCCTCTCAAACTCAGGAACCCCACACAGCCTTCCTGAAGACACTGCAGAGTATGAATGTCTCTCCAAATACCATCATTTTGGGAGACTTCAACTACCCAAACATAGACTGGGAACATTACTCAAGCCCCAACACCCTTGCCCAAAGGTTCCTAGAATTCATAAACTCAAATGCAATGGAACAACTAGTCACCATTCCCACAAGAGGAGACAATATACTAGACCTGATCATCACAAACATGGGGACAAAATGCTCCACACCGGAAGTACATCCCTCTTTGGTAAGATCAGACCATAAATTAATCTCACTGGAAATCCACATCCCGCCCCACCCCTGCACAAAAGACCGCACTGAAGAACTCCTCAAAACAAACTTCACACTTCTTAAGACTGAAGTGGTATCTTTCAAGGCCCCTGGGCCAGTGGAAACCACAACCCACACTGCTGAATCCTTTGCAAATGCCTTCTATGGGCACCTTCAAGAATGCATGGATCATGCAATCCCAAATAAAACGAAGACCCATTCCCCCAAAGGCAGGCGCCCGGTCTGGTGGACCCCAGCCATAAACAAACTTTACAACAGGAGGAGGAAGCTACTACATGACAGAGCAAAATCCCTAAAAGGGAAGGCATCTCTGATCAGTACTAGCAAAAAACTACGATCACTCATAAAATCATCCAAGGCCAACTTTGAGAGAAAAATCGCTAAAGACACAAAAGACAATCACAAGGCCTTCTTTAGCTATGTTAGAAACCTGGGTGGAAACTCCCAGATATGCTCAGAGTTAGTCCAAAATGACACAAAATATACTGAACCCACTGACATTGCCAACATTCTGGCAGACAGGTTCAGTGCAAATTTCTCCTCCCCCTCCAAAAGGAGAAATAACTATCCCAGCAGAGTGTAGCCTCCCTAACATCTCAGATGCCCAGGTGAGAGCCGCCCTCTCTAAAGCTAAAAACACAGCATCAATGGGACCGGATGGTGTCCCAGGCTGTGTGCTACATGAACTCCAAAAGGAACTAAACCCACACATAAGGCTGCTGTTTAATCTTAGCCTTACTACAGGATACGTACCCAAAGAGTGGCGTACGGCAACAGTGGTCCCACTTCACAAAGGCGGTGCTTCTCGGACCCTGGAAATTGCCGCCCCATAAGCTTGACGAGCCTGGTCTGCAAAGCTATGGAGAGGATCATTATGGAACTTATAAACAAAGACATTGGGGACCTACAGACATTGGATCCTACCCAATTTGGCTTTGTCAAGGGCAGATCCTGCCTTTTGAACTTGGTCGACTTTTTTGAAACAGTCACTAAGGCCATTGATGAGGGTAAGGCAGTTCACACAGCCTACCTTGACCTTGCAAAAGCCTTTGACACAATACCCCACTCGGGCATCATAGACAAACTCACCATCTTAAATGTAAACCCATATGTCACAAGATGGGTTGCAAACTGGCTCAAGGACAGAACTCACAGGGTCAGAGTTGCTGGAGCTATGTCAGACTCTAAGCCAGTCACAAGCGGTGTCCCACAGGGCTCAGTCCTGGGACCCCTCTTGTTCGGCATTTATTTTTCTGAGGTATAGGCAAACATAGGAGGATTGTGGCTGACAAAGTTCGCAGATGACTGCAAACTGGGCGCCATAATTGATACTCCAGCGGACACAAACATCCTTCAGAGAGGCCTCATAGAAACAGATAATTGGTGCCAGAGCCATGGCCTTAAGCTGAACGCCAAAAAATGTATAGTCATACCCTTTCGGAAAAACAAGGTACCGACAAATTACCACATAGGCGGTAATCCATCAAGTACGGAAGAGGTAATCAAGGACCTAGGGACCCAGGTTGACAGTAACCTCTCATTTGACACTCACATTGCCAAAGTGGTTAGGAAGACCTTCTATATTGCCCACCTTATCATGAAGGGTTTCACATTGTGCCCCTGTACTCTTCTCTTATCAGGCCAATGATTGAGTACAATGCCCCATTTGGGATGTATCTCACCCGACACCTGCAGCAGTTGGAAAGACCCCAAAAGTTCCTCACCAAGAGGATAAAGGGTCTTAAACATATGTCATATGCTGCCCGACTGAAAAAACTCCAGCTCTATTCAGTCGCATTCCGCCTACTCAGAGGTGATCTGTGCCTGACGTACAAGGCCATGTCCAATCCTGAATTAATGGACATGCTCCACCTCAGAAAATCCAAATCCATCAGAGCCACGAGAACAAGTGACTTAAACCTCAACACAGAAATAAATAGAACGTGCTGGAGGGACAGATTCATAACCCAGAGGCTCCCTACACTCTGGAACAGAATCCCAGTCCATGTTAGGCAGAGCCCCTCACTGACTCTATTCAAGAGAAATCTCGACGAGTGGATGGAAGATCATAGGTTTACCCCGGGGGTCATCTCTGTGTCACTACTAGACAGAGGCATAGTAAACTAAACCCTAAAAGGGCGTAGTATTCTCATCCTAAGGGGTGGTGTAAGCCACATACACTCTGGCTAGGTTTATAAATGCTCTAGGGCAGATAGCCTAGTACGAACCTATGAACGAACCTATGAACCTATATGTCCGGACCAATGGTGTGTGCATGCCTGGCCGTCCTGTGTTTCAGTGTGTGAGCATGCCCAGTATGACTGTTATGCATGTTGTAGACTGACAATACCGTCGTGTGTGAGCATGCAAAGTATGGTCAACTGTATTGCATGTGTCACATGTCCAGATAGTTAGTACCGTGTTGCTGACCCCTCCGTTCTACACAGACAGGTGATATGCTGTGTCTGCAGGGTAACTAATGGTTATGTGGCATTGACAGTTGCTACATGTCTGTATCGCGTGGGGGGACATGCAACCACAGTCCTACACAGCACCGTGGGTGGTGCATATGAATCTCACATGTGTAGTTGTGACGGGGGGGGGCACAGCCAATGGTTGTACACATCTGCCGCTACTGTACTGGTCTGCCGGGTACTCCATGTCAGTCTGTGCACCTACCTAAATTGCTGGTTGGAGGGATACCAGGGTACGTCAGTTCCCAGCATTAATTAACAGCCCAGTGGTGTTGGACGTCCTATTACACATCCTACATCAAACAGCCTGGCCTGCTCTCATCTGTGTGTGTCATAGGGGGTTGGGGTCAGTCATTGGGCATATCCACAGGCCATTGTATATCATTTGTCTGTATTGATCCACATCTGTCCAGCTGCATGGAACGTGTGTGGGCTGTATGGACACACATGATGGTCAGCCCATAATCTGCAGTGGGTAGGACACCCAGTGTACTACAGGCTACCATTGTGACCCCCGTATGTGCCACAGAGGTCATGGTGCCACTATGGATGTGTACTGTCTGCTGCCCTAACATTTGGCCACCACAGTCACTTGTATCCTCACATACATACCAGAGCAATGGGTAGGTACACAATCTAATACTACTGCCACTTGTTAGGTCAATAAACATACCCTGGTTGTGTTACGGACTTGAAGACGGTGCTGGAGTGCTGCCTATGTCGGATGCACACAGTGCACCTCCCATACATGGCCGAGCACAGGTACTGTCATGTTTGGCATCCATTGTACTGTGTGCGGGACAGAGAGGGGAAATCCCTGGGTACCTACTGTGTCAGTGCATATGCCTTGTGTTGCCTCCTTGCCAAGGGCTGGTCATACTGTGCACGGGCTGTCGCCGATTGTGCCCTACTCAGGTAGTTCCTTCACCAAGTCACACTGTGCCTGTACAGGCCTTGGCAGTGGTGTTGGGCTGTGTGGCCCTGCCCCATGCTGTTCCTGCTGCAACTGTTACTGCAGGATAACATTGTGTAGCATAGCAAATAACATAATAACATGTATGCATGTAGCTTGTGACTACTGCAGAGCCCCAACAGATGTGTCCGGATACCAGAACTGTGAACTGAGCATCCCAAACACATGCACATGTATATGTCTTGCCTGTGCATCCGCCTTAGTATGGTGTGAGTGTTCAGGTGTGTGTGCATCGCTGATGGGTGTTATAAGCCACTACACCAGTGTTTACCTAGCATCCCCCACTAGGAGACTGTAGGGGATGTCCACATAGGCATTGGTGTGCTACAGCTGTGTCAGATGCCATATATCGGACACATCACAGCTTCCAGGGCAGACAGCACACACATTCAATCTCATGCCCTGACCATCGCATAGGGCCTAGCTGTTGGAGGGTATGCCCCTGCACTGACTGTAGGCCCTACCCTGCTCCCCGGGTGGTGCTACATGTGCAGGCTATAGCACCCAGTACCCCAGGGTACTCATCCATGTGGTCGAACAGATTCATATTGCTGGTCCACTAATCACACGTGTGGAGGACCTGTACGTGCTCACTAGCATGTGTTGACATGGCATCTGTGAACTGGTGCAATACTCTGGATGCAGATGCCTGTGAGATACCCATGATATCCCCAGTTGTGCTGTGTGAGGTACCTGTGGCTAGTACATCTAGGACAACACATCCCATGGTATCCACTGTGATGCGTTCCCCTCGGCCTGTCTGCTGTGTTAGGCACAGGTCAACAAGCTGCTGTAGGAGGTCTCTGTACACCCCATAGTGCTCAAACATCCCGAGCCCATGTAGACCCTGTTAAGTCACCCTTGGTCTATAAAGTCTTATGTCACCCCAGTAAGGGTTGTTAGGCAGCATACACATCCGTACTGTCCCAGCCTCCTGCACATGTTGGTATATGTTGCCTGCTGCAGCCCGTGTCATTTGGTTGGACTGTGTCGTGAAATGTCCCTGCAGGTATACACCGGTGGTGTAGTGTGGATAAAACATGTGTGTATGCTGCTTGCTCGCATTAATGTACTGTTCATGTGCAGGCTGGCCATGTCATCAGTCGATTGTGCTGATCAACACCTGTTTGTGCAGCCTGGACACCCTGACTACCCCACCACTGCTGTCATCCCTCCCAATGTCACCAGGCAGGTATAGAGACACCCCTAGCTTAGGTTTGCTAAGGCAGGAGCAGTCCGAGGCACAGTTCTGCAATGTACGTACAGTATGTCTGACCCCCCCTCCCATGCTGTCAACTATATGTGAGACCTGCACCTGGCTGACTACACACATACAGTCCAGGGACCAGCAGCACACCCTGGTGATAAATGTGATACACCATAGTCAACCTCATCTGCATAGTATAGTCTTCTAATGAATAGTTATATGACCCATACCAAACCTCCAACATATTAACCACTGCTCAGTGTCGCTCAGATCCTCACACAACTGGCAACAGGTGCCTTACCATCACCATATTCGATGTCCCATGGTCTGCCCAGCAACAAAATAACCGGTGTCTACACGACTACAACCCGTGGCCCTGCACACCACAGACAATGTGCATTAACACCACGCCATGGCAGATATACACAGATCTCAGGTTATCACTTACAGATCATCCGGCACAAATAGTCAATAGTGCTGATGTCCCCAGACATATGTTCACATCTATGTCCACCTCTACATCTACATATATCACATATATTACTTGTAGACATATATACACATATATACATGGACATATATATATATGTATATATACATACACACACACATATACTTGTACACACATATGTAGATAAGGCATTGATATCACAACAGCGAACCACATGACAGCAATGCATTAGACAGGAATGGAAAAGAAACTACATGTGACACCTACATCATGTAGTGTAGTTAATATCAAGGCACGTGTGTTATGTTGCGTCACACGGGTCAGACCATAGCAGGGGTAAGAGTAGGGCTGCTGAGAGTTACTCACCAGACCTATTGGCGACTTTATGTGTTGACAACCCAGTGTCTTGGCAGAATATGCGGGCTGTGGACATTAAATAGGTCAGCAACAAAACAAACTGGACACATCCTGCAGCTAGCCACCCACAGATACCAACACATACGGTATAACTGCCAAACACACACCTGCCATGCCCTGGAATTGAGCATCTACCTGTCTAGTCTACCACACTACAGCATTATGCAGTAACAGAACGCGCTACTGAGTTCCGGCATCACTGCACTCCCACAGGCATATTTCTAGGCGGATGACATCATCCGCAAAGGCAAAGACGCCGATAGGGAATGTATGTGGTATGAGCAGTCTAAAAGCATTACTGTGTCCCCAGGCTGCTGGAAACACACACACACAGACACACACCTGGCAGGGCTGGGAGTCAAACATACACCTAACTACCTTATCACACTACAGCATTACGCAGTTACAGAACACGCTACCGAGATTACGGAACACAGCACTCCCAGAGGCATACTTCTAGGTGGGTGACATCATCCGCAAAGGTAAAGACGCCAATAGGGAATGTATGTGGTGAGAGGCATCTAAAAGCATTACTGTGTCCCCAGGCAGCTGGAAACACACACGCGCACACACCTGGCAGGGCTGGGAGCTGAACATACACCTAACTACCTTATCACACTACAGCATTACGCAGTTACAGAACATGCTACTGAGATTACTGAACACAGCACTCCCAGAGGCATACTTCTAGGTGGGTGACATCATCCGCAAAGACGCCGATAGGGAATGTATGTGGTGTGAGCCATCTAAAGGCATTACTCTGTCCCCAGGCAGCTGGAAACACACACACAGGGCTGGGAGTTGAACATACACCTAACTACCTTATCACACTACAGCATTACGCAGTTACAGAACGCGCTACCGAGATTACTGAACACAGCACTCCCAGAGGCATACTTCTAGGTGGGTGACATCATCCACAAAGGCAAAGACGCCGATAGGGAATGTATGTGGTGTGAGCTGTCTAAAAGCATTACTGTGTCCCAGGCAGCTGGAAACACACACACACAGGCACACACCTGGCAGGGCTGGGAGTCGAACATACACCTAACTACCTTATCACACTACAGCATTACACAGTTACAGAACGCGCTACCGAAATTACTGAACACAGCACTCCCAGAGGCATACTTCTAGGTGGGTGACATCATCCGCAAAGGCAAAGACGCCAATAGGGAATGTATGTGGTGTGAGCCATCTAATAGCATTACTCTATCCCCAGGCAGCTGAAAGCACACACACACACACACACACACACACACACACACACACACACACACACACACACACACACACACACACTTGGCAGGGCTGGGAGTCGAACATACACCTAAGTACCTTATCACACTACAGCATTACGCAGTTACAGAATGCGCTACCAAGATTACTGAACACAGCACTCCCAGAGGCATACTTCTAGGTGGGTGACATCATCTGCAAAGGCAAAGACGCCGATAGGGAATGTATGTGGTGTGAGGCATCTAAAAGCATTACTGTGTCCCC
This sequence comes from Protopterus annectens, assembly GCF_019279795.1. NCBI lineage: Eukaryota > Metazoa > Chordata > Ceratodontiformes > Protopteridae > Protopterus > Protopterus annectens. Next base: position 120,753,487 of record NC_056750.1, read on the forward strand.
AGGCAGCTGGAAACACACACACACAGGCACACACCTTTCAGGGCTGGGAGTCGAACATACACCTAACTACCTTATCACACTACAGCATTACACAGTTACAGAATGCGCTACTGAGATTACTGAACACAGCACTCCCAGAGGCATACTATTAGGTGGATGACATCATCCACAAAGGCAAGGACGCCAATAGGGAATGTATAGAGAGTGAGCAGTCTGAAAGCATATTACTGTCCCAAGGTAGATGTAGACAAACACACGGCAGTGGTGTAATCGGGGCATCTAAATATCTATGGAGCACTACAACAACACTACATAGATACGGCACGCGCCACAGACAGTACACCCTTCAAGACAGTCAACCAGTGTGTTCAATGTAGGCATCCATCGTGACGTTGAAAATGGACATCTGTTGCCTGGATGACCACCATCGCTATACAGGATATCAATGGCCATGCCCATACACAGAGGCACATCACCAACACAAGGTGTCACTGGGCATGCCCACATGCTTAGTATCACACGTCCGTTCGGAATGTACTGTGTGTCCATCTATACAACGGCGTACTGGGCATGCTCACACACTTAGCAGTTGCAAAGGGCCGTCTTGCATGCACACAGATTCTAAACACAGAAGGGTGCAGTTTGGAATGTACTGTGTGTCCATCCACACAACGGCGTACTGGGCATGCTCACATACGTAGCAGTTACAAAGGGCCGTCTTGCATGCACACGGATTCTAAACATGGAAGGGAGCAGTTTGGAATGTACTGTGTGTCCATCTACACAACGGCGTACTGAGCATGCTCACACAGCAGTTGCAAAGGGCCATCTTGCATGCACACGGATTCTAAACACAGAAGGGCACAGTATGGTGTTACTGTCCCCACATACATGAATGCCACTCACATGTACTGACCAGTACACACTCAGGAGCCATCACAGATGTCTCAGGTGCAGATCACAGAGTTACACACCGCAGTCTACAATGTAGCCCTCAGACATCACCATATCTTTGGACCAGCAATACACAGCCATACATTACCACAACACTGTGTGACTCATGACCAGTAGACTGTACATAGGTCTACAGCAACTGTGCAGACTACACATGTACCAACAGGGTTCCATCATGTGTTATGCATTACAATGATACCACTGTAATAGCCAGGTCTGCTCTACACATACCAGGGGCCCTGGGTCTTACACAGCTGTGTCAGATGACTGTCGCTGTACACCAAAGAACACACATGTTTGAATATGACATACACGTAATCGCAGTGGATATGTGCATGGACCACACACACAACACATATGTACATAGCATAGCTTTTGCTGTCCTCTGTGCAGACAAGTGGCTACAGCAATCACACACACGCAAATTCAAGGTGGGTCCATGGCTGTTGAATGTTAACAGTACATGAGGTAGCAATGTTGACTGAGAACACATTCCCTCTGTATTAGTTACCCATGACAACCATCATATCATACAACAGTCCATGTGTTATGTATGTCATCACACATGTCCACCAATTGCAATGCATACAAACATGGATACATGACAGGCATGTAGGACCAACACACATGTACTATTTGTAGTGTGCATGCAGCTACCATGCATGTGCAGTAGCTAATGTATGTAACTCATCTGTGCCTAACTACAACATACAGTTGCAATGCAACCCCATCATTGACACCTGTATATGGTGACATACTGACAGTACAGTAGGATGTACATCAGGTATGGATGGATGTGTGTACATAAAGTGGTGATCCACCTGTGCAGATGGATGTTTGCCGGGGACAGCTCACAGGTATGTCACATGCCATCCTACCATTACATGTGCAAACAGTACGCTATGTTATTGTTACTTGACAGTGAAGACATAAAACCTACACAGCAGTCAGGTGTTACTGACTGTATGTCACCTGACACCTGTAACACTTACATCCTCCCGTGTGCATATAGCACCACAATTGCCAGACGTAGCGTTGGTACACATAATGTGGCCAATACTGCTGCATGTCTCTCAGACGTATCATCATATAGCAGGTGTATCATTCACAGTACTGCCATGTGTGTTTGCCTGTGTGACCATATATGCCACATATGGTGGGAATTACATCCCAATTGTTACACACCCTTGTACACTGTTGTAGAGATCTGTACATACTACAGTTCGGAAAGCATGATCTAGGCAGGGGTGGTGTGTGTATCACACACATCAGCTATCCATATGTGTATGACATTTGTGGTCTCCACAGTGTGTGCGTGTGTATGTATGTATGGCTGTCTGGTGCATGGAGTGAGGGTGTATGCTACCATACAGAACACACAGGATCCCTAACTCCTCATGGTGATGCAGTCTACTACCCTGTTGATGTCATCGGTCTCAGCCGTACTGGCTACCTGTACATGTTCTTTCTCTGTGTTGCGTCGTGTGGGTGCACAGTACTGTGAGGGTGATGACCACATAGGCAGGGGTCCTCACCTCAACACTATGGGGTGTGCGTTATAGTGTTGTTGACCCCGTGAGTGTGGGCATGTTCCTGTAATGTGACAGGGTATTACTGCTACACAGTGAGGCCTCATGCTATCAGGTGGCCTCTAATGTTATCATTGGCCGGACCACTGTATACAACCCCTGCACCATGTCAACATACCTGTGATGTGACCTGGTATGGATGTCACATCTCTAGCCACTGTAGGCTATTAAACTGCCCACATGCTTCTGGATCAGTATATGTGTGGACATCTGTGGTATGTTAGCCTTTCCAACAGTCAGGTTGAGGCTACGTATAGCATGCTGATATTGCCATACGTGCCTGTGAGTACTCAACAGTTACACATGGGAAACTGCAAACACTGCTACCTGTAGGCACATGCAAGTAGACCATAAGAAGGGAACCAGGGCATCATTACCAACATGCTGTTTGTTGTTACCAAGACACATACTGTGAACATATAACAATGCATGCTAAACTTGTACTACATGGTATGTCTGGTGCGTGTTAACAGTACACAACTAATTTAATATACACTTCTCACTATTCTTACACAACTAATGTAATATACACTTCTCTCGCTATTCTTACACAACTAGTGTAATATGCACTTCTTTCACTATTCTGTTCACCCTGTGCATCAGACCATTTGTGCATGTCCCTGCACCGATGGTGTGGATGACAGGGATGTGGCACTGGTTTCAACATATGCACATGGTGATAATGTTTGCCAGGGGCATAGGCTGCACCAATGGATGACATCATGTGTGTGGGTAAGGGCCGGTGATATGATTGGACATGTTTGTTCAGTATGCATGCAGGTGTTGTGGTGCCCTACAGATGTGTTTGCTGTGTGTGTGTATGTGTGCACACAGTTCTGCCTTTTGTGAGGCCTACACAGGGGTATTATTGACAGCTCCAGATTGTACAGACTAGGTTGTACGGCCACGTGACCTGTGCCTGCCAGGGGTTGCATGGGCACTACCAGGCGGAGGTACAGATTGGCTACTGTCCGACAACACATGCCCACTGGAACCGTGTCCCCGCTGGGAACGTCCACGGCCATGCCCACATGGCCTGCTGTGCCTGGTGTGGACAGCGCAGCACCAGCTGCACTGCTACTGCTACCAGCACTATGGGAGCGGGCATGTGAGGTGGTACGCTCACGTTGACCTGCACTAGGTAGTGTATCTGGCCTACGTCCACATGGCCTATGCCTCACTCCTACCAGATGTTCCAGCACAGACAGCTCACGCTAGCAGATTGCCATGCCACGGTCAAGGATTCTGACCATGTCACCCAATCGCCTGTCCAGGACATCAACAATCTGCTGTTGAGCATTTGCCAATGCTTGGATGTTGTCGTTTAGGGTATGGATAGCAGCCCTCTGCAGCCTCTGCCCGTCTCTGTTCTGCCATTCAGCACGTGCCTGTGCCGCCATTACAGTCTGGAATATGCATCTGGTGATACCAGCTGCTGCGCTCTGTCCTGCAGGTCCATGTCTGCCAGAGGTCCTCCTATGAGCAGCACCAGCCACATGCCTGTGTGGCACATCTGCAGTCATTAACACTGACGCCATGGTGTGGAGACACACCTTCTGTAGCCAGCACACGTTTCTGTTCCACGCTAACGGACGCTGACTGTCCTTCCTCTATGGCCACTGGTGATGCGGTATGTGTTGGCAGCAGAACTGTGTGGGGGGAAGAGGGGGACATAGCTGGGATGGCAACCATTGGCACAGATTTAGCCCCTGACAACCCTGCCTGTACCTCATGCATATGTTCATCACTGCTAGTATCTGTGGGGACACTAACATCAGATGGACCGTAGGAGGGTAACGCACCTACATCACCTGTGAATGCAAAGAAAGACTCCAAATTACAGTAGACACACAGACACACACAGACACACCATACATGCGATTTGACAGACGGCATGCAGCATGCCTGTGATACAGCAGACGGCATGCAGCTCAGACATTAATAGTGTTAGTTAGCATACCTCCCTGGGGTGCACACTACAGCAAGCAGGTGTCATATCAGTAGCCATGCAGTTCACAGAATCATGGTAGTATGCATGCATCCCCGTGATACACCATGTGGACCAGAACAGGATAACAGTACACATGGCTGACGTGACCTTGACATGTAATCTGCTGACGTGTGCATTAACATGCATACATGTCTGACACAGTGGTGTCCTGACACATGTACAGCGTCGTAATGGGCATCACATTGTGGTGTTGTCTGTATGCCCTACAGATAGAATGCATGTTTAGCAAATGTGCATGAACATGGAAGGGTAGTGTGAGCCATCTATATTGCTATACAGTGTGAAGTACAGACACTGCACCATTGCATTGGCATTATGAGGCGTCTATATTGCTATACAGTACATAATATGTACACATTGCATAGCCATAACTGCATGCATACCCATGACATAACTGTGGATTGTGACCCACGATGCTGAGGTGTATACACACCAAACCATGCTGTCATGTGACAGGTCACTGGAGGACCTACAGATGACACCCCTGCACAACTACTACAGAGTCTTAGCTGCCTGGCAACCATGTCCACACATAGCAGACTTGTCAATTCACCATGTCCCACATGACATTGATGTACCACACACACGAGGTGCACAGCTAACGGGGATGTCCTACAGTAGCAAGGGAAATGTACAGTATCTGTGGCCTGATGTGGTGTCAATGTCTGTGGAAGCTGTACAGGTGACTATTGTCATGCTATGACAGTCGTGATGTTCAACACATCTTATATGGTAGACTTCAGTGACACCTCCACTACCTGTGCACAGGCTTTTAGGATGTCCAGTGTACCACATCAACTATATAATCAGTCAACTAAGGCTATAATTGGACCATGTGTGGACAATGTGCAACTGGGTGTATACACATCACATCTACTGTGTGGCTACGTGTCTGGCCATCTCCCATGGCCACTTGTGCACATGTGTTGGCCACATGTGTGTGATGGCCATCTATCTCACATGTCTGTGTTGTCCCATATGACATACATCCATAGATGTCAGATATGTCACCATCCACAGGGCTATGCAGACAACGGGTTGTATGTTTGGTATGTGGGGTATGGGTTATGGGATAGTGTGACAATATTGCAGCCAGAACACTACGTGTCTGGGACATGTCAGATGGCACATCACAATGTGTGCACCCATTGCAGGGGCATATAACACAATGGTGACTCTTGTGGGCTGCCCATATCACAGCTCACTGTGTGGTACTGTTTGCGTACCGCACGTGTTGTTCCAATGTATAGTACATATGCCTACATTGTACAACACCTCCACCATTGTATGCAGAGCTGTCCACACATGTAGCAATGACAAATACTGTGGTTTCATGTCGGTGTATCACTTCGTTTGTATATATTGCACATGCGTGGCCAGTGTGAATGCTGGGTGATGCAACCTGTATATTGTGACTGGAATGAACATCAAGTGTACAAGTGATAACTGGCCACATGGCGAATAGATCTGTGCTTTAACATGGCTGATACTGATGACAGTCTCACCTGCAATGGACTGATGTCTGTGCGGCACACCAGAGGTACCTGTATAGGGGTGACACAGCAGTTTGAACATTATCCATGACTGTATGAAAGCCACAGGGTGCACTGTGCATGTTAACACATTTGCCTGTACAATAGCATATAGTATGCACATGTGTGCATACACAGGGTAGCATACTGTAGTATGCAGCATGTACGTCAACATGCCTTGCATATGATGTTACATTACATAATGTACAGTGACACATGCAACTAAATGGGATATAATAGCCATATGTGCAGTACTGACTTACCAGGCAACTCCAGGCTCATTGGTTGGGAGACACCCACCTCCACAATGGCAGCTAGTGTTTGTGGATGCTGTTCTGAGGGTGTCCCCAGAGTGGCCAGTAGCTCCTCGGTGTGTGTGAGTGGGGGCTGGGTTGGTGGCCCACCACCTGTTCCACCTTGTTCCCTGGCGATTGCAGTGGCATGCTGTTTTGTATGTCGTATCAGGTCCGTGCAGTGTCTGCGCACTTGCTGGTAGGTGCGGTTATGGCCACCCACATCATTCACCCTCCTGCGAAGATCCTGCCACAGGTCATCACACTGCTGGGCATGCTGTGGCACATGGCTGAACAACACTTCATAGTTCTCATGGAGGTACAGGATGAGGACATCATCCTCCTGGTGGCTGTATGGTGGCAGGCGTGTATGAGGCATTATCTGTAAGACATAATGATAGTGACAGGTCACAGTATCAGAGATGTACAGAGATACTGCTGCATATACATTTCTAGTAAATCTAGTACATCTGCACAGTTATCTTTGCAAATCATCATGACACTGACATGACTGACATGTTTGTGTCACACACATGTAACACCCGTTTTACATTGGATATCGTCACCATATATGTGTGTCACCTCATTACATTGTTCATACGCCATGTGAATGCTGTCTTGATGTGGCATGTCTGTTTGCCTGCACTGGTGTTCTTACCTATCAGCACATGCCTGGATGTGTCCACGGTAATGCTGTTGACCTTGATGCTGTGTATATGTCACATATCAACACATACACTGCCTTAATGGACTTGAGCAGTGACAATGCACACATATGCATGGAAACCTTTACATGCATGTGTTGTGCCATATACATCTACACGGCACTGTACAGCTGTTCAGCATCCTGCCACGGATCGCCTGTGTTGCACATGTGATAGACATGGGACAATGGCTAGTCGGACGTCATTCGCAGGGATGGTTATCAACTATAGCATGTACGGGCAAGGTTTCCTAGCTGTATCCGACAGCCATGTTGCCACCGCGAGGTGCATCAGTGCCACATTACTGATCCAGACAGTTGATACTACATCTACCATGTGGCCATCACACCATGTATGACAGAGATGACATGTGCAGCTTTGATGGACAGGGTTGCATGGTATGGTGGGAGTATGTCACATGTATGGCACAGGGATCTGTCCATCATGTGGTGATCCTAGTAGTAGGACGGTGGCTGTCCATGACGTATGTCTTTCAGATCAGGATATGGACATGTAGCATGTCCAACATCCTAGTGTAGCACATGTCTTTATGCAAGTTAGACAGCATGCTGCATAGTGGAGGTGAGGATTGTGAAGGCTGGTATTGCCCATCCAGGCATGGCCAATACCCCTTAAAGGTGATATGTGATCCAATATTGGTCACCCGAGTGCTGTGTATGCCTTTTCAATGATCTCCACGCTCATGGATGGCACCCTGTCATGACATGGGTACCTCGTATGACCACCTAAGTGGCCTGGAGATGTCACCAACTCAGGGAGGTGAACTGCACAGCACCATCCCTTACACAGTGTCCATAATGTTGACTGCAGCCTAGGTGGTAGTTAATGGGTACAGGGATATTCACCTAGTGGTGCCAATGCTGATATAATCCATCAGAATGTGCACATATGTCACACACCTCACCCACAAAACCCATTCTGTATGTTGTTCACAACACTGAGACAGTTATTGCTCATAGGTCATGGCCATTCACATCCTTGCATACACAGATGCCTCACATTTATCTGTGTGGTATGGGCTACAATGAGGGTGGAGTACAACAAATTAACCCTGTTTTACTGTAGCTGGCACTAGTGTGATATGCACATGTCACTCTGGCACCTATTGTAGTGTTGATTCTGTCAACAGTCCACTGGTAGAACACTCCTGTGACATACAAATGTATATGTAGTCAAACATCCGTACTGTCATGTACATCTGTAGTGCTAACATTTACATTGATAATGGTTCATGGACTTGCAGACCATACTCAGCAGGGTTATAGTACAGTGCCACCAGTTATGACTGTTGTCACCACTTGTGGGTTGATATTATCCAACACCCTATCTGTATTGTATGTTCATGCTCAGTACTTGTTCAGAACTTGTGAGCACTTCATGAGCTACTGATTAATATAGCACCCATTCCACACCATTTCTCACAAGTACACTGTCTGTCCTTACATTTCCAGCTTGCTTACAGTACAACAGCTGTTGTCCACACGTAACTCACATATCTTGCGAGACATGGTTGTATATACAGGCATGTCCAACTGTCACGTACCAGTGCTATTGCCTGTCTATATGATGAATATGTCGTACATGTGGCAATAGAGAAATTGTCTCATGTACACAGTCAATGCTCACCTCCCAAAATACGACACTACAGCCTGTGGGAGATGCACATATGCAGCCCTGTTGGGGGTAATGCTGTCACCAACCCTGACTGCACCTGACAATCATGTGGAGATGTGTAATATTCACAACACACCCCTCTCATCACATAGTCTCATAAGATCTCCACCCCCACAGGCCACACAGGCCACACATACGAGTACAACTTGTGCAGTATCTCTCCATACTCTGTGTAGGCACCAAAGGCAGCCCCATCACCAAACACAACAACAATAACTTATAGCCCACAGACTCATGTGTGCCCATCACATACAGCCAATAGGGTGTTATAACATACACAACACACCTGTCATAGGTGACTCTGTAGGCGGTCACACTGATGTTCCACTCAGCAGGCTACACAAGGCGATAGTCGCTTACATCTTGCTGTCAGGTAACTGGTTCTGCAAAATAACCTATGCACCAATGCCACACCTCACCAGGTACAATTTGACTGTCATTCTCCTTGTTAGTGTGACTGCCCTGTGATGCAACTTCACAGACTACGTGTGCAGGGACATGCAATAGCTCACCAGTCTTGTAGCCCTGAAGGTATGGGCCAAACCCTGGGGAGCATTATGCATTCATCCGGACCTGATACCACTGTACAACGACTGACTGTGTCACTTCAACAGTTGCCTATGCTTCTGCTGTCATTCCACAGGCATCTGATATCTGTCCGCTTTGAATGACATGGTCAACAAAACACGATGCTTTGGCACAGATGACCTGCACCTGTCAGCCCTGGGAGTACAGATAACATGTAAGGCTCTTGCTGCTTCTATACTGCCTGTCTTGCACAGTTTCCAATAACATTCACCACCAGAATGGGAACAGGCAAGCCAAACATGGGGTCATGTGATGCAATGCTTGACATCTTCATCTCTGATGCACGCAGGCAAGGCACTCCTTATAATGGACCACTTCAATATCTCTGCAGTGACTGGGACCTACCTCTAGGCTCTGCAGAGCACACCTGCAATGACAGGTTATACACAGACTATAACCTGGACCAGCACACCCACGGCTGAGGTGTTCCCATATTCCACTATGTTGTACACACATCCTGGCTATTTACTTAGCACAATGCATCAGAGGTGCTCCACGTGCAACTAACTGTGGCAAGAACTGCTATACACATTGTAATAAGCTACGGATTCAACAACATATACCACTGTTACCAGACCTCATTTCTTGGTGTACTGGACAGTAGGGCTCAGACAGGTACTACTGATGTGAGACTGACACTACCCCACACTTATCTGGGATAGCCACTCATGTACCGACACATTAAGCCAACACTGTCCTGGATTCATAACCTCCACTCAGCTGGATCAACCCATACACACCACCTCTAAGACCAACAATATCCCTGACATGGACACTACCAACATGTGACTGGTGTTCCACACCTGGGGTTATCACCTCATTGTTGGATTCCAAACATATGCTAACCACCCTTGTTATCCACATCACGGCACCACACCCTTCACGGCATACACAGTACAAGAGTACTATAATGCGTACTACAGACGTCTTATGACAGCAGTAGTTAATGTCATGACACCCGTGCAGATGGACAATGCACATACAAACGCTGAAACATACCCCAGTGCACTTCATTAGCACTTACATGTCTGCATGGATCATGCTATTCCACACAGAGTCATGATGGTACCCACCAGATAACGGACGCCACTCTGGGGGTCCAGTTCCATGGACATAATTTACAACAACAGGTGGAGGCTGTTGCAAAGTGGAGTACAATCCCATGGGTGAGTAAGTCACTGGTCAGCCTCAGTAGGGCTACAGGATCCCTCATCACATACTCCGACACTAGCTATGTAAACATTACTGCAACACATTCCAGGGTGCACCACAAGGCATTATGGAGGTATGTCAGTAGTCAGTGGCAATACCCACATCTGCTCTGACATACAACAGTTACTCAGGAACATTACAGAACCAGGTGATGTTGGCAACATGCCAGCAGATGGATTCACTGCTAACATTACACCCTCTCACTCCCTACAGGGCCACAATCCATGCAGGAACATTGCGGTGTCCCTGGAATCACACCTACACAGTACTAACCTGCACTCTATATGGCCTGGAACACTGGCCCCATGTGACCATCCAACATCCCAGGCTGTGATTTACACAAACCTCTGAACGACATGTCTCCCCACTTGGCCACCATATTCAGTAATAGCCTTGTATCAGACATTGTGGCCCCTGAATGGCACACAGCAACAGTTATCACACTCCACACAGGTGGCACCACAATGCACGAGGGGGACCATTGCCCTACACACCTGACTGGACTATTCTGCAAGACTATGGGGCACATTATCACGGAAGTCATTCACAGAGACATTGGTGGGCTCCGGTCCTTTGCTGCCACCCAGGTTGGAATTGTTAGGGCCATAGCATGTCTCCTACACCTGGTGGACTCCTTTCATACAGTTACTAGGGTAGTTGATGATGGTAAGAGGGTCCACACAGCCTACATTGTCCTCTCATTGCCTTTCAGCACCGTTCTCCATTCTGGTATTGACAACATACACATCCACCTGCACATCGACCCCTATGTCTCAGGATGTTATGCAAAGTGGCTCACGGACAGGACATACACAATGAGGGAAGCATACCATAGTGCCTACTGTATTTCAGTTACAGTTGGCATACCACAGTCCTCAGTCATAGGGCCCCTCATGTTCGGTATATGCTGACATGAGGTAAAGGCTAGCACAGAGGGACTTTCCCTGCCTAGCTTTACAGACAACTGCATACAAAGTGCCATGATTGATCCACCAGCTGATACTGACTCCCTCCATAAGGGTGTCACTGTGACGGATACCTGATATCAATATCATGGCCTCAAGCTGCATGACACAAGGTGCATGAACATCCCCTTTGCATTACACCATTCACCCACTGACTATCACATAGGTGGTAGTCCCCTACATACATGTCACATTGTACGTGATCGTAGTACACACATATGTCGCACCCACTCCTGTGATAACCATATTGCCACTATGGCGTGGATATCCTTCTACGTGGCCACACTTATCTGTACTGGGTTTGTAGCTGGAACATAGGCACCCATTGTACCTCTGAACTCCAGATGTATACACACATTCAAGGGTACAACACCCCGTTTAGGGTGTACCTTACACAACAGCTACGGCTTTACATACCACAACATTAACACGCCATGATGTTTATTGAGCTCAGACAGTTGAACTATGCAACAGAACTACGGACACCACATCTGTACACATTTGCATACTACATACTCAGGGGTGACCTCTGCTGAACAGACAGGGCCCATGTCCACAACAATATTAATGGATATACTCCACATAAGTGACATAAGCAAAAGCCACTGTGAGCAACATGCTCATGGATATGTGCACACAAGCAATGATGAGTGGGATGTGCTTGACGGTTACATTCCTAAACCAGACACTCACCATGCTTTGGAACATGATTCCTATGTACATCACGCAGGGACACTCAGTAGCACTGTTCATGTGATACCTCACTTGGTGGATGGGAGACACATGTACGCCAGGGATCACTGCAGTGGCTGTATAGTGCAGAGGTGCAGGTAAAACATGGCTCTGCTGTTCACAGACAGAACACTACCCTAGAGAGGTGCCGCTGGTGTGAACACTGTAGTTGTGCTTACACATAGACTTGCCAGACTGCATAGTACCCCACTATGAACCTGTGAAGCTATTACATGTCCTTTGTGCATGGTTAATTGAGTAGCCCTTCCATTTAGATTAGCTATCATGCTGTTACAGTGTCCCGTTACTACAAGCCATATGTATCCTGTTGTTGTACATGCCAGTAGACGATACATTTGGTATGCATGATATGCCTGTTATGCTGTGTAGCATATCTGACATATCTACCTACAATACTGTACAGTACACATATTTTACATAGTATCCCATAATGCAAAGCATACTTGCACAGCGCGGCCACCTTAGAAATGTCATTGTTGTTATATGCCCATACACATGCCTACTGTGACAGTATATCAACATATACTATCCCCTGCTATGGCACGTACTTGTTGGACATACCCTACCACTGACGGCGGGTGGTATGGAATTGTTCTGTTTAAAGCCCACATGTAGCATCCCTTGTGGTGTCTGTGATGCTTACCTTGTGGCCCACTGCAGGACACACAATTTTTACAAGCGTTACTATGCTCAGCAAGACATCACTACATAAATACCTTTTCCCACTTTATGCATTGCGGACACTTTTAATTAATACAAAACAGGCTATACATACAATAACATAATTAATACAAAACAGGCTATACATACACTTACATATCGAGTGTTCTACATGCCTTGTTATCGTTCTGGACTTTTGTAACTATCTCTCTTACACTGTTTAAACAGTTCTGTGGTATGAGCATACGGTTTGAATGTCTGGCAAGTCATCCTTATATACGTCGATACCTGTAGCATGTGGTTTCCTGCCACCAATTGGTGTTCTTGATTGACTTATTACTTGCACATCAGCTGTGCAGCCACTCCATTCACCAATTACGTGGCAACAGTGGGGTATAATTTAATTCTCCACTTGGGCGTTGCCCATTTGCCCTACCTTCGGGGAGATGGCCTGTATTGTGTTTTGTTGTGTGTAATTGCAGCTGCTATGTGTAGAGACACATATAGTTTGGATTCATGTCTCCCGTGGATTGTGTGTGATGACTAGAGTATGTGGTTCTACATGTGAGTGTACCTGTCATCCCAACCATCTGATTAGGGACTATTGCAAACAAAACATGTAACATCGCCGTTTGTTCCATTATACAACGGCTACTATTTCACATGGTGCCTTTAAATGTGTCTCTCACAAGGTATGTTAAAGCTTCTGCAGATGTAATTGACTGACTGGATGTTTGTGCTGTAATTACAGTCTGTACTGCTGTAGTTTCTAGTGGGGGGATGTAGGTGGGTGTATGTAGCATATACAGGTTTGTGGGGCTTGCATTTTTACATATTCCATATATGTGTGTGGACTCCTTCCCTAATTAAAGAGCTATCAGTTAGTAGACTTTTGTTACGGGATTATACATTGGGCTGTTATTAATTGGTTTCTATATAGTATGCAGGTGAGGTTGATACTTCCATACCTCCGGAATTACAGCGATATGTAAAGGGATCTTTCTAAATGACAGCTTTCCCGTGTATTTCTGTCCCAGACATTTGCAGTCATTGCAGTTGTGTTGGTAACTGAACCTCTTTGGCATGGGTTGCCACCTTTTCAAATGGCCATTGTGGGACACTTGCGGGACATACATCGGTGTTTACAGGCTTACACATACCCACGGTCAGTACACAGGATAGCACATACATTTATCCTCAATACATACTTATTGTTGTGGGACTTTGGCTACTTATCATATTGCATGTAACATTTACGTTTCTTACATACAGGCATAACTGTTTAATGCAAGTATTACATAATATATGGGACATAATAATGTCCTACAATCTCGGACAGTTGCCCTTTGTAATGTTTTGTGTCAGGACACAACTGCCCAGGGAGGGGCTGTCCCTCCTAATGTGGGACAGGTGGTAACCGTATGCCTACGGCTAGCTATACCCACACCTACTGTAATGATCTACCTCCGAGTTGGCACTAACAGACACACACACACACATTACAGTCACACAGAAATGCACACGGCACCCTCAACACACCCATATACAGACTACGGCAATCACAAACACAGTTGAACACAGTACCTACATGGACCACAACACCGGCAGCGGTAACTAAAGGTCCCTTCATATCGTGATAATATTACTCGCGGTTCTAGTGTTCCGGTACTGTGTTCTTTCAGTCTTTCAGCCTCGTGGTTAAGCGTGTCGGTATGTGACACATTCAATAGTTGGCAGTATCCTATTTATTTGTACCTCCAAGGTTTTATGAATGTCGTTGACCTATCTATATATTTGCAGATATCGGTGAATCCGTATATATCAACATATATCTCTCTATCACCCTTTCTATCTGTATTATATATATGTCTATATATATATATATATATATATATATATATATAAATATATATATATATATATATATATATATATATATATATATATATATATATATATATATATATATATATATCTCTGACAGGGAAAGTGACAGGCAAACTACACCTTTCATTGTGTACTTGTCGGTGTATACTGTTTCCTGGACTCCGCATGTTTGTGTCTGAACCTGTCACATTACACACCTGCTGTAGGTACATCTTGGCTACCATAGTGTTAGGTGATTGTATACATGATTGCATGTTATACTCCTGGCAGTGGTCGTTTTACCCTTCAGAGCAGGCGCTATTAGTACAGGGGTGAATAATGCTGGTTTCACCTGTTCTGGACATCATTGACCGTGATCTGCACGATATTCAGAGAAGCTTAGCCCTGTTTCGTGCATATACGTATAGTCATATTTAAACTATGCTTACCAGCACTTGGCAACGCATATTCCCGCTGACGTGTGCTAAACATGATCTGATGACCTGCATCCGACATGCGTTATTCATGCCTTCGGGATTACGTTACATCCCTTGCAGGACGTGGGACCAGGAACATGCACGATGGTCACTGCATTTACCACTTGGCCATCTGGGATTTGTACACGTGTTATGACATTTTGTATGTGGAGTATACTACGGCTGTTACTCCATATTGCACTCACATGGGTAACTCAGTTAGTTTACATATTGATGAGTCCAATTAATGGTATGTCCATGTGATGTTAACTGGATGTGCTCCAGCATTGGGTATGTATATCACAGTGAGCCACACACGATAATGTGCTACACCTTCAAACGGCCGTAGGTGGAGCATGCTGGGGTGACGAATACCTGTCATGGGTACACCCCATGCCTTGACACAACATCCATGATTACATTATGTGGAGCCCCTCATTAACGCAGCAGGGAATCCGTGCAGAGTGTGTGCAGAACAGTGCTTACACACATGTGATCCTGCGATTGCCTCTGCTCCACTGAGCGACAGTTGGTTACTCGATGTTGTGGCAACAGCAGACACTGTTTGCCTCGTTTGGTGTATGGCCTCTGACAATCGGGCATGTACCTACCGATGTACCTAGGAACCTATACACACAGCACCAACATATGCTGATAGGCGCATGTACTGTTCAGGTGTTGACATTCCTTGTTCCAATAGCTGTTGTGTGTACAATGTTTGAGGGCTGCCTATGTAGGATTCACACAGTGGGCCACCTATACATTACAATTTACAGGTGGTCGTGTGTGTGTGTGTGTGTGTGCAATCCATTTTACTGTGTGTGCAGGTGGAGAGGTGTGTCAGTCCGTAGGGGCCTACACTGTCAGAGTATGTGCTATATGTTCCCTCTTTGCCAAGGCGTACACATATTGGGCACACCTCCGTCTGCCTACTGGGGCTGGCATAGGGTGTTCGTGGTGTGAATCCTCTGTGCCTGTGATGGCCTTGGCAATTGCGGTGGGCTATGAGGGCCTTCACCATTTTGTCCCTGCTGCAGCTGTTTCCGCAGGATCATATTATGTAGCATGGCACATACTATAAAGATCTGGGCACATGTGCCTGGAGAGTACTGCAAGGCTTCACCAGATGTGTCCAAGCAACAGAACCGTGATTTCAGCATCCCGAACACATGCTCTATGATGATTCTGGTTTGTGCGTGTGCCTCATTATGGCATTCTTGCATGGGTGTGTGTGTATTTCTGATGGGAGTCATCATCCACGGCTCCAGTGCATAGCCAGCATCCCCCACAAGGTGGCCATGTGGGATGTCCCCCCTGACAAATACCTGATACAGCTGTGAGGCATGCCAGATATGGGAGTCATGGTAGCTTCCAGGGCTGCCAGCACACACATCCATGATAATGCCCTGGGCATTGGACGTGACCTGGCAGTTAATGGAGTGGAATCCCTTGCTGTTTATGTAGTGCCTACCATGCTCACCGGGTGGTGACTTGATATGTATATGCGTGCAGTCTATTGCACCCAGTACCTCCGGGTAATGTGCCACATGGTGGAAGTGATGCATATTGCTGGCCAACTCCTCCTGAGATTGGGGGAAGTAAATATGTTCATTGGCATTTGGTAACATGGCATCCAGGAACTGGTGTAGTACCCTGGATGCTGATGCCTGTGAGATCCCCATTATATTTCCAGTTGGCCTTTGAAAGGTACCTGTGGCTAGTATTCGCAAGCTTACACATACCTTCATGTCCACTGGGATGGGTTCCCCTCTGTTGTTTCTGGTTCTCAGGCGTGGCCGGCACAGCTCAACTATTTGCTGTAAGATGTTCCTGTCCACCCTGTAATGGTCTACTATCTCCAGATCATGTAGCCCCTGGTAGGTTACCCTTGGTCTGAACACTCTTCTCCTCCTCTGGGGCCTGCGGTGGTTGTCGGCATCATCCTCCACAACACCGTCAGTCTCTAACACATGGTGATGAATCACAGCTATGGCAGCTCCCAACATGTACATTTTAAAAGTTCCCCGTGTGTTTACACCTATGGTGCAGTGTTTGGGAATACACAGGTGTGTGTAGGGTGCTTTCACACTTTCACACTTTATACTACTATGCTGTGAACACCAATGATGTCATAGGGTGTGTATGTATGATCGTAGCTACAGGGTATCTTATGTGTTTTACTACAGAAACTACTATTGTGGTGCCTTTGGTGTTGAATTACATTTGGCTGCCGTGGATTACTTCTTGCCCTTCCCTTTACATTTCTTCACATTTCACCTACCTTTTTCTGGCATGCATCCAGCAGCCTGCTTTCATTTGTACTTTCCTAGACCTGGCTTATCTTGCGTAATGTGTTCTATTGCCAATCTACTGTAGGTTTGCTTTGCTCTGCTATGACAGTTCTCCTTTCGTTGCAATCCAGTGCCTCCCCTCCTTTCTTTGCAATCCAATGCCTCCCCTATCCTGTTTTGCAGGTTTCTGCGAGCAGACTTGTCAGCTGCCGTCGATTGCCCGCTGTGAGTTAATAGGTGTTAATTGCTCAGTTGTACTCCAATTACCCTACTGTGGCATTTCCTTCTTTTCTTCCCCTGACCTTCCTGTTTGTGCTATTGCACGCGGCGCGTGCATCTGCTTACCGGGTTTCGGGCATGATTCCATCCCCATACACATGCACTTTCGGGCACCATATGTGCTCTCAGCTAAACGATTCTATACCTACCTCCCCACCCCTGTCCTGCAGCTTTGCTTAGCAATGGCCAGGCCAGATTTGCATTGCTCCAATGTGCTTACAGCTACAGAGGCATACCCCTCTGCTGATGTCATGTATACCTCTGAGCCACACCTCTGTGTTATAGCGCTGCGCCATATGGTACATCCTTAATCCGGCGGGACGTTTGCGATTCAGTATTACCTGCCTCATTTGCATGGCATTGACTACTAATTCATAGTTACCACGCCGAACACTGTCACATACCCTTAACAACCCTTGCAGCTTGGTTGTGGTGTACCATGCATACCATTGCGTATTATGGTGAAATCCTGATTTGTATTACATTGCAATTTTATGACATTTGTATATGTTTTCTTTGTGTTCCAGTTTGTGCATACATGCCCTGCGGTTATACTTTGTGTTACTGTGGACATGACATTAAATGTTGTTTTTGTGCTGTGCATCTTTTCTTATGCCATTGGCTGTGTATTTAGCCATTGGCATATGTTAACTTTGTAATACATGAGTCTGGGCCGCTTCCATAGCTCCGATGTTCTGTTTGGGAAAATGTAAACCGTGTTTTTTGTTTACATTTCCGTGGGCTTACGCTACACCTGCACCACTTCATGAATCGCTATATACCTTCATTTGCATGGTGCGGCACTGCACATGGGGTGATTAGCATACCTAAGCCGAGGGCTGCGCAGTTCTGGCGTACGCCGGTAGTGCACGTGGGATTGGATCGTACCTGAATTGCTCGACGGCCATATTTGGTGTTATACCGCCTACGCTACGCCTGCGCCTGGCGCAAGCTTCATGAATCCCGGGGATTGTCTCTTTTTTCATGTCCCATTGTTTTTTGATCCCTGAATGCTAGGCAAGTCTGATGGTTTACGGACCTGCTAGTAGTTCTGTAAAAATGCACGTGTGATACAAGGTTCACACATTAGTAAACACAGTCTTCAGTTCCATTTGTTTTTTATTTTATTTATTTTATTTTACATTTGTTGACCGGGATAGTCCGACTGGATATATGTCCATTTCCAGCGGATGCCAGGGGAGAAAAGCTCAACATACCAAAAAAGAGACAGTACAAACATCACTGAGTGATAAACTCAGGCAGATATGTTTAGAAAAATATAGACAAAGAATACAGGCAGATATCAGTATACACAATGTGCAGACATATCTGATTGGCAAAGACGTATCAGAAAATGTGAACATAGAATACGATCAGATCTCATAATTCACAATGCTTAGACATTCAAATGCTGTGAGGCATAGATACATGGCTAAACAGCAGGTTGGGCAGCAAGACATGTATTAGTGAAGTTGTTAGTCATTTTTAGAACAAGAGCACAGTCAATGAGATGTGAGGTATTTTTTGAGTTCTCTTTTAAATCGGGGTAGTGAGGTTTCCTTGGTAATGGTAGTAGGGAGTAGATTCCAGATTTTACCAGTTGAGTTGACAAATATAGCATCGCCTGCAGAGTTGTTGGATTTTTGGGTCAGTATCACTAGTTTATCAGCTGATCGTAATGGCCTGGGGTACTATGAGGGGTAGGGGTGTTATCAGTTTGGAGTATTTTATGCGCTACTATAAGCTGGTTGAACTGTAGAAGGGTAGGATACTCTAGCCATCCCAGTGCTTTGAGGTTCTGGCAATCATGGGTCCTAAAAGCCATGCCAGTAGCGAAGATGGCTATATGATTGCAACAGCCTGATAATTTGTTGAGCTTGGTTTTGTATAGGTTGGTGAGTACAGGGGAGGCATACATAAGGGTAGAGAGGAGGTGTGATCTTGCAATACCTACCCTAGCTAGGGGGGTGAAGAAAGGTTTGGCTCTGTATAGGGAGCCAAGTTTTTTGTTGATGGACTCAATAGTGTGATTGACATGTTTATCAAATTTAAGGTTGTTGTCTATTATTACACCTAGAAGCTTTGTATTGTCATCAGGGGAGATAATGGTGTCATTGCTAGATTTGATGTTGAAGGAAGGAGGAGGAGAAATTCTATGGTTAGGGGAGAAAAGTAGTAGCTTGGTTTTGTTAGGATTTAGAAGCAGGCGGTGATTAGCTAGCCATGTTTCTACCGTGCTGAAAGTGGTCTGGTTGAGGGTTAGAAGTTGTGTAGGACAGGAGGAAGAGCATATTAGCGTTGAGCCATCTGCATATTGGATGCAGGTGGCTCCTGGAATGGTAGTGTGCAGATCATTGATAAAGATAGAGAAAAGAAGGGGACCTAGTATGGACCCTTGTGGGACACCTAGGGTTAGAGGAAGTTGGGATGACAGCTTGCTCTGCCATAAGACAGCCTGCTGTCTACTGTTTAGGCAGAAGTGAAACCATTGCATAGCATGTTGGTCTAAACCGATGGTTTGTAGGGTATTGAGCAGTAGCTGCTGGTTGACCATATCGAAGGCTTTTGAGATATCTAGAAAGAGTGCTGAAGATAGTTCGTTGCTGTTACAATGAAGATTGATGACATTAGAGAAAGATAGAAGAGCCGTGGTGGCACTGTGGAATGGCCTAAAGCCGTGCTGAGAATCGGCGAGCTTTCCGTTTTGAATAAGGAAGTTCATAATTTGTTTGTGTATGCATCTTTCCATGATTTTAGCTAGTGGTGAAAGAATGGCTGTAGGTCTAAAGTTAGATAATTCTGTGTAACTTCCTCCTTTATGGAGAGGTATAACATTTTCCATATTATGGGATGGATCCTTCTGAGATGGATCTGTTGATCAGAATAGAAATGGGAAGTGCTGTGGCATCAGCTGCTTTTTGAAGATATTCAGCTGGGAGGTGGTCGGCAGTTAGTGTAGTAGTATTAGCTTTTTGAGTAAGGTCAGAATAAGGTTGTTAGGTACGGTTTGAAAGATAAAGGTTGATTGGATGCTGGGTGGATCAGGGCTAGATGTGCCAGAGCTGGTGTTTGTGTCCGATGGAGTGAGATGGGTTGGTAGAAACTGGATAGTTTCAGTAAAGAAGGAGATGAAGCTGTTTGCAATTTCTACAGGAGATTTATCAAGGGCAGCTGATGGGGTAAGAGTGGCGGAACGGCCTGCGTGGTTTTCTAATCTATATTCCTCATATAAACTCAGAAAGCTGCTAGAATAACAGGATTTGTGTCAGCGTGCGTTTTCTGAAGGATAAGAAGTCTGAACTCAAAAGTATGTTATTCTTTAGTCATTTTATTCCTCAGTTGGTTGGCAGAAAATCACAAATTTTATGAGGAACAGACCAAAAATATGAGATGAAAATCTGTTCTTTCTGAAAAAATCTGAAGAGTTGAGAGGTATGGCAGACACACTCGTCCATTCCTTTAATTTCATATTTTATTTTGTGCTGTCCCTGTAAAAATGTAAACTGCCAGAAACATGGCCTCAAGCTGAATACCCCTTTTGGGGAGAGTGACGTCCCCACAAATGATCACATTAATAATGTCGTAAGCACGCAATCAGCCATGAGGGATTTGGGTACCCAGATTGCTAGCAACCTGACTTTTGACCACCATGTTGCTTCCATTGTACAGAAAGCTTTCTATTTGGCCCATCTCATAAGTAAGGGTATCTCATCCAGGGTCAAGGAGGTCAGAACATCCCTGTATTCTTCACTTATAAGCATTATTGAGTACAGTGCCACATTTGGCAAACCACATGCAGCAACTAGAGAGACCACAGAGGTCCCTCACCAGGGGAATGCAGGACTTCAAAAATCTACCCTACACAGATAGGCTAAAAGCCCTGTCCCTCTACTCATTTTCATACAGACTCCTCAGAGGTGACCTCTGTCTGGCATTACAAGGAGATCTCAGAACCTGCCTTGATGGGACTACTGCATATCCACAATTCAAGCTCCACTCGAGTAACCCACATGAGCGGCCTCAACCTGGTATGTGACATCAATAGAACTTGTTGCTGGGACAGATTTGTGTACCGCAGTCTCCCCCATCTGTGGAATAGACCCCTCTCCATGTCAAGCAAAGTACCTCTTTACCCCTTTTTAAGTGCAACCTGGATAACTGGATGGGAAACAGAAAATAACATCCCTGGGATTTCACCTGAGTCCCTGCTGGACAGGGGCACTGGGTGCTGACTTGTCGAAACATGGGCTGAATTCTTGGCTAGGCTTGTAAGGGCCTTAGGGCCAATAGCCTAGTACCTTCCTATGATCCTATGAACAATGCTATCTGCAAAGTAAGAATTCATTGAAGTATTACCCAGCTATTTGGTGACAGACAATATCAGATAAAACAGACCTGGGGTAAAATTATCTGGTGCCCTAAAAGCGAGTGATGGCTGTTCAAAAATAGCAAAGAAAATAAGTAGAATAATGAATACATAGGCAGAAGATTTCTCAGAGAGAATGTGAAATGTTTAATCCCTATATATAAAAACAGTTTGCAAGCACCACCTTTAAATGTGTGCAATTCAGAAGACATCAACTTAATATCATTAACAGGTAACAGGTAGATGTTAAGTTGTCTATCTCGCCTTCCGACTCGGCCATCTTCTATAGCTTGAGAGCTGTTTACTGGCTCAAGGCTACCCCTTATCCCATGATGCCTAGTGCTAGCTACCCAGATCTCGTTTGCCGCTTCAGCTGCGAGGTGTTGTTTTTCTGGATCAGGCTTGTATTGACTTTATTATAGAACTTTTTTCAGAGAAATAGTATTATTTCTTAGTGGGTGTTGTTAACGTTTAGTTTTTATTCTTGTTGTACTAGTTAAGTGTATTTCTGTAGTTCCTTCCCTCGCACTTAGAACTCGTTTTAATTAGAGAGTTCTCCCCCTCCCCCTCCTTATCCTTTCTTGTCAGGTTAGCCATTTAGGTTAGAGGCTTTCCTTATACCTTCTCGTTAGGCCAGCCGTTTGAGTTAGAGGCTTCCTTAAAAAAAAAAAAAAACTTTAGTCTGTATATATTGTGCTGTCTGTGTTTTTTTCTGTAGACTGTATATTGATTATTAGCTGTTGTTGTCTTTTTGGTTTCAGGATGTCTAAAGAATCCAAGGTATCTGGGTTCAAGAAGTGTGACTCATGCTGTCAGAAATTGTCTCTGACAGATGGGCACACTTCTTGCGTCTATTGCTTAGGCGCTGTGCACCTGCAGGACTCTTGTTCTATCTGCCATGCATTTAGTCCAAGAGTTCTGCAGGAGCTTAAGAATAAGCTTATTCTTTGGGGTCTTTTAAAGCCCTAGGATTCACCGGCCAAGACTCACCCTGTGAAATCCCCAAAATCTTCCAAATCATCGGCTCCCAGTGCAGAGCCAACTCTGGTTCAGACTCTACCTGCTACTTCGGTTCCGGCCGGACCCGATAAGACTATCTCCCCGTCAGCTATATCAGAAACTTTGGAGCCATCGTGGAGCCACAAGAGGCTGAGGTCCCCCTCTTTGGAATTGATTCATTCGGCTCCTCGGTCTCCCCTGCATCAGAGCGAGTGCAGTCACAGATCTTCTCACTCTTCTCGATCCTCTAGGCTCTTGGATCATGACATGGAGAGAGTGGTCAGTAGGTTGCTTAAGTCGCAGGCACTTGCCAAGATGTTGTCCAGCCCTCTTCAACAGGTGTCAGCTCCATCCACTTCCACTGATGTTCCTCCTCCGACTCCATTGAGCTCGGAGCCGGAGTTCGTTGGGGTTCGATTAGTGGAACCGTCGGCTCTGATAACTCTTTCTCCTTCGGGTCTGTTGTCGGCTCCGATTCCCTTGATGGTGCCGTCCGTCGAGGGATCTGGGTGCCAGGGCTCCCTCATCGGCTCAGAGGGGGCGATTAGCATCAGAACCTTGTCTGACCCCGTTCTCCATCTCGGAGCTTTGGCGCAGGTGAGCTCGGCTCCTACATCGGCCTCTGAGCCGTCTCCCTCGGTGCGGAGAAGGATTCCGATTTCCTCGGAACCAGAGCCTTCTCTGCATCATACCAGGGATGCCTTCAATGTCATGAGGAGTGTGCTGGCCATTGAGTCAGCTCCACAATTGGCCCCATCGGCTCCGTCCCCTGTAGTGCCTGTGCCAACCTCTGCTCCTCCTCCAGACCCCAAGCATGGTGAACTGGCACTCCAGGGTGCCCCATTGGGTGTTTCCTCTTCTTCCGCGGCCTCCCCTGATCATTCAGAGGAGCCCTCTTGTAAGAAGAAGAAGTGCAAGAGGAAGCACATTGACTCCCCTGAGTCTGTCACTTCTGATACAGACTTAGATGACTCGGAAGGGTCCCCGCGATCCCCCTCTGAAGATGTTTCCTTTTCGGACATCCTTGAAATGCTTAAGCAGAGGGGGAACTGGAATCCCCTGGCACCTGCTGAGGATGAGTCTGTATTCCTGGATGCGTTCAGTTCTTGACCTTCCACCTCCTGGATTTCTCTGCCTTTCGATCCACTTATGTCAGTAGTTGCTCAAAAGGCTTGATCAGCCCCGGATACAGTGGAACCAACCCCGAGGAGACCTGGAAAGTTTATCACTGCACCCCATGATAAGCAGTTCCTTACCAAAGGTGTTCCTGTGGATGCCATGGTGGTAGCAGCAGCCACAAAAAAGGAGTTAGCTGAAACTTCTTCATCTGTCCATCCTCCTAACAAGGAGTCTAGGACCATGGACAGATATGGGAAGCGAATGTTTGCTTCAGCGACCTTTTCTATGAGGTCACTGAACTACTTATGCCATTTTACTCGGCTTCAGAGGGATCTCCTTAAAGAGCTTGGAGATACCCTTCAAGATCCATCAGCTGAGGGGGCTTAAGCTAAAGTGGCTTCCCAGCTGGCGACCCATAATTCTGTAGTCAACTCCTCCATGAGGCTCATTTCCTATGTTGCCGATGGTGCGAGTAGAGCCGCAGGTACGGGTGTGGCCCTGAGGAGACACGCCTGGATGCGGCTGTGTAATTTTGTGGAACCCTTTAGAGCGTCATTCACCAACACCCCCTTTGATGGTTCCTTTCTTTTTGGACCACAGGTGAAAGACACTTTGACTTGGTGTGAGCAAGAAGGCAAAACTCTCTCTGCTGTGGGAGTCCGTTTTTCCACTCCTTCCAGACCATACCCCAAGGGTCAGAAGAGTGGTAAAATCTGGTTCCGAAAATCCCAGGGAGCCTCGCCTGATACACGTAGCGATTTTTCTTTCAGGGGCAGA
The DNA here is from genome assembly GCF_019279795.1 of Protopterus annectens. NCBI lineage: Eukaryota > Metazoa > Chordata > Ceratodontiformes > Protopteridae > Protopterus > Protopterus annectens. Next base: position 120,778,616 of record NC_056750.1, read on the forward strand.
GGGGGAAACAGCAACAACAGATGCTGCCCTCATGGCAGAGGGGGTCCACAGAACCAGAGCAACAGAGAATCTTTCTCTGAGAAGCCCTTTCAACATCCCTGAAGGGTTGCTCGGCTGCCCGCCTCTGGAGGCAGCTGGGGGAAGACTTTCTCTGTACCCAAAAGCCTGGCAAAATTTAACGCAAGACAAATGGGTACGGTCAATTATATCCGGAGTTACAAAATTCCCTTCTCTCAACCCCCTTTACCTTCAAGCAAATCCCTTCCAGATGTTCCACCCAATCTGAGGGACCAAGCAGTCATAGAAGTTTCAAAACTGCTAGAAAAAAAGAGTCATCCAGGAAGTCCCGGCAGACCAACACGGATCCGGAACTTACTCAATGTTCTTTTTGGTACCAAAAAAAGGCAGGGGACTGGAGCCAGATTCTGGATCTCAGCAGACTAAACAAGTCTGTTCAAAGAACAAAGTTTTGAATGGTCACGCTACAGTCCATTCTACCCTTTTTGGGTCAGGACAATTGGATGTGCTCCGTAGATCTTCAGGATGCATCACATTTTGATCACTTCAAAATGGACAGGCGCCCAAGGAGATTTCTTCGCTTCTGGCTAGGAGCCAGTCATTACCAGTTCAGAGCTCTGCCCTTTGGTCTCACCACAGCCCCCAGGGTGTTCACCAAGTGTATGGCAGTGGTCACGGCACATATGAAACGTCTAGGATTCCAGGTGTTTCCATATCTAGACGACTGGCTCCTCACTGCTACTACAAGGCATCAACTTCTGAAAGCCAGGAACTACACAATCACAATGTGCTCCCAGCTAGGCATCACAATAAACTTCGAAAAATCTGCCTTATTGCCCTATCAATCTATCACCTATATAGGAGCAGACGTAGACACAAGGAACATGTCCGCAAGGCTACCGCCAGACAGGGTGTCTACAATTCGTCAGCAAGTTCAAATTCTAATGCAGAGCAAAAGGATCCAAGTCTTATTCATCCTTCAAACTCTGGGTCCCATGGCAGCGGCAATTCTTTTAATCCCTTTGGCCTGCTTTCACATGAGAATACTTCAGTGGCTTCTGTTCACACAGTGGTCTTTCCAACAGCTACCCATGTCTCACATGATCTTGATTACAGAAGCATGCAAAAGGCACCTTTCCTGGTGGATGGTCTCACCACTAGTGTCTCAGGGCAGACCCTTCATTCAGCCCCTTCCGGTTGCCACAGTGACCACAGACACCTCCCTGATAGGGTGGGGGGGGCATTATCAGGGCAGGACAGTCCAAGGCACTTGACAACCTCACGAGTGCCATCTGTATATAAACGTCCTAGAAATGAGAGCCGTGCTCCTAGCCTTGCAAGCTCTTCAGGACTCTCTCCCTTCTGAGACCATTGCAATTCAAATGGACAACATGTCAGTGGTGTGGTACATCAACAAGCAGGGTGGAACCAGGTCCTATCCCCTATGTCGAGAAGCACTCAGACTCTGGCAGTGGGCGATTTCCTCCCAACGATTTCTGATTGCGACGCACATCCCTGGGAGGTCCACTGTCGTAGCGGACAGGCTCAGCAGAGCTATTCTCATGCCTCACGAATGGACTCTGAATCCGGTAGTTGTGAATCTGATCTTCCACAAATGGGGACAGCCTTGCTGCGATCTTTTTGCCACCCCCTTCAACAGCAAATGCAGCAACTACTTCTTCTTTCTTCCGCTTCCAGGTCACTCTCCCAGAGACGCTCTAGTCCACGATTGACCTCAGGGACTCCTTTATGCCTTCCCTCCGTTTCCCCTGATACCGAAGCTCATACAGAAAGCTATATCGTTGGGTTGCAAAATGATCCTCATTGCCCCCTACTGGCCTCAACAGATATGGTTTCTGTTCCTGCATCATTACCTTCTCGAGCAGCCCTGGACTCTGGATCCAATTCCAGACCTACTGATTCATCAGTCAGGCGGGTTGCATCAATCCCTGCAAACACTCCAGCTCACAGTTTGGTTGCTCCACTTCCAACCCTAGACAGGCTTCCCAGCATTTCCTTGGCCGTGCGTAAGATTATTGTGTCCTCTCGCAAGTCCACGACTAGAAAAACTTATGCTAATAAATGGAAACGTTTTTCTTGTTGGGCAGAGGCTAGGAACATAGATCCCTTTTCAGCCCCAGTCCACTAAATTTTGGAGTTCCTAGCACAACTCTTTCATTCTGAGTCTGCTTCTGCTACAATCAGGGTTCAATTGGCGGCCATTTCTAACTTTCATGTTGGGTTGTCTAATTCAAACATTATGTCTCATAAGCTCTGTAAAGCCTTTCTAAGAGGGACTACTCTCCTTAGACCTCCAGTTAGAGATCCCCCTCCTCCTTGGGACCTTAATTTGGCAGTAACCTCTTTAATTATGCCCCCCGTTGAACCTGCAGTGTCCTGCTCAATTAAATTTCTATCTTGGAAAACACTCTTTCTGGTAGCTATTACATCAGACAGACACGTCTCTGAACTTCAGGCACTATGTATTCGTCCTCCATATTTGGTTTTTCATAAGGACAGGGTTGCTCTGAGGACTAATCCATCTTTCCATTCGAAAGTCTGCTCAGAAAATAATTTAAACCAATCTATAGACCTTCCTGTGTTTTTCCCTAACCACACCAACAAGGCAGAATACAAATTACACCAATTGGAATTTCATAGACAATTGCGTTTTTACTTGCGTAGGACCAAGGATACAAGGAAGTCGGACCAACTATTCCTTTCCTATGCTCTAGGCAAACAAAGTCTCCCAGTCTCCAAAGTGACTTTATCCAGGTGGTTGTCTCACATTATCACCTTCATTTATCAATTGAGAAACAAAGAGTTGCCTATCAAACCGAAAGGTCATTCTACTAGGGCTTTGGCCACCTCTGTAGCCTTCCAATCTAGGTTGCCCATGGATTCTATTTGTGCAGCTGCCACATGGGCAAATCCTCATACTTTTATTTCTCATTACAAGCTAGATATGGTCTCCAGGAGCAGAGCTGACTTTGGTTCCACTGTTCTGAAGAGTCTGTTCCAATGAGCCACCCAGGATTGTAGGTGCTAGGGACACTGTCCCAACCAGCAAGAATGAAGACGAGATAGACAACTTAACATAAAGAAGTTATGTACCTACCATACCATTCCATGTTAGTTGTCGTCATCTCACCTTCTTTCTTGCGTCCCACCCTGCGTCCCCCTGTCCTATTGGATCGAGAGGAGTTTTGGTTTCACTGGCTGAGTATTCTCTGGTTTGTTTCCTCTACTGACTTAGAGAGTATAATAGGTTTGCCCAACCTGTTTCTTGGGCAGGTTGTTTCTCTGGTTTAGTCTGGAGTTAGCTATTACAAATGAGATCTGGGTAGCTAGTGCTAGACATCATGGGATAAGGGGTAGCCTTGAGCCAGTAAGCAGCTCTCGAGCTATAGAAGATGGCCGGGTCGGAGCCGATCCCAACCAGCAAGAAAGAAGGTGAGATGAAGACAACTAACATGGAATGTTATGGTAGGTACATAACTTCTTTTTCTGCTACAGGAAAACTATCACACACAGTTTCTATCAGAGACCAAAATGAAAGCAGACTAGAAAGCTATTAATATGTCTAATGTCAAATTCCAGGCAAAAATAAAAAATAAAAAAAAAGTATGGAGATGCTAGGGACTGAGCCCAGGACCTCATACATGCAACGCATGCACTCTACCACTGATCTACATACCCGCATAATATAGATTGTGTATGCCACATTTTCCATGCACTGCACCCTGTTTGTACCACAATTAAATTTACTTTTACAATAGTGGGTTGGATATCCCTGAATGGTAAAGAGGCAGTACCAGGGATTTTTTGTTTTGATGCTGGTCTTAGTTTACATTTTCAGTCTGGTTTTCTGAGCATGTCCCAGTTTGGACTATGGGGGTTCGGGGAGGGTGCTTAGAGGAAGCTTCAGAGGTGTTAGATTCCATCTCAAATTGCAGCTAGGTTTGCCACCTTTTCAAATGGCCAAAGTGGGACATTTTTTGTAGAAACCTCAGATTTTGCAAGAAAAACATGCCCACAGTAAGTACAAAGGACAGAACTTCACTTTTTTGCCAAAATAAAAACTTATTCTTGTAGCATTTGAGTTTCTTGTTCTGTTTGTTATAACATTTAGGTGTTTCAGATACAAAATAACTGTTTTATGCAACTATTAAAGAAAATATAGGAAATATTTTTGTTCTAAAATCTCAGGACATTAGCCATTTTTTTCAATTTTTTTGCAGGACACAACTGCCAAAGAGGGACTGTCCCTCGTAAAGTGGGGCAGATGGTAACATTAATTGTAGCTGTACTCACAACAGCTCTCACTGAGGCATTCATAAGTTTCACTTGTGCTGTTTATCATAGGTTCATAGGTAGGTTTTAGGCTACCGGGCCAAGGGCCTAAGTAAGCCTAGCCAACAAGGTTCCCTGGCTTACGCCACCCAAGAAAGTTAATTTCCTGTACCCCTGTTGAGCAGAGCCACAGAAGTGATCCCCTGAGTGTATTTCCTATTTCCCATCCACTCATCAGGATTTTTCTTGAAGAGTGCTAATGAGGAACTTTGTTTGACATAGATGGGTAGCTTGTTCCAGAGTATAGGAAGTCTCTGGGACAGAAATCTATCCCTCCAGCATGTCCTGTTTATTGTGGTGACAAGGTTTAGGACCCGAGAGCTGTAGCTCAGAGGGATTGGGATTTCTTTAGGTGTAGCATGTCCAACAGCTCTGGGTTTAACATAGCTTTATATGTTAGGCAGAGATCTCCTCAGAGTAGGTGATATGCTACAGAGAAAAACTGGAGTTTTTTGAGATGGTCAGTGTAGGGCATCTGTTTATATAATACCTCTAATACTAATGATACTGATTTGTTAACCAGGTAGGCCCACTGGGCACACAGTCCCTTTACCAGGTGACCCAAAAGAAATATCTGGTGAAATAACTTGCATCAAGGTCACATGATAGATAATGTATGCAAAGGGAATCAAACCCTGTAATGCAGAAACTACAACAGCCTTAGCCTTCTGTGGTTAGGGTACCCCTCAAAGTATATTTCAGTCCCATGATAAGTGTAAAAAATTAAATACAGGTTTCCCTTAGTTTAAACAATTATTAACAGACACACAGTCATTAATCCATGGAGGGAAGGTGGCATTGAAATACATTTGCCAAATGCACTTCTTGTGCTTCAAGGTGTGACTTAAAAATCACCAATCCCTTGGGGAGGGCAGTGATCTTTACAGGATAAAAAAAAATCTAAACTTTTTATAATCTCTCCATGCTGTAGAATGTTTGTAGATGGCATTTGTAGAATCACACGTTTAATATACTGTACGTTTAAGTGTGTTGTCTAAGTGGATGTTCAGTTTAGTCAGTGTAATAATAATAATACCCATTTATTAACTAGATAGGCCCACTGAACACACAGTTACTAATCATAGCTCACATCCTTAACCCTCTGTGTCAAATGACAGACAAAAAAAAGTATGGAGATGAACCCAGGACCTCATACATGCAAAGCATGCACGCTAACACTGAGCTACATCCCCTCACAGTATGGGTTGTATATACACTCTGACACTCTGCAATCACTTAGGCATTACAGTCAACTCAGAAAAGTCTGCCTTGTCGCCATCGCAGCATATCGTGTTTATAAGGGCAGAGTTAGACACTTCAACCACCTTTCTACGACTACCAATCGAGAGAGTCTTTCTTCTTCGCCAGCATGTCAGCTCATTGGTATCGAAAGACAGAGCACCAGCTGCAGAAGTTCTAAAAGTATTGGGTTTGATGGCTGCAGTGATCTTGGCCATACCATTAGCAAGGATGCATATGCAGATTCTTCAATGGCTGCTGTTCACTCAATGGTCTTATCAGGAACTTCCAATGAATCACACGATTTTAATTATGAGCTCTTGCAAGAGAGATCTCCAGTTGTGGTTAACGTCTCTTCATGTAACCATAGGACGCCCCTTTGTACTACCCCCTCCAGTAGCCATTGTGACCACGGACGCTTCCCTGAAAGCGTGGAAAAACCCTTTAGGCTTAACACAAAAAACAAAGCCACAAAAAGCCTAAATAAAGTCACACTCAGCTATTATAACAAGAACCACACCTAGGCTCAAAGCACATAAAGCCTACAGAACAGCTAATTTAACAAAAATGACTATAATAAAACACACACACACTCTAAACAATGGCCCAAGGGAAAGAAGGGCCAACACTAGCTAAATATATATATAAGTAACGAGCAGATAACAACTAGGCCAAAACACGAGACCACTACAAACTATGCTAAACTATTTAAATAGCACACGAAGGGAAAAGGGAGCATGTAAGAAGCTACAGAAACAACTCTATAACTAAGCTAAGGAATAATATCAAAACATTTGTAAATAATTTGAGAAAAACTTGTTTTTGATGAAAAATTGGCTCGAGCAAAACCGGAACCTCTGAGATCCGTGCCATTGCAAACTAGATCTGAGGTAATTCCAGCAGTGCATCATGGGATAAGGGGCTTGGTCTCGAGCGACTGGTAAACCTCGAGCTTTGCAAACGGCCATATCGGAGCCGATGGATTGGCTCCGAACCCATCAGTAAAGAATGAACGGCAAGATTGAACAACTTCACATCACCCATTTACTAACTAGATAGGCCCACTGAACACACAGTTACTAATCATAGCTCACATCCTTAAAGGACCACTACGTGCTGCTTTTGTTGTTTTCTAATTTCCGAGGTCCTATTTTCCCTTATCTTTTCACTGTAGCACTCAGTTATATCAATTCTGGTATCCTGATTCACGATATTGATCATTTTTTTCATTGCCCGTTCTTACAGCTCCGGTACTGTGAGCCATCTTAAAGCATGAAACAGTCTTGCAGAGCTGTAGAGAAGAGACAGGCGCTTTATACATTTGCTAATAACGCCCTTTGTTTTTTTTCCTTTTTTTCTCAATTGCTATGAAAGAACTGCCCAGGAACCACTTCCCTGAAGCCCTATTGCCCTGTCAACGCCCTCCTAAATTAAATATGCATGAGATGTTTACGTAATCCTCTTGCAGCCAATAAAATCCCAATGCTGACTGACCGTGGGAACTACTGTATTCGGTGCAGTTGCTGGACGCGTCTGTTTTTTTGAGGGATAAGTACCATACCTGCTGATACCACACAAGTTCTTCAGTGCCAATATGTTTAATTGTACATTAAAAAGGTATGTGCTTAATTCAAATCTCTACTTCCTGTCTTTTTGTCACGTAAATAAGCTATGCTCGGTACTATAAAAGAATGTAGCAGTCTAAGCCACATTTATTTAATCAACCAATGCTAAAAGCCTGAATGTAGCACTTGCATTTTATTCCAAACTGAAAATGTTGGGCCTGATGTATTTGCTGAAGCAGAGCCCGCACTTTTATTATGTGCATAGCCGGCCTTAGGCATAGGCCAACTAGGCGGCTGCCTAGGGCACCGTTGTAATAGGGGTGCTTTTCTAGTATTTATTTGGTGTAGGTAGACCAGAATGGGGGCACCAGATTGTGTGGTAGGGGGCGCTGTGGAGCCCTTTTGCCTAGGGCACCAGTTGACTTAAGGCAGCTCCTGATTATGTGAATATGCACAGCAAAATTGCTGGGAAACAGAGTTCTTGCTAGTACATACAAGAGAAGGGTGGTTTTGATCGCCACATTTATCACAATGAAGTTGTACAAGTGAAGATTGCTATTTGTAAATGATTATCTCAAGGTTAGATGCAAGCATAAATGCGAACATCCTAAATGAGCAGACACTAAGATGGTTCACGATATAAATGCTTCACTGTAAGTTTAATTGTAAAATAAGTGAGATTTTCTCAACCAAGTGGTCCCAAAAATCAGAATTTATGCATTGCCTGTTTGCAGCATATATGAAAAAAATAGCACATTGCATTAGTAATTTCTGACATACTTAATTGTGGCGTTATTTTCTGATTTTTTACAGCTGTGTTGCTTGTATGAAAAACAAACGGAAAAAATATAAAAAATAAGCTAATAATAATTTGTGGTGCAAAGCTCTCAGCTGGTGTAATTTACTCAATGCCATGCTTCTGTGTTACCGATGTTCTTCGCAGACCTGTTAAGTAGCACGTGCCATTATTACCATGTACGCAAATGTCATATTACTTTGATTATTGTTACGTGTAGAAGACATTCAGCATCCATGTCTTGTGTAGTTCACAGTCTCATTTGTTAAGACTCCATAACGAAAGATAAAATAGTTATGGAGAAATGCCTGTAACCATAGTCAAGTTTCAAATATTGTTACTGTAGAAACTGTTAGAAACAATACAATTTGTGTTGATATATATTTTCTTGAGAATTTCTTGCTTATATCTTTTGACTGTAATTTTGCCTCAAAATTAGGAAATTGTGATGCAGAATTAGGGTAGTCTGAGTGTTAAGCATAGGAAGGGTTACACTGGAGTGTTCAGTTAGCTGAATGAAGATCATTTTAGGTCTCTGGCACCACATTCGTACTGTTACCCTTCTATTTTTGCATTAGCTTAAATTTTCCCCTAACGTGTTTCCAAAGCTTTCCACTGCTTTTGTACTTTACTCCTAGTGACCATGTCTTTCATTCAGAGTTCTTATTAATACATTTTCATCTGAAATGTACTTTAGGATGACTGAAATAAAGTGCTGAGCTTTAAAGGTTACCCACATTCTAGCTATGGCAGTCTTGAAATGAGCCATAAATACATTATTCATTTTTTTAATATAATTTATTATACTGCCAAAAGTGACACTCAGTGTATCCCACTGGACATCTTTCTCTCTCCTGTGAGACTTCACTCCCCTAACTAGTACTACCTTTTTCCTTCTTGTTCACCTTGTGTCATTGTAGCTATGGCAGTCTTGAAATGAGCCATAAATACATTATTCATTTTTTAATATAATTTATTATACTGCCAAAGGTGACACTCAGTGTATCCCACTGGACATCTTTCTCTCTCCTGTGAGACTTCACTCTCCTAACTAGTACTATCTTTTTCCTTCTTGTTCACCTTGTGTAAGTTTATTTATTTTTTTGTAAATTAATCAGATTATGGTTTGTTTTGAAGGTTGCAGCAAGTGGGAATTTCTCCTTACCTTGCAGCTGGTTGTACTATAATGTGATCTGGGGGGCTGCTAAGGGGAAAAGGTTTAAGGGAACTACTCAATGAGTATGTTTTAAATTATAGTGATTATAGTGGTTCCTCTGCATATATGTATATAGGTGTGTGTGTGTGTGTATATATATATATATATATATATATATATATATATACACACACACACACACACACACACACACACACACACACACACACACACACACACATATATATAATCGGCTGTAAATGTGTTTGAGACAGTTTGCAAAACAGCCATTGTATACTGGTATACTGGGCAAGTGTCTGTATGTGTGTATTATGGAAGCTGTTGTGTTTAAGGGATAACTGGGTCTGAACTGGACTGGCACCCAACATTTTAAACAGCAGCAGCTAGGGTCGCCCATAGCTGTGTCTGCATCGCTTTGTGGAGAGGATAGACATGGGTGGAATCCCAGGGGTCTATTTTTTTGTTTCCCACCCGGCTATCCATGTCGTACTTACAAAGGGGTAAACAGGTACTCTGCTTGATGAGACACAATTCTTTCCCACCAACAAGCCTGGTTGATGTCTCAGACCATGTTGAGGCGGCAAGTGCAGGTTACTCGAGTGCGGCTTGACTTGCGGATGTGCAGCAGTTCCATCAAGGTGTGGTCCATGATCGCCTAGTATGCCAGACAGAGGTCACCTCTGAGGAATCTGTATGAATCTGAGTAGAGGGATATCTCTGTATGGTAGATGTTTTGAGGCCCTGGATACTCCCGGTGAGGAACCACTGTGGTCTCTCCAGCTGCTGCATGTGCTTTGCGAGGTACATGCTGAAAGGTGAGTTGTACTCCAATAAGGGGCCTTATAAGGGAAGAATGCAGGGATGCTATGACCTCCTTGTCCCTGGATGAAATAACCATACTTTTGAGGTGGGCCATGTAGAAGGCTTTCGGTACCACAAAAACAACATGGTGGTCAAAAGTCAGGTTGCTATCAACCTGTGTGGCACAATCCCTCACGAATGATTGAGCGCTTAAGACATTGTTATCAATGGGATAATTTGTAGGGACATCACTCTCCACAAAGGGGATGATGATGCTTTTTTTGGTATTGAGTTTGAGGCCATGTTTGTAGCAACAGTAATTTGTCTGAGTGAGACCCTCTTGGAGTATGTCCACATCACTAGGGGACTTGATGACAGCACCCAACTTGGACTGCTATGCCAACTTTTGGCCCACAGGTTTTGGCCTACACCTCATAAAAGTATATCCCAAATAACAGAGGCCCCAAGACCAAACCCTGGGGTACGCTGTTTGTTGCAGGTCTATGGCTTGAGTTGACTTCCCCTATTTTGACTATGTGGTTCTGTCAGTGAGCCAGTTTGTTATCCATCTGGTAGCATGTGGATTGATGCCTAGTTGAGTGAGTTTATCTAATTTCCATGAGAGGGGAATAGTGTCAAAGGCCTTTGCCAGGTCAATGTAGGTGGTATGCATCTTCTTCCCCTCATCCATGGCTTTGGTGACCGTCTCAAAGAAGTTGACAAAATTTAGCAAACATGACCTACTTTTGACAAAGCCAATGTCCTTGTTGATGTGGTCCATGATAATCTGTTTCATGGCCTTGCAGATCAGGCTAATTAGGCTGATGGACCTCTCATTTTGCAGATCGGTGGATGTTCAACCTTTGTGTAAAGGGATAACACTGGCTCTCCTCCACTCACCTGGGGCGAAGCCAGTACTCAAGTTTGGTTGAATATGGTGCCTAATGGTGACATAAGTTCCTGTCTGAGTTCATGTTGGATGCAGCCTGGGATGTTAGCAGGTGCCATGGAGGCTGTATTTTTTTCACTTTGGGAGAGCAGTGATAACTTGTTCCCTCGATTTAAGGGGAAGGGGGCAGGCACAAGGGATGTCCTGATTTACTGAAATGGGGGAGCAGAGAGGTTCAGGTTTCAATGAATGTGTCAGCCAGCAAGTTTGCTATATGTACGTCATTTGCATATGTGTTTTCCTTGACCACCAGTTCTGAACAGATCTGGGTGCTTCCTTTGAGGTTGCAGACATATGTCAAGAAGGCCTTATGATTGACTCTAGTACATGTGGCCGCCAATTTGGACCCTACGTTTGCTTCGGGGGATTTCATTACTGCTCTTATTTGCTTGTTCAAGCTAAGGAGACATTGCTTCCAATTGGGCACTTGCCCTTCTTGGTCTTGGCAATTTTTTCTCTTTGTTATAGCAATTATTTATTGCAGATGTCCATCAGACAGGTATAAGTGTGTAAAAATACTGTTACATTGCAAGTCTGCCTTTGTGAATATATATATATATATATATATATATATATATATATATATATATATATATATATGGATCACCTTCAGATGCCCGAAATCGCGTTTCGCCGACACACTAATCACCGACACCAAAAGACCAACAACAAAAAATACCGACAACGCAAAACACCAAAAACCATTACACCAACACACTACACGTAAACAACACAGTACACTACATAAAATATCCACTATCCCTAACCCAAACCCTAACCCTAAGGTCCGACACTACTGCACACTTACCCTACCTGCACCCTAACCCTAACTCACTTACCCACCCCTAACCCCAAGGTCCGACACTACCGCACACTCACCCTACCTGCACCCTAACCCTAACTCACTTAACCCACCCCTAAACCCACAGTCCCTCACTATCGCACACACACCCTACCTGCACCCTAACCCTAACTCACTTAACCCACCCTAAACCCACAGTCCTCACTATCGCACACACACCCTACCTGCACCCTAACCCTAACTCACTTAACCCACCCCTAAACCCACAGTCCCTCACTATCGCACACACACCCTACCTGCACCCTAACCCTAACTCACTCAACCCACCCCTAAACCCACAGTACCTCACTAACGCACACTTACCTGTCCGCTCCCTAACACTAAATCCCTCACTCTATCGCACACTTACCGAGTCCGTCGGATTCTCACCTTGTCGGTGATCTGAGTTGTCGGTGTTTTCGTCCCGTCAGATTCCGTGTCGGCGAAACGCGTTGTCGGGCATCTGAAGGTGACCCATATATATATATATATATATATATATATATATATATGTGTGTGTGTGTGTGTGTGTGTATGTGTGTAGTATATATATATGTGTAAATTGAGTTAAACACATCAGAGCAACACTTGACTGTTAGTTTGTTGAAGGTGAGTCTGGTTTCAGTGCAGTGTGCTTACTGTGACAAAGGTTTATTTTCCTGAGGTAATATCAGCAGCAACAGTCAAGTGTAGCTGTTTGATTGCTGCTTAGTGGAAAAGTTGGCAAGGCAGCATGTTGTGCTGGTAGTGTGAGTGTGTTGGTGTGAGACTGTGTTGGTGTGAGACTGTGTTGGTGTGTGACTGTGAGCGAGTGTGTTGGTGTGTGACTGTGAGTGAGTGTAACGTTGAACAATGTAGTTGAGCTGCACTGGCACCAACCCTGTTTAGGGATGACATGATGTCAGTGCAGTGAGCTTGCTGCAACAAGTGTTGGGTGCCCTGAACTGACATCAACTGCAGATTGGGTGGCCCACAGTTGTTGCAGCACTGTTTTGTGGAGATGTGGGCAATGCCGCATGGTTCACCGCTATATTTTGTCTCAGTGTGTGTGTGTGTTTAGCATGGGTTGTTCATAGGTTCATAGGTTCATACTAGGCTATCTGCCGTAGGGCATTTATAAGCCTAGCCAGAGTGTGTTTGGCTTTCGCCACCCATTTTAAATTAATTTTGCTATGCCTTTTTTTGAGGTTAGTATACTGTGCCTCTGTCTAACAGTGACACAGAAGTGATAGCCGGGGTAAACCTATGATCTCCCATCCACTCATCAAGATTCCTCTTAAAGAGAGTCAGTGTGGGACTCTGCCTAACCTGGACTGGGATTTTATTCCAGAGTGAAGGGAGTCTCTGGGTTATGAATCTGTCCCTCCAGCATGTCCTATTTATTTCAGTGCTGAGGTTCAAGTCTCTCGAGCGCGTAGCTCGATGGGATTTGGATTTTCTGAGGTGCAGCATGTCCATTAATTCCGGGTTGGACATGGCTTTATACGTCAGGCACAGATCGCCTCTGAGCAGACGGTATGCCACTGAGTAGAGCTGGAGTTTCTTTAGCCGGGCAGCATATGGCATCTGTTTGAGCCCTTTGATCCTCTTGGTGAGGTACTTTTGGGGTCTTTCCAGTTGCTGCAGGTGTCTGGTAAGGTACATCCCAAAAGGGGCATTGTACTCAATTATGGGCCTGATGAGGGATGAGTAAAGAGGTACGATGACCTCCCCTGATCTAGATGTGAATCCCTTCATGATTAGGTGGGCTATATAAAATGTTTTTCTAACCACTTTGGCCACGTGGTTGTCAAATGAGAGATTGCTATCAACTTGGGTCCCCAGGTCACTAATGACTTCTTCTGTACTTAATGGATTCCCACCTATGTGGTAATTTGTGGGCACTTTGTTTTTGCCAAAGGGGATGACTATACACTTTTTGGCGTTTAGCTTGAGGCCATGGCTCTGGCACCAGTTGTCTGTTTCTATGAGGCCCTTTTGGAGGATGCTTGTGTTGGCTGGAAAGTTGATTATGGCGCCCAGTTTGCAGTCATCTGCGAACTTGGTCAGCCACAGTCCTTCCGTGTTGGCCTGTACCGAGAAATATATACCGAACAAGAGAGGTCCCAGGACTGAGCCTTGTGGGATGCCACTTGTAACTGGTTTGGAGTCTGACATGGCTCCAGCAATTCTAACCATGTGGGTTCTGTCCTTGAGCCAGTTTGCAACCCATCTAGTGACATAGGGGTTTATATTTGAGCTGGTGAGCTAATCTATAATGCCCGAGTGGGGTATTGTATCGAAGGCTTTTGCGAGGTCCAGGTAGGCTGTGTGGACCACCTTCCCCTCGTCAATGGCCTTGGTGACTGTTTCAAAGAAATCGACCAGGTTTAAGAGGCAGGATCTGCCCTTAACTGCCCTTGTGTCAAAGAGAATGACATAGCATGGCATGGATGAGACCAGCCCTCTTAAATGGAGTGACTGTGAGGTGTCAGGATCTGACATGGATTTGCGATTGATGAAAGAGAAATATTTTCCAACTTATTCTAAGTATACAGCAAATAAAAAATGCAATAATATTTCTTTTTGAATGGGCAAGCTAATAGTGTTATTTTTATTGGGTGTCCCGGGTGAACAACACTAACAAATGGTTTATTCTTGCATCAGATACATTACAATTTTTTGAATTACACAGAGTTTGGCTGATTTTCGTCTGTGCTGGTCCCTTGAAATTGTCTAGTTTAGTATCAGTAATAAGAATGGTGCACTGCAGTTTGCTGTCCATATTCGTATACAGAAACGTGGAAATGTAGAAAGATATTGGGGAAGAATCCTTTTTTGTTTTTTTATCTTAAGGATTTATGTGCTTCTTTCTAAAATACTGAATCTTGTTTCACATTCATTGACTTCATTAATTCGTTTTTAACAGGGAAAATATATTTCAGATTCTAATTAATCAGTTTATGTGCATTTATTTTAGGGCAGTACTTCCTCATTTGGTTTGATGCTCTTGCAATGTCTAGAGTTCAGACCTGTTGGCTATCTGAGAAACACAGACTCACAAACCTCGCCATAGTATTAGCTTTAGTGTCTTGGGTACTTTCAGTTCAGTTAATTTTTTTGATTTATTTGTGCCCTGAAAGCATACCTCGAAACTGTACAGGTTTTCGCTGAATGAACAGATGTTTGCCTCATATATTTGTTCCATTTCGAAATAATTGTGTTACTCTGGCAAATCAGTGGAAAATCATTAAAGATTGAGTTTAGAAAATAATGACAGACGTTGCGTTTAAGACTTCATACCCGTCAGAAAATTTGTGGTAATGAAAACCCTGTTGTTCTACCAAGTTCCTAAGTAAAGCGGATGAGACCTTTATCTGTAAAATTACTCATGGGGCAGTTGCAGCAGAATTCACCAGGCCACACAACATACATCCCTGAATTATGCTTATTGACACCATGGACGAAAGAGCTTTATCCGGACTGTGAATCAAAGCAGCTGAACTCAGGAGATGGGAGTCAGTGTACGGTGTAGTGCTTTATGTAAAACAATTACAGAGTGCTTTAACTGACTACAAAGGGCAACAAGTAAGCCACCAAGCCACATATGTACAAAGACATCAATAACATACCAGTTTTGGAAGTTAATAGACAAATTAAGCAGATTATGAGCATTTCTTATAACTAACTGATGGAACGCTGAAAGGGCAGCGATGCAAATATTCACTATAACAGTAGGGACACTTCCACTACTGGGCACTTAGTAAAGCATGACGATTACGAGCGCAACAATCACAAAATAGGAAAAAGGTTACAGAAACATTTTTACTGGCAAAAAAAAAATGATATTTGTAGAGCAGAAAAAAATGCACTTATACAAGCTACTACAGTTTCTGTTTTGCAAAGCCTTCAGCAGCAACTTTCACAGCAAAACAAACACTCCAATATTAATTTCAATCCTGAAGGAAACAGTCACTGAGGGAATAGTTCCACAACAATGAGATGTGTTCCCAAAGGCCCTTAGGAATAGTTTTTTTAACAGCTGTTACCTCGGCAAGCAGGTATACAGCATACATCACATTGTGGGCAGTGCCTATGCAGGTGGAACTACTCATTGGACTGTGTCAAAGGTATGTAATGAAAGAAGAGACAAATTCCTCCAGAAATGATGCGATACACTGCCTGACCAAAGGAGGGGGGATGTGCCTTCGAACCCTATGCTACCAAAGCAGCAAAACTGAGAACTGTTTATCTTTTTACTGCAATTTGATAAGTGTCCGCGCCTAGGGTGAATTTGTAGGGATAAAAGAAAACTCATGATTGAGTTTTCATGTATGTGTGGGTGGAGTGTTCCTTTAAAGTTAAAAGTGAAAAGGTACAATTCATGTCATCTGAAGTAAGATTTCTAGGTACTATTTTACATCCTTCTGGGCGTACTCCTTGTTCGGATTGGGTGCAGGAAATTTTGCAAATGGATAAACCGGTTACCATTCTGGATTTGCACAAATTTCTAGGTATCATGAATTATAATCGGGAATTCATAGAGGATTATGCCAGCATGGCAACTCCTCTGTATGACATGCTTTCTAACCAGAAAGAATTACCCTTTCTGGAGTGGGGACCAAAGGAAAATACGGCTTTTTGTGATTTAAAGGCAGCATTGGCCAAGGCTACATAATTAGTAGCTCCAAGTCTAACACGTCCCTTTGTGTTACAGACAGCAGCTGGACCCAACACACTCTCTGCTGTGCTTTTACAGGAGTAGCCTCAGGGCTCTGATTCTAGAATGAAAAAGACTTTACGCCCCATTACATTTTTCAGTAGGAAAATGACACATGTTGAGAGGGGATATCACTCATGCATTCAGCAACTTTTGGCCATTTACTGGGGTTTAAAACAAACTGAATACCTAACAGCTTTTTCCAAAGATATTACAGCACAGACACCGCATTATGCCATACAGGCTTTGGTAAATGAGACTCAGCTAAATAAACTGATTGATGACATCAGTCAAGCAGTGTTTGCAAAATGGTTGGCATTATTTAGTGTCAAGCAAGTTACAATAAAGGCAGGAGATAAGTATTACTTATCTAACTTCATGGGATATGAAGGAAAACAACACAAATGCATTAGGCACATTTCAAATCCAGAAAAGCCCATTCTGTCTTCTGATTTTCAGGAAGACAGGACATCCATCTTTGTTGACGGTGCTCGATTTTGGGACAATGGACAATATCGGACTGGATTTGCAGTAGTACCAGAAAGCCCTTCTATGGGACAGCCTACTCTGATTCAGTTACCGGGACACATGTCTGCTCAGCGAGATGAACTGGAAGCAGTTCTTTATGTGTTACAGCATTTTCCACCTGTCAATATTTTTTCAGACAGTGCATACGTAGTTAATTCTCTGTGGCTGCATATGTCTACATGGGCAAGGAGAGGGTTTGTTGATAATATGGGCAAACCACTCAAGCATACTTCTGTGTTACAGACTGTTTGGAATTTGGTTCGTAGTCAGTCCCTTGTGGGTTGCTACAGTATCCTAAAGGTAAAAGCTCATCAAAAAGCTACAAATTAAATTTTTCAGTTAAATAACTATGCTGATCAGATGGCAAAAAAGGCAGCAAAAAAAGAAATGCAGTTGTAGCCTAAAGAACACCTTTCTAATGTACCAGATAAAACCACTGCAGTATATGCCATACAGACATTTTCAGCGCAGAATTTGCAACATGATTTGCAGCAGATCCAAACTAAGCTTGGACTGCATGAAGAGTTAGAAAAATGTACTCTTGTAGGAGAAAGTCCAGGACAATATTACGCAAAATATTTTGAAGACAGTTCTAGTCTTCCTTATATACCATACCAACAGACAAGACAGTTAGTGAAATTTAATCATCAGGTATTGGGACATTTGGGTGCACAAAAGTTATGGCCCATTGTAAAGAACAAGTACTGGCATTCACAGTTAAAGAAAATCTGCGATTTAGTGCATGCTGAATGCTTAATATGTTTGCAGGTTAATGCGCAATTGAAAAAAACACAGTTACTAAGGGTAACTCCAGCAGATGGACCTTGGTATTCCATCCAAATTGACTTTGCAGGTCCATTACCCCCAGCTAAAGGTGGGTAATGATATCTTCTAGTGAACAATGACGGTTAAGGCAACAGCAGAAGCCTTATGGAAAAAGATTTTTTTGTCATTGGGGATGGCCACAAGTTATCGAATCAAATAACGGGCCACAGTTTGTCAGTAAACTGATAAAAGCTTTGTGTGGTTTGCTTGGTATCCAGCAACGATTTCATGTTCCTTACCATCCCCAGTCTAATGGGATAGTTGAAAGAATGAACAGGACTCTTAAGGAACGTCTTAAGAAAATCTGCTTTGAAAAAGGTGTAAATTGGGTAAAACATTTGCCTGGAATCCTGCTGGGTGTCAGAGCAACTCCACATAGTAAAACAGGGATTTCACCTTTTGAAGTCATAACAGGCAGGAAAGTGCCTGTACAATTGCCATTCGATCCTATTGTTAGTACAAACAGACCATTATTAGAAATTGCACACCATCAGCAATGGTTAAAAGATATTGTTAAATTGTGTCAAAGCCTATCAGAAATGCAAGCATTCAAATTACGGTCAAAGGATCCTGTTATGCCAAAAGAAAACCTTCCCACTGGGACACAGGTATTGATCAAGACGTTCCAGACGGCTGGTCCGTGGGACAGTAATTTGCAAGGGCCTTTTGAAATACCTGCTCATTTAGGACATCTACTGTACAAAATTAAAGGAAAGAAAAAGAGCAAAATAATTCTTGTTCACAGAGATCAGTTGAAAGTCATTAAGTGACTTTATGTTTTGTGTTTTTTTGTAGACGCACAGCAAACGCCAAATCTGAAACGGTTGAAAAAGCATCTATCAAAAGGTTATACTATTGTACATAATGAAGATTCTGTTTGTTACTGTACTGACTGAACTCATTGGAGCCCTTGGGGTAGAGTGTCAAACAAGAGAAATGCAAGTTTTAAAAATAAACAATAACAATAATACTGTAGACCTAAGCTGGAATGGATGTTCATCACAGGTAAATCGTTCTTGTGGAGAAAGCCAGCAGGGCAACTTTAATTGTCCATATAATGCTACTTGTATCTTCTGGTACGTAAGGTTTTCCAGCAATTTTACCTTTTGGTTCATGGTTGAGGGTCATTATTACATTCGACCAAATAATCCTAAAATAACCCTTGAATTTAATTCCAAAGTTTCTATTAAATGTTGTAAATTTCCTATGTTTTATTTAGGAAAAGGAAAAGGAAAAAATTCAAAGAAATATCCACCATCAATACAACGGCTAATCTTCACCTATGTGAAGAAGTGTGGTAATCATACTATATAGGGAATTAATATTCCTCCCAATAATACGAAAGTACAACTAAATTTTACTACTGGAGTTTCTATAATATGTACTAATGTCAAGTCATTACAGGCCGCATACTGTGGGCATATGCTCTATCAATATTAACAGGTAAACCTACCTCTGTTCATACAGACCATTTGGTTAAAATCCCTTCTACCTGTTAAAAGGTCAGACCGTGTAAAAAGGTTGTAATACATTTTAACATCACATTCCCAGACACAGGCAGGTGCCGATATAAAAGAGCTTGGTATGATACTCTGCTAGGAGGCCTACGCACAGGCACTGGAGCTATTAGTGCAGCCGACGTTGAAATTCTAACTAATCATTTAAAAGTAGTGGGGGAAGATATCTCTCAGATTGTGCATTTACAAGCACCTTGGAATCCAGAAATATGGAAGACACACCTGCACGATATAAATTATCAGCAGCAATTGTTAAACAATTATGATGCTATGCAACTACATCAGTTGAAATTTGATGGTAACATGAGAATTTTTGTAAATTGGACAAAATGCACTATGCAACCTTTGTGCAAATTCAAAAAAATAGAGTACAAACTGAACTTATGTTACAAAATGAAAATGTTTGGCGACAATTGTTTAACAAATGGATACCTGATACAGATTGGATTAAGCTATTTACTCCACAACACTGTACAGGAAAGTTTATACATTATAATGTTATTGATACCACTATTATGTGTCAGTTTACTGTGTTACCTATGTATGCTATTTCTCGTACCAGAAGGGTATGGGTATTGGTTGACACAATCTGAAGGTAATTATATAGATATGAAAGGAAAAACACATAAAATCGAGTATTGTGCACAGACTCAAAATGGACTAATTTGTGGACAGCATTCACCTGTCTATGAACCATGCTTACTACAGCATTCTGTTAATTTGTGTAAATGGACTATTATGCCTTCTTCTTTTCAAATATTTATAGAAGTGGCTCCTCAGTATATTTGTCTGGTTACAGATCAAGATGTAGGTCATAATTTAAAATTACTTTTTGTAGAATGTTTATCACATGTTGATTTCCTTAAATGGAATAATAGGAGCTATGTGTTTACTGAACCCATAGAAGTGAATAATTCCAAGAACTGGAATTATGACTTAATACAGTTTTCCAATATATCGGTATCTTTGGATAATTTAAAAAACATAATGAACAATACTAAATGTCTCAGAGATTATCTGGAAAAAAGAAATAAAAGTATTCTGTATTATGAGGCATTAAGCATCATTGCAAAAGATAAACTACTTAGTTTGGCTGAAAAGACCAAAAAACACACTGCTCACAATTGGTGGGATATCTTTACTGGTTGGTCAAAATCAGGAAAAAAACTTTTAAGTTGATTGATACATCCTGTATTAGTAGTGTAAGGCAGTATAGTCATATTAACTATCTGGAATTGTTACCGAAGTTGTCATTTGCGAAAAACTTATAGAATTCAACAAATCATGATGGTTAACCTAGATAAACTGGGAAAGGTTTCAGTGTGTACAACTGAAGTTGAAAATGAACAGTCATTTTCCGCTTTTTAAATGAAAAGAGGAAATTGTGAGAGTAAAGAACAGGTTAAAATGGACTTCAGTGGATTTTTTCTGAAAATGTCCAATGTTCAGCATTTCACTG
This sequence comes from Protopterus annectens, assembly GCF_019279795.1. Lineage (NCBI taxonomy): Eukaryota > Metazoa > Chordata > Ceratodontiformes > Protopteridae > Protopterus > Protopterus annectens. The sequence continues at coordinate 120,799,383 of NC_056750.1, forward strand.
TGTGCAGTATACACAGTTAACTAACTTGGCAAAAACATACAGCTTGGCATTCATTGTTAATAAGAATCAGAAGTAAAACATTTTATCTATTATAAACTATGCCGCTTGTGAAATGTATTATCTACAAGCAGGTCAAGACGAACTCTTGTATGCAGCTGTGTCTCGTCAATATGATACGCAAGATAGGCCAAGGACGATAGGAGTTAGTCTTCAGGAACAGAATGTTTAAGATATGGAAAACAAACCGTCAGCAGACCAGCTTGAAAGGAAAGACTTATTATTCTGACAAATTCTCAAAACTGCTGATGCAAGCAGAAAAGACACTATAAAGATTGTGACTCTTTCTTTTGATCAGAGACTTTGATTTTTCTAAGCTGAAGTACGTTTTGATGTATATACTTTTCATTGTTATGTAAACCTCGCGTGCAATAAATGAATGTCTTAGCCGAACTGTCTCAGTGTCTTCATTGAGTAAAGGTACAGACTACCTGAATAGTGTTATCCCACTTTAACAAGGGGAGACAGGTTGAATGGTTCCTTGGTTCACTAGGGACCCTAGAACCTCCAGGAAATTAGAAAGTAACTCTAGAGAAGGTTGGGGAATCCCTGAAAAAGAAGGGAAAGACTTCCATACCATGAAGTAACCCTGGTGGATGATGCCAATTTCGAAGACAAAGGGAAAGCCAAAGGGACAAAGGAAACTGATCTAAAGAAGGAGGGTGAATTGTCAAACACAAGCAAGATTATCAAATAAAGGAGGCTTCTGGGCAACATAAATTTCAGAATCTTAGCAGAGAGTGCCTGCCTACCACCCTTCCAGCCCTTGGAGGCCTGCTGGGGTTGCCTGAGAACATAAGCAGATCTAGAAGGATAATTCCTCTGGAACTTAGGGATAGTTGAGACAAAAATATGTTTAAGGTCCTGCAAGGCTTTGCCTTTCTCTTGAAGAGACTTAAACATGTCAGCAGCTGCAGTCCCAAAAAGATGTTGATTATTCAAAGGAACATCCAACAACTTGACCTTAAATGTCCTCAGGCAGAGACTGGAGGTGGAGCCAAGAATAACACCTCATAACAAACCCGAAAGCTGAAGAGGCATGGGCAGCACCATCATTACTCTTAAGAGTGCTTGAGAAGCAGAACCAAAAATTGATAAGGCAGAGGATTTGCCTTCAGAATCAGGGAGGTCAGAAATAACCTGACAAACCTGAGCAATCAAGGCCAGAGCATACATGGGCATGTGGGTCTGGTAACTAACAGCCCTAAAGGTAAGAGTAGAATCAGTGTAAACTTTCTTAGCAATCCTCTGTATTGCCCTGCTGTCCTTATCAGAAGGCAAAAGTATGGAAGAGGGCAAAAGCTTAGGTGTGTCAGAAGAGAAAGGCACCACAGCAGGATCAGAAGAAGGACATTAAAATTGACAATCCTCAGAAACCTTCTAGAAGTTATCAGGTTTCTTAGGAGAAGACATAGAAAAAGGAGACTTAGAAGCAGCACTGAAAGTATCTAACAAGGCAGCCAACACAGGAGATACTGCCGATGGTTTAGGAGTATCCACCTGAAGCAACTCATAACATCATCTGTGAATATCAGAGACTTGAAAAGAATCCCACTTAAAATATTTCATCATCCTAGCAATTGTGTCCCCAAAGAACCATTCCTCAAAAGGAGACTCAGGGCTAATAGACTACTCTTCATCAGAGCCATAAACCAAAGGTGAAGGCATCTGTGAAGAGTAAGACAAAGACCCCGCATCAGACACTGAATCCTCATCTGAGGAATTCAGTTCTCTAAGCTATTTAGAAAGGCTAGAGGAGGAGCAGGTACTGAAACCCCTTGAGGAGGCTTTAGGGCCATCAAGGCAGAAAACAAACTGAGTAAAATCTTACAATTCCCTTTGAGTATCCTTAGGATGGACCGAAACATGCTTTAATTTTTTTCTTTTTCTTGGAAGAGATCAGCCCTAACAAGTACACAGGTTACAACTCTTGGCAAGATTCAGTAAGAGAATGTGGAACCTGCTGCCTGATTAATATTTGTGGAATCCCTCTAGGACCCTCCAAGTTAATTAGCCGCGGTTCCCCATCGACATCCAGAGCAGATTCATACAAAGCCACACTGGACGTGTGAAAAGAGGGATATATGCCTGCCTCCAACAAGGTCATGGCAGAGGAAACTGATATAGACACCAAATGACCTACAGAGCTATTATCTGCTTCTAGAGGGTTGTACGGTGGAGGCTGGACAGCTAAAGAATCTGGCTGAGACTTCTTGGTCTTTTTACATAGTGGGAGTGACTCAAGGTTAAAGAATTCTGCCATGGCACCCTGGGTCAACTGTTTAAGATAAATGGCTTCTGAGTGTCTTAGGCACAAACACTTTACAGATACTACAAAAGGTATGGTTATGGGAAGCATCCAAACAAAAGACACTGTGGTAATCCTTATGGGGAATTTGCATCCCACACTGAAATTTTCATTTCACATTCTGGAGCATTTCTCCTCAGGCCTCTGCTGAAAATGGGCTCTGTCCCAGTTAGACTTTCCCAGTAAACAAATGTTATTGGATGAGATGAACTCTAGGTAGCAAAATAAAATACTAGACTAAAAAAAAAAAAAAAAAAAAAAACTCAACGGGACCCTTATCTGGTGGTTAAGTATTCAGTACAGCACGACAGGGTGTTCAGACTGACTAGCAATACTGGCGACAAAGAAGTTCTGGATAGTTTCGTCCATACCTCCCTTTTATGCCCTACTTTCTGTGTGGGGAGGCTAGGTGTGATGTACAGCACATACAAGATCATTAGGCTTTTGTATACTGGCTGAGCATTGGGCTCCCCTGGGCAGGGGATCCTTTCTGTTTAGAATATTACAACAGTGATATAGAAGGACATTGAAAGTCTTGTTGAACAAAGTACTTCTGTAACAAAACATTGAGCCAACATGTCAAAACAAGCTGTGCTCTCAGTGACTAGTAAAGTTTGTGGATTTGCTGATTCTCCCAGATCTATGTGACTATAAATTTAGTCTATATAAGTAAGGGGGTTGTGCAGGGCGAAGGAAGTTAGAGGCATGTGATGCAGAAAACCATTGAGGAGCCTAGCACAATTTCCTAGTTGCCAGTAAGCACTGTCTGTTAAATCTACAGGTGGATGTCATCTAGTTGCTGAGCATCGGCTGCCCAAGGCACAAGATGCTGAAGAATAGAACACTGATGACTATTTTTCACAGGAAATCACTGCTGGTACAACTTATATATGTGCACTGGCAGTGATTCCTTTGTGGAGGGAGTCTCCATTCTTCATGTTTTTGTGGCCATGGACTTGCTATACATAAGTTTGGGGGGCTTCCTCCTGACTTGGGAGGTCCAAGGGATCTTAACCCCCCCACCCCCCGCAGAAAATGCTTGCATTTGGAGGTTTTCCCACTTCATATTTAGAGCATTTAAGTTTACGGTTCTTGTTTCTTAGTATTTTGACATTTGAGATTTCATAGTAGAACCTTGTCTGCTTAAATGAATTTCTCAGAGTTTCACAGTAGGCAAATGGAGGCTGAGGGAATCAAGCATTTAACTACAGGAAGCATCTCATTATTAAATTATAGTCTTAATCCTCAGCATTGACTGCCAAATGATGAGAAGTTAGTACCTGTAAGTAAGGGGGTTGTGACAAACACCCCCCCTCCCTCAATATGGGGAGGTACAGCAAAAAATTGTCTTTGCTGGTTTTATTGGTTTGAAATGTTTACTAGTATAGTAGTTGTTAACAGCAGTCAGTTTACATGTTATACTATGTTGCAGTGGTGCTATGTATTCATACTGTTGGAAATTTGAAGGTCTGAGCCTTTTATTTTTCTGATGTGCAGGGATTCGTTATGCAAGCTTCCATTTCATGACATGAATAAGGGTACTGATTTTCTGGTATAACAAGAGGTACTCTTTTCCAGTGAAGAGCAGTAGAAGAAAGTTAAGACATTTGGTTGGGATCACCACAAATTGGCTAACTGCGGTGGTGGTGCTGCTGTAGCGTTGTCGCCTCACAGTAAGACGCTGTCCAGTTCGATTCTCAGCTAGAGCATCTTCTGTGTGGAGACATGCGTGAATGGGCATACCTTCCTTGAAGGTTGTGCATCAGGGCTGGCAACTTGGCACGTAAAAATCTACTGCCAATCATTAGCGGACTGGAGTTCTGCTGTGGTGACCCCTAACCGGGAAAAGTTGAAAGACACAACAACAACCATGTACGAATTGGAAGTTGGCAGGAACCAAACTAAGGTTTCCAGCTACATACAACCTCATGTGAAATAAATGTTCAGAGAAATCCAGAAGGCCATGTGTCAACAAATTAAATGTTTGCTACCCCTAGAATAGGGAGAAAAAGAACAAGTCATAATGATTTTCACAGACTCATACAGCCCCAGCTATATAAATAAATGTTTCAAATGATTTTTTTTAATGGTGTAAAATTATTTGTAAGACTAGTTTTGAAATGTCAGCATTCTTTTCTTAAGGCTGGCAAAAAGTATTAGTAAATATAACAGTCAGATTTGGTTCAGTACAAAGGAGTAGAAATGAAACCCAAGTGTCAATATTTTATAAAAAGATCTCAAAGGCCTGTTCAGTGTTAATTAACTGCAAAAGAAGTGAAGTGCATTTACATGTCAGCTTGGTTGCTAGGAAACTGAAAAGGAAATAAAAGTTAGTACACTGATTCAGTTCACCTGCCATTTGGAACTGACATAAAAATGACAAGGGGAAAGCCCTGCAGATGTGAAATGCTGTCTCAATTGTGCATATCCATTGACTCATCAGAAGTCTGATGGATCATCCCTATTCTTTTGTTTTCTGTACAGCTGCAACCTAAGAGCTTTGCAGCTCTAGTAAGGCACATTGTAGAGTTTGGTAGAATCCAGTGGATTCTTGAAAGCCAGGTTAAAAGCACCACTGTTTGTGAAACCTGGCATCCAGAAAACAAACGCTGTACTGAAGAGTTTTCTTTCCCCTAGATGTGATCTAGAGTTGTTGGAGTGTGTGTGTGTGTGTGTGTGTGTGTGTGTGTGTGTGTGTGTGTGTGTGTGTGTGTGTGTGTGCGTGCGTGCGTGTGTGTGTGTGCGTGTGTGTGTGTGTGTGTGTGTGTGTGTTTTTTTTTGCAGGTTAGAGTTAGGATTAGATAAAAGAATATATTTAGTATGTTCATAAGTGTTTGCAGGTTAGGGTTAGGTAGAGGAATTAATTTAGTGTTTTGTGTGTGTGTTTGTATGCAGTGGACATTCAAGCTGTCTTTTTGTAGTGGTAGTCTTACAGAATGGTGTTTTCTAAGATAAGTACAGGGTTAAGGTTTGCACAGCTTCCTGTAACTTAAGGAGTGAGTGCCTCTAACCCTAATCCTACACTTTACTTCAGAAAAAAACCTTTCTGTAACACTACCACCATTCAGACAAATTAGGTCTTAGTGTTTTGGAGGGGTTTTAATTTATAGATTACAAAAGGGAATTGTTTTTCTTTTGTGATCTTTTGTAGGTAGATGTTTATGGCTTTTGGTAATGTGAATCTTCAAAATGTTTTTACAGATGTTATACTTTCAGTATTTTTTTTTTTTCATTTTGCACATTTGTACTATACTCACATATTTGTGCTTTGCTGAGTTTGAGACACATTTCTAATACTGTACAAGACAGAAAGCCCCAAGTGCAATAAGGTCATTATTTGCTGGTATAATAAAGTTCACCAAGTCGAGTAAAAAAAAATAATACATTGAACTAGTACATGTACTGATTTTGAGACATTTATTTAAAGAGTGTATGTATATATATATATATATATATATATATATACATTTTTTATATCTGTACCTATATATCTATTTATATATCCATCTGTGTGTATATATATATGTATATATATATATATATATATATATATATATATATCCACATTAGTACTTAAATCTGTCAAGTGATGCTTTTGCAAGCAAGTGCTTTTTATTGACAGCTGGGTTAATCAACCATTGTTATACTGAAAGTTGTGTCTTTTTTCGTAAGGTATATACTCTCTTTTACAGTAAGTGGATATATGTGTTAATGCTAACATTTTTGGATATTCCAGAAGTTTCAGCATTTGGAGTGGAAGTGTGTGCAAGTGTTTGCAGGTTAGGGTTAGAGTAGGGGCTAGGTAAAGGCATAGCTTAAGTGTTGTGAGTGTGTTATATATGGTATGTGTTTTTGAAGACTCTCAGCCCATCATTAAACATGTGTGCTAACTCTAATTCTAACCCTGCCTCTAACCCCAATCCTACCCACTACCTCATGAACAACCCTTTCCCTAGACACTGTTAAGACAAAGTATGTCTGCTGGTACTGTTAGACTTTTATTTTTTTCCATTTATTTATCAGAAAAGGACAAAATTTAATGCTCTTTTTCAATAGGTGCAGTATCAGGGTTTCTAGTGTTTGAGTCAGGGAAGTGTTGACATGCAGAAATCGATGTAGTGATTGTGAATTTTTCTGTTTGTTGACACATTTAAATAGACGCCCCCCCCCCCACACACACACACACACATACACACGCACACACCCACACACATACACAAACACACACACACACACACACACACACACACACACACACACACACACACACACACACACACACACACACACACATCTATCTATGGGTTTTGGTATAATCTAACAAAAAAGTTGACATGCATGAGTTTGAACAAATTTGATTGTATTTCTGCAATATCAGTAGTGAAAAATGTCGACAGTATCCTAAATAACACCAGCACTGACACACAACAAAGCACTGACTAACACAAACTTTTCTTTTTAAATCAATAAACACATTTGTTTTCATGTTTGGAAGGTAACGCTATTTTCAACCCCCAGTGTGGCAGACAAGGTCCCCACCCCTTTCAAATTTATATATGACATCTCCATGGTCACACCAACTCGAAGAAGAGACATATCTTCCAAAATAAGGCCAACATTACTTGTGCTCACTGAGAAATTGCAGAACAGTCATATTTAGTTGATCTTATTATGCATGTCAACATCATTAGTATTTGACCACTTTGTGTTCCCACTGATATAGACATATGAATATAGGTTTATGTCATTTTATCAAATTGCCTCTTTGTTGAATGCCTGAACTGCAAGATGACAGCTTTAAAAATTCAATACATTGAACTTACACTTTGTTACAATGCTCTCTATCAACAAAATGTGGGTTGCATTAAACACATTGCCTGCGTTCCTTTGTATTTAAGGACTCTCAAATCAAACTATCGTATGTGCGCAGTAAGTGAACCATAACATTTTCAAATAAAATATGCTTGCCTCAAGAAATGGACACTTTACAGTGCTCCAATACTGAATTACATTTGCAAATAAAATATACTTCTTCTAGTAATACAAACTTTATACTACTTCAATAGTGCGTGAAATTTCCAGATGAAATATGTTTCCTTCAAGTAATGCTAATGTTAGCATTTCAGTTGTGAAGAAATCAAAGTTTTGTAACAGCACATAAAAGTAGCACGTGAAGTTGTTCAATCTCGCTGTTCATTCTTTACTGATGGGTTAGAAGCCGATCCCTCGGCTTCGATACGGCCAATTGCAAAGCTCAAGGTCTTCAATTAGCTCGAGGCCAAGTCCTTATCCCATGATGCACCTGGAATTACTTCAGATCTAGTTTGCCGCTGCAATAGATTGCAGGTTCTGAAATTAGCCTGGGCCAGTATACTGTTTTTTTCTCTAATTCTTTAGTCAAAGTTTAGATAGTAGTTGTATTTAGATAGTTTACAAAGCTCCTATAGCTTTATTGTGTGTGTTCTGCCATTTAGTCCCTTTCCCTTAGTGTGCGATTTAGCCTTTTAGTGGCCTCTTGTTTTAGGCCTAGTTTAAAAGTTGTTGCTAGTTTAGAGTGTGCTTAGTAGGTGACTTTTGTCACATTGTTTGATATCAAAATCTTTTAGTGTAGTTTTTTCTATTTAGTAGCTTAGCCTTCAGTGTTTTAGGAAAAGCTTCAATTTATAATTACTGTTACAATTTTTTTCTTGTGTGAACAGTAATTGTCTGTCTTGCCTAGTTTATATTTAGAGTGTGTTATCTTAGCAGCTGTACCTCTTTTTTGCATTGCTTATATTGTTAGACAATTGTGTGACAATAAAGGCTTTTACTGTCATACTTATAAATATATATATTGAACTGCATTCCGCTGTGTGTGTGTGTGTGTGTGTGTGTGTGTGTGTGTGTGTGTGTGTGTCTCTGATTTAGCCTGAGTTTAAGGCTTTTTATAGTCAGTTACCAAGTTGTTTTGTGTGACAGTGATTTTTTTTCTCAATGGCTGGCCAAGACAAGCACCCCAAGTCTGGGTTCAAAAAGTGCCCAAAGTGTGGCCAAAAAAGGTCTGTTACAGACAGCCACGTTAATTGTGTTTACTGTCTAGGGGCTCTGCATTTGCAAGACAGTTGTTCCATTTGTCATTCCTTCTCCTCAGGGGTCCTGCAGGTAAGGAAGAGGAAATTAATCGATAGAGGCTTGTTGAAGCCCTTGGTTCAGAAAGCTTTGAGTGAGCAAGATGGATTCAGTAAGTCCTCAAAGTCTTCCAAGACGTTGGACTCAAAGAAATTGAAAACGTCTTAGACTTCGGCTCCTCTGCCATCAGAGCCAACAGTCTTTACCTTTTGGAGCCAGTCCCCAGTCTTGGAACCGGTGTCTGAAGCGCTGAAGAGTCCAATTCTTCAGTCAGTACCAGCTTTGGTACACTTCTCTCAGTCATCTTTCAGCCTGTCGGATCTGGATGTGGACTGTGTGGTACAGAAGCTGTTATTCACATCAGCAATAGCAAAAATGCTATTGGCTTCGACTCAAATGGTTTCAGAGCTGAAGACCCTTGCACCAACTATTACTATTCCTCCTCCAAGCCATGCGGGTCCTTCGGAGCCAGAGGAGGCAGACATGAAGTTAGTGGAACCCTCGGAGCTGACGGCTGCTCCATTGTCTTCGGCTCCGTGTACTCTAACATCCTCAGTGCTGATCGAGGACTCTAGGAGCCGATACTTTCTGGACGGGTCCAGGGAGGACAGTCAGACCGACTTGTCGGTTCCACCTTTGCCTCTCGGGGCATCAGCTCGTATGAGCTTGGCTCCTACCTTGGGATCAGAACCCACTGTCCCGGTGCCGGGGGTGTTGACGATTTCTTCGGATGCGTCGGCTTCCTCGCATTGGAGAAGAGGTGCTTTCGATGCCATGAGGAGAGTCATGTCTCCTAAGACATCCTCGACTTCAGTTCTGCCTTCCTCTTCCCCTAAAGTGCCTGTGTCTGCTTCTGCCTCACATGTCCTTGCCAAGCATAGAGACCAGAGCCTCAGGAAGCCCCATTGGGTGGTCCCTGCTCTTCCGAGACCTCGTCAGAAGCTCTGACTGATGAGGTTTCCAGGAAGAGATTGAATATCATGTCTCATAAGTTATCTAAAGCCTTTCTCAAAGGGACTTTTCATATTAGACCTCCTGTGAAATCTCCCTATTCCCCATGGAATTTAAATTTTATGCTTTCACACATAATTTGTCCGCCATTTGAACCACCTTCATCTTGTGATCTAAAATTTTTGTCTTGGAAGACTATCTTTCTGGCAGCTATTACTTCTGCCTGCAAAGTGTCTGAGCTTTAGGCTTTATCCATCAAGCCTCCCATATTTGATATTCCATGCTGACGGTCTCTCTTAGAACAAATCCCTCATTCTTGCCCAAAGTTTGCACTGAATCCAATCTCAACCAAGTCATTGATTTGTCAGTCTTTTTTCCCAATCATTCTAACAATTTAGAGTATATGCTGCATAAACTTCATGTTCACAGATAGCTCAGATTTTATTTGTATAGAACAAAAGATTTCAGAAAATCAGACCAGCTTTTTGTTTCAATTTTCAGACTCCAGAAAGGGCAGACCAGTGGCTAAAGCAACTCTGTCTAAATCGTTATCAGATTGTATTATCTGATGTTGTCTGTCACCAAATAGCTGGGTAATACTTCAATGAATTCTTACTTTGCAGGTAGCATTGTTCATAGGATCATAGGAAGGTACTAGTCTATTGGCCCTAAGGCCCTTACAAGCATAGCCAAAAATTTAGCCCATGTTTCGCCAAGTCAGCACCCAGTGCCCGTGTCCAGCAGGGACACAGGTGAAATCCCAGGGATGTTATTTTCTGTTTTCCATCCAGTTATCCAGGTTGCACTTAAAAAGGGGTAAAGAGGTACTCTGCTTGACATGGAGAGGGGTCTATTCCACAGATGGGGGAGTCTGTGGGACACAAATCTGTCCCAACAACAAGTCCTATTGATGTCACAGACCAGGCTGAGGCTGCTCATGTGGGTTACTCGAGTGGAGCTTAAATTGTGGATATGCAGCAGTCCCATCAATGCAGGTTCTGAGATCTCCTTGTATGCCAGAAAAAGGTCACCTCTGAGGAGTCTGTATGAAACTGAGTAGAGGGATAGGGCTTTTAGCCTGTGTAGGGTAGATTTTTGAAGTCCTGCATTATCCTGGTGAGGGACCTCTGTGGTCTCTCTGGTTGCTGCATGTGGTTTGCCAAATGTGGCACTGTACTCAATAATGCTTAAAAGTGAAGAATACAGGGATGTTCTGACCTCCTTGACCCTGGATGAGATACCCTTACTTATGAGGTGGACCATGTAGAAAGATTTCTGTACAATGGAAGCAACATGGTGGTCAAAAGTCAGGTTGCTAGCAACCTGGGTACCCAAATCCCTCATGACTGATTGCGTGCTTAGGACGTTATTAATGTGATAATTTGTGGGGACGCCACTCTCCCCAAAGGGGGTATTCAGCTTGAGGCCATGTTTCTGGCAGATTACATTTTTACAGGGACAGCACAAAATAAAGTATGAAATTAAAGGAATGGATGAGTGTGTCAGCCATACCTCTCAACTCTTCAGATTTTTTCAGAAAGAACAGATTTTCATCTGATATTTTTGTTCTGTTCCTCATACAATTTGTGATTTTCCGCCAACCCACTGAGGATCAAAATGACTAAAGAATAACATACTTTTGAGTTCAGACTTCTTATCCTTCAGAAAATGCATGCTGACACAAATCCTGTTATTCTAGCAGCTTTCTGAGTTTATATGAGGAATATAGATTAGAAAACCACCCAGGCCGTTCCACCACTCTTACCCCATCAGCTGCCCTTGATAAATCCCCTGTAGAAATTGCAAACAGCTTCATCTCCTTCTTTCCTGAAACTATCCAGTTTCTACCAACCCATCTCACTCCATCGGACACAAACACCAGCTCTGGCACATCTAGCCCTGATCCACCCAGCACCCAATCCATCTTTACCTTTCAAACCGTACCTACCAACATTATCCGGACCTTACTCAAAAAGCTAAAACTACTACACTAGCTGCCGACCACCTCCCAGCTGAATATCTTCAAAAAGCAGCTGATGCCATAGCACTTCCCATTTCTATTCAGATCAACAGATCCATCTCAGAAGGATCCATCCCAGCAATATGGAAAATAGCACGTGTTATACCTCTCCATAAAGGAGGAAGTTCCACAGAATTATCTAACTTTAGACCTATAGCCATTCTTTCACCACTAGCTAAAATCATGGAAAGATGCATACACAAACAAATTTTGAACTTCCTTATTCAAAACGGAAAGCTTGCCGATTCTCAGCATTGCTTTAGGCCATTCCATAGTGCCACCACAGCTCTTCTATCCTTCTCTAATGTCATCAATCTTCAACCTAACAGCAAGAAACTATCTTCAGCACTCTTCCTAGATCTCTCAAAAGCCTTCGGTATGGTCAACCAGCAGCTACTGCTCAATACCCTACAAACCATCGGTTTAGACCAACACTCTATGCAATGGTTTCACTCCTACGTAAACGGTAGACAGCAGGCTGTCTTATGGCAGAGCAAGCTGTCATCCCAACTTCCTCTAACCCTAGGTGTCCCACAAGGGTCCATACAAGGTCCCCTTCTTTTCTCTATCTTTATCAATGATCTGCACACCACCATCCCAAGAACCACCTGCATCCAATGTGCAGATGACTCAACACTAATATGCACTTCCTCCTGTCCTACAGAACTTCTAACCCTCAACCAGACCACTTTCAGCATGGTAGAAACATGGCTAGCTAATCACTGCCTGCTTCTAAATCCTAACAAAACTAAGCTACTACTTTTCTCCCCTAACCGTAGAATTTCTCCTCCTCCTTCCTTCAACATCAAATCCAGCAATGACACCATTATCTCCCCTGATGACAATACAAAGCTTCTAGGTGTAATAATAGACAACAAGCTTAAATTTGATAAACATGTCAATCACACTATTGAGACCGTCAACAAAAAACTTGGGTCCCTATACAGAGCCAAACCTTTCCTCGCCCCCTCGCTGGGATAGCTATTGCAAGATCACACCTCCTCTCTACCCTTATGTATGCCTCCCCTGTACTCACCAACCTCTCCAAAACCGATCTCAACAAATTATCAGGATGTTACAATCATATAGCCATCTTCACTACTGGCATGGCTTTTAGGACCCACCATTGCCAGAACCTCAAAGCAATGGGATGGCTAGAGTATCCTACCCTTCTACAGTTCAACCAGCTTATAGTAGCACATAAAATAGTCCAACCTGGTAACACCCCTACCCTTCATAGTACCCCAGGCCATTACGATCAGCTGATAAAGCAGTGATACTGACCCAAAAATCCAACAACTCTGCAGGCGATGCTATATTTGCCAACTCAAGTGGTAAAATCTGGAATCTACTCCCTACTACCATTACCAAGGAAACCTCACTACCCCGATTTAAAAGAGAACTCAAAAAATACCTCACATCTCATTGGCTGTGCTCTTGTTCTAAATCTGGCTAACAACTTCACTAATACATGTCTTGCTACCCAACCTGCTGTTTAGCCAAGTATCTATGCCTCACAGCATTTGAATGTCTAAGCATTGTGAATTATGAGATCTGATTGTATTCTATGTTCACATTTTCTGATACGTCTTTGCCAATCAGATATGTCTGCACATTGTGTATATTGATATCTGCCTGTATTCTTTGTCTATATTTTTCTAAACAAATCTGCCTGAGTTTATCACTCAGTGATGTTTGTACTGTCTCTTTTTTGGTATGTGGAGCTTTTCTCCCCCGGCCTCCACTGGAAATGGACATATATCCAGTCGGACTATCCCAGTCAACAAATGTAAAATAAAATAAATAAATAAAATAAAAAACAAATGGAACTGAAGACCGTATTTACTAATGTGTGAACCTTGCATCACACGTGCTTTTTTACAGAACTACTAGCAGGTCAGTAAATCATCAGACTTGCCTCGTATTCAGGGATCAAAAAACAATGGGACATGAAAAAAGAGACGACTGTTCCTACAGCTGTTTGAAAATTGCATCATTCAGATGCTTTCTACAGACGCTAGGGCATTTTTGTCATAACATGATTGCAATTACATAGCATTCAGAAATCAGCACAAAATAAAATATGAAATTAACAGAAAACTGTTTACCAATGTTTTAACTTTGCATTGCTCATATGCTTTCCTGCAGGATAGTGGCAAGACAGGTCATTAAATTCCTGAAAAACTAGTTTTCTCTGTGGATAAACAGCACAAGTGAAACTAATGAACGCCTCAGTGAGAGCTGTTGTGAGTGCAGCTACAATTAATGTTACCACCTGTCCCACTTTGCGAGGGACAGTCTCTCTTTGGCAGTTGTGTCCTGCAAAAAAATTGAAAAAAATGGCAAATGACCTGAGATTTTAGAACAAAAATATTTCCTATATTTTCTTTAATAGTTGCATAAAACAGTTATTTTTTATATGTGAAACACCTAAATGTTATAACAAACAGAACAAGCAACTCAAATACTACAAGAATACGTTTTTATTTTGGCAAAAACGTGAAGTTCTGTCTTTTGTACTTAATGAGGGCATGTTTTCCTTGCAAAATCTGATGTTTTACAAAAAATGACCCACTTTGGCCATTTGAAAAGGTGGCATCCCTAGCTGCAATCTGAGATGGAATCTAACACCTCTGAAGCTTCCTATAAGCACCCTCCCCGAACCCCCATATTCCAAACTGGGACATGCTCAGAAAACCAGACTGAAAATGTAAACAAAGACCAGCATCAAAACAAAAAATCCCTGGTACTGTCTCTTTAACATTCAGGGCTATCCAGCCCACTATTGTAAAAGTAAATTTAATTGTGGTACAAGCTGGGTGCAGTGCATGGAAAATATGGCACACATAATTCATATTGTGAGGGGATGTAGCTCACTGTAAAGCTCATGCTTTGTATGTATGAGGTCCTGGGTTCAATCCCCAACATCTCCATACTTTTTTTTTTTTTTGGCCTGGAATTTGACATTAGACATATTAATAGCTTTTTAGTCTGCTTTCATTTTGGTCTGTGATAGAAACTGTGTGTGATATTTTTCCTGTAGCAGAACTACCTGTTACCTGTTAATGATATTAAGTTGATGTCTTCTGAAGTGCACATATTTAAAGGTGGTGCTTGCAAACTGTTTGTATAAAAAGGGATTAAACATTTCACGTTCTCTCTGGGAAATCTTCTGCCTGTGTATTTCATTATTCTACTTAATTTCTTTGCTGTTTTTGGACAACCATCACTCTCTTTTAGGGCACCAGATAATTTTACTCCAGGTCCGTTTTATCTGATGTTGTCTGTCACCAAATAGCTGGGTAATATTTCAATGAATTCTTACTTTGCAGGTAGCATTGTTCATAGGCTCATAGGAAGGTACTAGGCTATTGGCCCTAAGGCCCTTACAAGCCTAGCCAAGAATTTAGCCCTTGTTTCGACAAGTCAGCACCCAATCCCCTGCCCAACAGGGACACAGGTGAAACCCCAGAGATGTATTTTCTGCTTCCTATCCAGTTATCCAGGTTGCACTTAAAAAGGGGGAAAGAGGTACTCTGCTTGACATGGAGAGGGGTCTATTCCACATATGGGTGAGTCTGTGGGACACAAATCTGTCCCACCAACAAGTCCTATTGATGTCACAGACCAGGTTGAGGCTGCTCATGTGGGGGCCGCTCATGTGGGTTACTCGAGTGGAGCCTGAATTGTGGATATGCAGCAGTCCAATCAAGGCGGGATCTGAGATCTCCTTGTAATGCCAGACAGAGGTCACCTCTGATCTCCTTGTAATGCCAGACAGAGGTCACCTCTGAGGAGTCTGTATGAAACTGAGTAGAGGGACAGGGCTTTTAGCATATCTGTGTAGGGTAGATTTTTGAAGTCCTGGATTCTCCTGGTGAAGAACCTCTGTGGTCTCTCTAGCTGCTGCATGTGGTTTGCGAGGTACATGCCAAATGGGACATTGTACTCAATAATGCTTATAAGTGAAGAATACAGGGATGTTATGACCTCCTTGTCCCTGGATGAGATAGCCTTACTTATGAGGTGGGCCATGTAGAAAGCTTTCCATACAATGGAAGCAACATGGTGGTCAAAAGTCAGGTTGCTAGCAACCTGGGTGCCCAAATCCCTCATGACTGTTTGCGTGCTTAGGATGTTGTTATTAATGTGATAATTTGTGGGGACGTCACTCTCCCCAAAGGGGGTATTCAACTTGAGGCCATGTTTCTGGCAGAGTACATTTTTACAGCGACATTGCAGGGACTGTAGACTACAAAAACAATGCAGTAGTTGCAGCTGAGTAGTGAAAGCAGTGATCAGATCATTCCTATAACAGGATTTTATGCATTGACTTGCTGTATTGGGTTGAAATTTTACTTGAAAAAAAAATCAGTGGTAGACATTACCTTACAAGCTGATAATGCACATGGCAGTGCTTTTATAGCAGGGTAAAAACTCTTTAACTGCACTTTGAAAAAGTCTTTTCTTGTCCGTTTTAAATTAAGCAATCCATTTGTAATGGTCTCAATGTGCACCTACTTATAATGATAGTAATATTGTTAGCAAGTTTTTATGCCCCGTTTGGTTTTAGCTCTTGTCTTAGTATTTAATAGAAAGTTTTATTCATGGGGAAGCAGTAATGGGGAAAGGATTTGCCTGTATTACTTAACAGACTATACACATTCAAAGCAGTGTAGTTACTGCAGCTGAGCAGTGAAATTCCACTGGTCTTTTTAACGAGTGCTTAACATCCTTGGCATCCATATGAGCTAACACCATCTTTGGCAAACGGGACCTCAGTTTAACATATCACATTAAGGCTGGCAAATTCAGGAGTGTATAACTCTAGTGTGCTTTACTACAGTGCCATTAATGGGAAATAACCCAAGTACCTTGGGTAGTGAACCCACAACCTTTTCATGGTGGATATGCCTGGAGAGCATACAGAAGGGTTTTAAAGTAAAAGTGATGATAACGTTATAGAGATGTCTGTAAAGTATAGCATTTTTCCCATCCAGCGAGGGAATAACCCAATGGATGAAGGTCATGGATACAAGTGGCAGACATGATGATGATTCAGGTAACATATCTAGACAGTCACAACAGTAGACATGCACAATTTTGTGACTGAAACTTCAGCTGACAGGGTACCTTTTTGGCTAGGCTTATATAGGCCCTAGAGCCAATAGCCTAGTACCTACCTATGAACCTATAAGAGATCACAAAATACAGCTAACTGTTTTACATTGACATGAAAGATGTAATTTGATTACAGCATAGTGCCAGAATGCCACCCCAGTATGTAATTCACTTTATTGGAGTAACACTTGCAGATCACTTAAAGGTTTCCCTGTGCTAGACACCCTAGAAATGCAGAGAGGCTACACAATTTGGGCTGAAAAGTGTTGATTGACAGTACCGTATTAAGGAATGGTTATAATGCAGTATTAACCATCATTATTTTATAGAAAAGGTTTCCAATGTGTGCTATGTATCTTCAGTAATGTCAGTAACATAGGGTGATTACATGTTCTACTTTATGCAGTACAGGCCATGCCTGTAGAGTTGTGTCCTGTGAAAAAACATCAAAAATGGCAAATGTATGAGAATTTTAGGACAAAAGTGTATGCTATGTTTCCTTCAACACCTTCACAGTAAATCTTTATTGTGTATTTTAAAGACTCTACAGAATTGTTTCTGGTACTAGGTTGTACTTCTTGTAATCATATTTGTAAACTGCTAATGCATTCTTAGACCTTGCTTGTATTTCTTGTAAATCCTGCATGTAAACTGTTTTTTTTCTTATAAATCCTGTATGTAAACTGTTTTTTTTTTTTTTATGCATTCTCAGAGCTTTTCGCCCCGGACCTCCACTGAAAATGGGCCATGTTGACCCAGTGGACTTCCCCGCTAATCAAACTGGAAATAAAATAAATAAATAAATTAAATATTACACCAAACAGCATAAACAAATCAAATTCTAAAAAAAGAAAGGCTTTTATTTTGGCAGCAAACCAAAGTCCAGTCCTTTGCACTGCTTGTAGGTGTGTGTTGTCCTACAAAATCTCACATTTTCATAAATAGTCCCACTTTGGGTACTCGGAGAAGACGTGGCAGTCCTATAGTGACACTGTATATAATTGTGCAGTAGCAGTTTATGAAGGGAGGCAACACACATACAAGGAAAATATTTTTCTTGTGTTGATTTGCCATGAAGAGCAAGGCATTAAAAAATATAAGGTAGTGAACACTGTAGGATACTAGTTGTCACTGCTCTGACGTTGCCATCATGTGAGTTAGTTGGGATGGTAACAACAGTTTGGAAAGTGTCATATAGAACTAAAGGCTGTCAAACAGGGAATTAGTGAGTCATCAAGTATTACAGACATAATGATAACAAGCCCGCATTATATCATTTCTGTTACTTGTCTATAGATAAATTCAGTGGAATCAGATACAAATGCATATAGCTGTAAGGTAGAAAGAGAAAGAAAACTGCTTAAGAGGATATTGTACAATGCAGACAGTAAGTCATCAACACGCAACATGTATAGTAGTAAATGCATTAGGACAGCACAAAATAAAATATGAAATTAAAGGAATGGATGAGTGTATCTGCCATACCTCTCAACTCTTCAGATTTTTTCAGAAAGAACAGATTTTCATCTCATAGTTTTGGTCTGTTCCACATAAAATTTGTGGTTTTCTGCCAACCCACTGAGGATCAAAGTGACTAAAGAATAACATACATTTGTGTTCAGACTTCTTATCCTTCAGAAATCGCATTCTGACACAAATCCTGTTACTCTAGCAGCTTTCTGAGTTTACATGAGGAATATAGGTTAGAAAACAAACAGAACTGAAGACTGTGTCTACTAATGTGTGAACCTTGTATCCCATGTGCCTTTTTACAGAACTACTGGAAGGTCAGTAAACCATCAGACTTGCCTAGTATTCAGGGATCAAAAAAATGGGACATGAAAAAAAGAGACGACTGTTCCTACAGCTGTTTGAAAATTGCATCATTCAGATGCTTTCTACAGACACTAGGTCATTTTTGTCATAAAATGATTGCAGTTACATAGCATTCAGAAATCGGCACAAAATAAAACATGAAATAACAGAAAACTGTGTTTACCAGTGTTTTAACTTTGTATTGCTGCAGGGTAGTGGCAAGACAGATCATTAAATTCCTGAAAAACTAGTTTTCTCTGTGGATAAACAGCACAAGTGAAACTAATGTACACCTCAGTGAGAGCTGCTGTGAGTGCAGCTGCAATCTGAGATGGAATCTGACTGACACCTCTGAAGCTTCTTGTAAGCACCCTCCCTGAACCCCCATAGTCACACACACACGCGCACACACACACACACACACACACACACACACACACACACACACACACACACACACACACACACACTTTGCATGTATGAGGTCCTGGATTCAATCCCCAGCATCTCCTTACTTTTTTTTGTTTTTTTTTGTCTGGCATTTGACACAGAGGGTTAAAGGACCACTACATGAAAAGAATTAAAAAAGATATATTGTGTAACGTTTCCTTACGTTTTCCTCATTTCAAACCTGTATGTACCAGATAGAAGTAGTAAATAATAATTTTATTCTGTTTGTACCCCTGACTGCCCTCCTGGGGGCAGACATCCTGATGAGAGTTAATTTAGATCTAAAGAAAAATCTAGCTGCAGGTCCACTGTATCCAGGGTTGCCAGACGTCCCTATTTGGGCGGGACTGTCCCGAGATCAGCAGCCTGATCCCGAGTCCCGCCCTGCCGGTTTAAATTAAATTTTTTGTTTCTTTTTTATTGTCCCGTATACCTGGCATACGGGCCAATCAAAAATTGCTAAACACGGAGCTTCTTGTGTTCCGCATTAAACACGAGAAGCTCCGTGTTTAGCGATTTTTAATTGGCCCATATGCCGGTATATGGGCCAATCAAAAATCGCTAAACACGGAGCTACTTGTGTTGAATGCGGAACTGCAATGCATTAAACACGAGAAGCTCCATGTTTAGTGCAGAGCTACTAATGTGGAACTGTGTTCCGCATTAAAGACCTTTTTTTTTTTTTTTTGGTCTTGACTTGCCGTGAGAGACCTTCTTTTTTTTTGTCCCTGGAAATCTGGCAACCCAGACTGTATCTGAGATTATAGTGCCCATAGATGGACTGTCTCATTAGAGTTCCATTCACTTAGAATGGAAAAGCAGAGATGAGAAGCTATTTTTCAGAGGCCTCAGTAAACATATAATTCACTGTCATGCAGTGCCTCTTACAAATGTGTTTGCTGCTGATGTGTTGCACATTCTGTGAAAAAGGCTTCCCAAACTACCATCTCTTTGCTGAGATATCAGCCTTTTTTTAGACATTTAACTTTGATCTGTTTCAGTTTCTTCTACAGTTACTCCCCCCATATCCCATCCCCCTGCTAGCAAGAGTATCACATTTCCCACCCTGCAAGGTTCAGCTATTCATTCCGCTTTGCATGACAATACACATCAAACAGATTTGCTTGTAGTCTGCCTGGTGTGCCTGTAAAAGTGTTGCCTCATTTCTCTTAATCCTGTCATCTGAATAGCACTTTTACAGTAAATCATGTTACAAAACGCTTTTTCTCAATCCTTGATATAAAGGAGTTTAAGTATTCCTTTACACGTACCTGTAATATACACTCATTACAATTCATCTTGGCCACTGACAGACTGAGCTCTGTCTGCAAAAAAAAAAAAAAAAATTAAACTCATTTTAAAGAATATACATATTTGCCATAAATATAATTTGTCATCTATCTTGTTTTTCATTATGCATACTGTCATGGGACAAGACCAGCTTATTAAAATGTATATTAATCTGAGGTTATTAATGATGCTATAACATGATTGTTAAAAAAAGCAAATATAATTTGTATGCAGGGCTGGGAAAAATACAGCTTCATAAGCCACAGTATTGCTGTCTTTTACACTGCATTCTTTTAGTATGTAATAAGAGAGAATATATGTGTTGCATGTGGTGGGTGGCTACAGTGGTGCAGTGGTTAGCACTGTTGCCTCACAGCAAGAGGTTCTCCAGTTCAATCCTTGGCTGGGGTGCCTTCTGTATGGAGTCTGCATGTCTGCCCTGTGGTCGCGTGGGTTCCCTCTGGGTGCCCTGGTTTCATCCCAAAGACATGCTGCAGGTGGATTGGACACTCTAAATTGGCCCTAGATGTGAGTGCATGTGTATGTGTGCCTTCTGTGGAAGGTTGAGCACCAGGCTGGCAACTTGACACTAATACTCTACTGCCAATCATGAGCAGACAGGTGATCCACTGTGGTGACCCTTAACTGGGAAAAGCCGAAAGAAGGAGTATGTGTTGCATGAAGTGAGGCATGTAATTATTACAAAATGATTAGCCAGGCTAGAAGTGCGTTGTTGGCTAGGGCAGGTTTGAAACATCCAAAGTTATTAACAAGAGCCCTTGGAAGCAGGTGGATCATGTATAGAAAGGTATTCACGTGAAGTCCGAGGTGAAAATCACGAGGGATGAGGACATCTGCAAAGTTTTTCATTTGTCAAATTAACTGTAACGTAATGACGCTGCATGACCAGGTTAGATAAGAAAATGTATAAAATTACAGGTTGTCTGTAAAGTGAGAATGCTTCATCAAGAACTATGGAGACTGACTCCCAGCTCTGTAAGAATAAAATGTCTGTTTGCACATCCTGAAGTGTTGTTCCTAACTGAAGGCATACAGGGTAAATTTGTAATGTTATTTATTTATGACTATAATAATTTGGTGCTCTTCTATGGATCTTAACTTTAGTATTGCTGCAGGGCAGTTCTGGAATAGGGCCCATTACAGATTTTTTGTGAATTCCATAGTGCTTTGTATGCCATATGGGAGGATGGCATAATGGTTAAGGTGTTTACCTTAACCTCGAAAAAGGGCATAGCAAAATTAATTTAAAATGGGTGGCGAAAGCCATACACACTCTGGCTAGGCTTATAAATGCCCTAGGGCAGATAGCCTAGTATGAACCTATGAACCTTACAGGCACAAGGTTCAGGGTTTGATTCTCACATGGAGTAATTGGCTAGGCTTGAAATGGCCCACAAGGGTAGTTAGCCTAGTACTAATATATGAACCTATAGTCAGTGACTCAGATGTGCATCTATTCAGGGTGTGCAAACATACTAGCCTTGGCAGGAAAACTGTTTTGTAAGGGGAAAAGGGTTGGTTTGCATTACTTTTTTTAGACAAATTTTAGCAGATGTAAGTAAATGACTGTGTATGTAGTATAAGTGCATGCCTGTGTTTGTAGTATAAGTGCATGACGGTGTTTGTAGTATAAGTGCATGACTGTGTTTTTTGTTTGACTGAGTAGTTGTAAGATATATAAGTAATAGTGGGAGGACCCCACAGTAAATGAGTATAGTAAATGTATGTGCACATACAGTAAAGGACAAATTAACACAAGGAGGCGCCTTGTGTCGAGGGCGGTACCTTCAGGCTTGAAAGGTAAGACGTATGAGAGATGTTTTTATTCTGTCAATGTATGAATGTATGAGAGAAAGAAAAGGAAAAGTTAAAAGCTAAAAATAAAGTTAAAACAAGTTCATGAGCCCATCGCATGATTGGGACGTAGACCGCAAAGTTAAAACAAGTTCATGAGCCCACCGCATGATTGGGACGTAGACTGTAAAGTTAAAACAAGTTCATGAGCCCACCGCATGATTGGGACATAGACTGTAAAGTTAAAACAAGTTCATGAGCCCACTACATGAATGGGACGTAGACTACAAAGTTAAAACAAGTTGATGAGCCCACCGCATGATTAGGACGTAGACTATACAAGGTCATGAGCCCATAGCATGATTGGGATGTAGACTATATACTGTTTAAACAAATTCATGAGCCTACCGCATGATAGGACGTAGAGGTATGTGTTGTTGAAATAAATTCATGAGCCCAAAAGCACACTGGGCCTTAAGAGTGTGATTGTGTGAAAGTACCCTCAGAGTGTCTGAAAGAGTGGTCAGTTCTGGACACTGTACCTATCCGCCCCGTTATCCCGACCACAGTTCTGGAGCAGTAACTTTTGAGCTCACGCAGGGATGAAAGCAAGGGGGTGCTGTGGGAAAAGGGTGATCAAAACCTCTCCTCTGTTGCATGCTGACAGACTTCCTATCTTTCCCTCCTTGTATGGTATGTGGATTACTACAGTTATTTTCTTTTTTCGGAACTGCCAGGATCCAGGAGTTGTAACATAATCCTAACATTTTTATTACTGATTTATAAAAATAAGAAAAATGGTATCAAAGATAAGTAAGCAAGATCAAATCCCTGAAAAGGGAATATCTGCATATTTTATGTATTTTAATTATGGGAAGGAAAGTTGAAAATATCTGCATGACTGATTTCAGCTTACTAAGAATTGTTCTGGTGGGGTATTTCCATTACATGGAACTTATGATAAGACTAAATTGCTGACACTGAAAGGCATTTTGGAAGAAAAAAAGCAAGGTAAGTGGGGAACAAATGACATCATTTTATTCTTGGTACAGTGAAGCACTTAAAAAGGAGTCAGCATTAAGAGGATTGCAGGATGTTAATAAGAAATTGTTGCAACAAGTAAGAGGTTAAAAAGGCAGTAGAGACCAGTAAAAAGGGATATCT
This sequence comes from Protopterus annectens, assembly GCF_019279795.1. Classification (NCBI taxonomy): domain Eukaryota; kingdom Metazoa; phylum Chordata; order Ceratodontiformes; family Protopteridae; genus Protopterus; species Protopterus annectens. Next base: position 120,822,482 of record NC_056750.1, read on the forward strand.
TTATCCTGTCTTAGGAGCAGGATTGGAACAAACTGCCGATGGACAAAAAACAGAAACTAAGAGGATGATAATCCTCCAGTAGCTACTGCACCCCAACTGCCATATGCACCAGTACGGGTACCTCCTGTAGAAGACTGTTGTTTCTCAGACCCCTACCTTTCTGTCTACTGTCCATTGGACACACAGTTCACGTGACACTGGCACATCTCAGACTGGTTCCCCTGTTCAATCTACATCTTCTGAACAGGCATCTGCAGTCGAGGGGGGTTCTTCTTCCTATCCTTCTCAGATAGCTTCTACTTCCCCAACAGGGGCATTAGTATTTGACATTCCTGTATCCTACCATACACGCTCACATAACAGAGTACCACAAGAGATTACAACCTCTGGTAGGGGATCTGTTGGTACCTCTCAGGGAAATTTTGGGGGCTAACAATGGGGAACTTGTTCATCGTCCTTGGACATGTGCAGATTTGCATACAATGTCTAAAAACTTTCCAAATATTAGAGAAGATCCATTAAAATTCAAAGAAGAATTAAAAACTATAATAGAATGTTACAATCCGACTTTGACAGATTTATGTCAACTGCTGAGGGTAGTTTCTTCAGATGAAATAAGAAATCAGTTACTGGAAAAGGCTGAAATAACAGATTTCACTCTCTTAGGGAATGCATTAACAGATAAATGAACATGATTGTTAAACAAGATTATGGATGTGTGTCAAGTTAGGACTGACTGGTCTAAAATACAGGCATGTAAACAAAACACAGGGGAAGCTCCTGCAGACTATTTTTTGTCACCTTGAAACAGTATTTGCTAGACATTCAGGAATACCAGACCCAGAAGAGCAAGCTAAGCCAGCTTTTGCAGCAGCCTTTGTGCAGGGTCTGCAAGTATAAATTCAACCTAGGGTTCCACCTGTGTCCCTCTTGGATAGGAGCTATAGGTGCTAATCGTGGAAACAGCAGTCTAACTTGACTTGTAAGGGCCCTAGGGCCATTAGCCTAGTAACTTCCTATGATTTTATAAATATAAATTTACATTTTCTCCAACATTTCAACAGCAGACCACTAACACACACATTTCTGTTATCATGTGACAATGGTATCCTGATGCTATCATTACAGGAAAACTCCAACAGTAGCAATAATTCACACACATATATTAGTACTGTATACCTTTACTATCACAGAATTAGCCCTTCCACACAAGTCATCAATACATTGCCATATCAGTATAATATCCGCTAGTAATTACTTTAAAGAGTGGTTTATAGGTTGACCATGAAATAAGGCATCATAACACACACACGTCTCAGAAACTGTCTGCATGGCATAAGCCTATCTCAGAACCTTCCATTTATCACCAGTTCAACTATTAAGGCATCCTGCTGTAACCTTGCAATAACTACAACTGTTCTGAGAGACGTCATTTCACTGGAACTATGTAACCCTTAGAAAATAAACAGTTCCACATAGTAGCCATTTGTAACATCACACAACTATCCCACAAACAGCATATATTCCCCATCACCACTTCATCATTACACTTCTGCTTTACCTGTTCATGTTAATCCTTTGTTGTCAAATCACTTTTATCATGCATCACTAGACACCTGGAAAGTCATATTCAGCTACCAATGCAATTCACAATCACATTACATTACATAAAACTGCATCATCATAATGTTGATCTTTGTGGCAAAGCTGTTAGGCCATAGACATGAGAAATCAGCATCACTTTCATCTCTTGTCCAGATCAACAGCATCAGTTGGTGCAAAGGCATGAAAAATGTCTCAAGCCCTTTTTTAAATGAGGAGATTCAGATAAGGAGTATACTTCTTATTCAATTTAGTAAATTGCTTATTGTAAATAAAAGATATCTGTGTATTCCCCTCTACAAACAGTTGTACAGAAACAAAGAAAGTGAAGTTCAGCATTAGGATGAGATGGGGAAGTGGCACTGCACAGTAACTGCAACTTTGTATGGAAATCAATGAATAAGTAACTCAGGTTAGTGCATTTAGCAAGGCAGATGTCATGTGTACTTACGGGCAAGAAATAGCTGTCAGTGTTTATCTTACTCAGATTTGCTTGACAAAACTGGAGCAGAAAGTTGTGCACTGTGTAACTGTGACTATGCTGAAATTTTATTATCATACACATTTAGTTGTTACAGCAGAGATAATTTTGCACAGAAACATCAACAAAGCAATTGTGATGACAATACTTAGGAGTATACACAGACATCAACTCATATGTACAAGAGTGATGGACCATGGCTTCAGAAAAAGAAAAGGGTGCAAAGGGCAAAGTTTGGGTTTTGAACAACTGAGCTGTACCATCAAAGTACAGGAAAGCCTGCAAATGTACAAATCCCATGGCAATAACACTGCATAAAGGCAAAGATTATAAGAGTTTCTCTACGTTTAAAAACAGAGCAGTTATGCAGATAAGACACCATTCATGTATCTTAGCAGCTACAAGTGCGTAACTTGTGAAGCCTGATGAATAACAATGACTATGGATTTCGGTACAGGAAGGGGCAACACGAGCTAACAGGTATCATGCTGAGGAGATGAATTAATTATGCAGACATCACGACTCGTCAGTTGATATTCAATTGACCCTTTCAACAATGGAACTTGAAGGAGGAGGTGCGATGCATATGCCTGTGAACCCTAAGTCAGAGACAATGGCTTAGCATATTCACAATAATATTAATAATAGCATTAGATGAGGCAGAGGTCAGTCAAAATGCAACCTAACACATCATACGGGGATTTTTAACTATCCTACCATCAAGTGGGCAACCTACATGAACCCTTACTTGCACAAAAGTTCCTTGACTTTGGTAACTCAAATGCCCTGTAACAAATTGTAGAAAACCCTAGAAGTGGCACAAATATACTTAACCTGGTGTTTCTCCAACATGAGAGACCTTTGCACTACCATAAGTGTAGAATCCTTGTTAGTAAAATCTATTCATGTCAGTCACTTTTGAAGTAGCAGTAACTCCAGAACCCATCAGAGGTGAAGTCAGATTAGAAAACTTCAAAGCAATTATACCCTCAGAGCGGTTGGCATAAACGATTTCCAAGTCCCAGTCCCCACAGATGGTCTTGGCAAATATACTGTGATGTCCTGTGCCAACACTTATACAAAAGTATAGACTCGGTTGTTCTGGATAAGACCAAAGTTAGAGTCTCAAGGAAAAACAAGCCACCCTGGTGGACAGCTCACATAGATAAACTATACAATAAGCTTAAGAAGCTGTTGTCTAAGAATACCAAAGGGAGATCCCAGCACTAGAAAAGCACCCTCCTAAGCCTAAATAAACAAATAAGACAACTTATAAAACCCACTAAGGGCAACTTTGAGAAAAAATTAGCAATCACAGCCAAGAATAATCATAATGTAGGTTTTCCAGCTTCCTTTAATGCCTGCAGCATGTTTTCAGACATTATGTACCTAAAAGGTATTAAGATTCTATCATGTATGCAGTTAGTCATAGGTTTTTGGGGGTTAGGATGTAGCCAACATCTCTTGTCTTGTATGAATATGTCTGGTCTGTGAGGAGGCATGTGGTAATTGTTCTGCAGTCTCATGGTATTGATATCAAAAGTAGCACAGTGGATAGTGTTGTTGCCTCACAGCAAGAAATTCCCTCATTTGATTCTTGGCTGTGGGGGCCTTCTGTATGCAGTCTACATGTCCTCTCTGTGTTCATGTGGGTTTCCTCTGGTTGCTCTGGTATCCTCTCACATTACAAATACATGTGCTGTAGGTGGACTGAACACTCTAAATTGGCCATAAATGTGAGTGTGGTGTGTTAAGAAATACTACAAAAGGACCATCTACCAGGTGGTGCAAACACTGCCTCTAGAAGACTGTCACTGTTGAAAAGACACACTGACCCCAATGTGCAGAATAGGAAACAGGGATTCTGGATGGCTGGATTTCCAACTGAACAAAAACTGCTGTTGCCTGGGTCAGAGAAGAGTCACCACAATGATATTTGTAGAGTCCTTATGTATCTTCAAAATAGCTCTGGATATTGTTAGAAAAGGATCGTTCCTGTCTAAGAAAATGAAAATTTGGTTTCCCTGTCTTTCTGCATGAAGTCCTGGAGCTGAAATTTTTAAACTGGCTGTTGGTGGTGAAATGATTTGTTAGAGATGTTCCTCACAGATAAATTAATTCCAGGAAGATCCCTATTCAGTTTCCATTCATGAGAGTCTGTCCTGGTCCTGCCCAGCTTCTCTGCCACAAGATTTTGTACTGAGTGTATACAAGATGCCTGCAGAGTGAAATTGTGCTGAAAATTTATATTGGAGGCTACCATGGCTAGTATAGACAGAGGGTATGATCCTGCATAGTTTATGTACCACATCATTATGGTGCTGACAGAAAACATTTGTAACAGCACTGAGAGCACAGATAACTGACAGTGCTAAGCTAAAATGAAAAAAAAATGTAAGTTGAGCTAGAAGTTCTGCTATGACTCACTCTCATTCTTAGTCCAAGTGGGAGTAAACAACTTGAGAAGTACCTCCCTGGACTACATGAAGATAGTCATTATGGAGCCCTTGGGCTATGTGCCCCATGCCAGTGTGAGCCTAGCATTCTGCTCTCTCCAAAGATAATGCCACAATATAAAAAGAAAATTACTGATTTTAATAAATGGCTTTGAGTACAGTATCATTTGAATGGGCTACAATATTTGTCAGCATGAGAGGATATGGCTGACAGACCACACTGCTGCCAGGGATGGTCTGCACTTGGCCCCATCTGGGATTCTGAATATTAGTTAAAATGCTGTCCACCCCATACTTCCTTTTTTAGAAATTTGTCAACTTGATAAACCTACTGATATAGTTAAGCCAGCTCAGGAAACCATGTCATATCCTTGCAAGTATAGGTCCCTCTCTATGACCCTGGAAAACCATAATGCATACTTAAATATACTGGAGAGAGCCCCCATTCAATTCAATACCATACTCAAGGGTGATTTTAACTGCTCTAATATAAGGACCCACTAACATGCAGGCTTAGCATTGCTATACTTTGTATATGCAAACACCATGGACCATTTAGTCTGTACACCCACTAGGGGTGCAAATATTGACCTGGTCCTCACAAACATGGCAGAAATATTTCACCCTCCCCCATCAGGGTGTCTTCTTTGAAGTAAGGGTAGAAACAAATACACCAGCTAACCCTGGAACTTTTAGGAATTATTGTAGGGCAAACTTTCGCCTAATAACTGACACTGGCCACATTTTAATCTGCCACAAACTATGAAAACACTGCTGCCTATGAGGAATCATTCATATAAACCCTGTATAATCATATTAACAGGTGCATAGAGACAGCTGTACCTACTTGCATTAAAAGCAAGATCAAAACATAAGCCATCCTAGTAAAATCTCATCAATGAGGTGTACAACAAAAGGAAGAAATGCATGCCAAAAAGTAATAGTTACAACGTCCAGCAAGGTAAAACTCCCTCATCAACCAAAACAAGCAAGTTGGTGAGCTAGTGAAATCTAACAAAGGCGTATTTGAAGTAAAATTAGCATCCAAGGCCAAGGACAATCACAAAGCTTTCTTCACCTATGTCAACCTCAAAGGCAATACAAAGCAATGTAGTGAATTATTTGTAAATGATGTCATGCCACCTGTACAGAGCCAGAGGATATAGCTAACCTCCTGGCCAACAAATTCAGCTCCAGATTTAATCCCCCCTCGCTGCTTGATGTCCCTCAGGAAATGCCAATATCCATAACTCCATCAGCTATCAAAGAAAAAGCAAGTACTCAGATGGCTCTCCAAGGCCAAGAACACAGCATCTGTGGGTCCCAATAATACCCATCACAGCATGAAACATGAGCTGTTGAGCTGACTATACTATAATCATTGTTTAACCACACACTCCAAATTGGATTCATGCTAAATGAATGGAGGACTGCAACAGTTGTCCTGGTGCATAAACATGGGCGATTTGAGAGCGTGGCGAATTATTGACTCATAAGCGTAAATAGCCTGATGTGCAAAATCAGGAGAATAATCATTGCTAGCCTGAATGATGACATAGATAATCTATAAACAATTGACCCATATAATTTCAGGTTTGTCAAGTGTAGATGTTGCTTACTTCAAGCAGGTCAGCAAAGCAATGGATGAGGGTGTAATGGTGCATACTGCATACCTCGACCTGGCCAAATCATTTGACACAACACTAGGGCATTTTAGAATGGCTAACTACACTAAGTATGAGCCTGTACATAAACTACTGGATAGCCAGCTGGCTTAAACAAAGGACCTAAGAAGTTCTAACAGGGGAATCTACCTCCACAAAGCAGCCAGCACTGGGGGTGGAAGAAAGAGAGAGTGCCATCGGGATGGACATGTAGTTATATCAGCACTGAACCACAGACCCTGGAACTGTGACTCGTGGATCATACCAATGACTCAACATGTTACCAAGGAGATGTACAAGGTAGCTAGGAGGCATGAAATACAAAGATTGGATGAATATGCAGACTTTAGACAGTTAGTGAATGTTGCACAAGAATGAAGTCTAGGGTCGCAGGGTCATACATTTGTACTAGGCTAACTACCCTTGTGGGCAATTTTAAGCCAAGCCAATTATCCCATGTGAGAATCAAACCCTGCATGCACATTGTCTCTGTAAGCTAAACACCTTAACTATTATGTCAACTTCCCACTCTAAACCTTAATGTACTGCTGAGTCCATAGTAATGAACCAGTCTGCTGCCCAAAACATCCACAGCATGTCTGGGAGGTGTGGAGTACAAGGCCCTTGTTTTACATCCCTCTGTGCATGCAGCCTTGGTTGATGATAGCACAACATACAGCAGATGCATTCTAATAGCCTTATTTATGTTGTGAGGATAATAACACCTTTCTTCTCAAGACCATCCAAGGAATATCATACAGTCACCATGAAAGTGCAGCTTGGCAATAAAATGGCAAACATGAGAAAATGATTGAGACCATATGGTATAATAACATCTGTGACTATGAATGATTTACACATACTGTGTGTCAATAGAAATACAGTTCTTGAAAGTACTGCCTTACATCCCAGCTCTGAACATCCACACCAGCTGACAAAGGCCCTCTATTGACCCAATGCAAAACCTGTACCAGTGACCAGCAATATACTGGGATTATTTGCTATTCATCAATGCAAGAATTTTATCGTGAAGAGCCTAGCTGTATATTAACATAAAGTGGCAATGGCTGTGCTGTTCCCTGAGGAGTAGTCCTTATACTCTACAGAATGCTGACATATTTGTTCATTGTCCATTCATGTGACCTTAAGGTTATACTGTCTAAGCCAGTTATGCCCACCTACCAGTTGAAATTAAACAATGTGACTCTTAGATTTATGTTTCATGGATACTGCTGCCTGCATTTTATGTTTGTGAATTTGATGAGGGTACTTGTGTTACACCTAGAAAGCCTTTGTGATTTAGATAAGTTACTTTAAAGAGCCTCAAAATATGTAGCTCTATGTGTTTGGTCTCTTCTGTAATGATTGGTGTAGTGTGAAGATGTGTGTTTGCACTCTATGATCTTTAAGGGAGTATGATATTATTTAAGTGTGCCCCCAGTGACTAGTGTTCCCCATAAGTCTTTCATGCTGCACAACCTGTATAAGTATGGCAGTGACATACACATTCCCACAAATACATGCACACATGGATTCAATAAGCATCCAACACCTTCCTGTCCTGTTCTCATGGATGCATCCACCCTTCATCCATCCATATTCACACACATATCCAACTGTCCCCTAATTGATCTCACTACCACAACCATACAGCCACACATACACACACTCAAAAACACATCCACCTTACACATGTCATACCTCTACATACAGTGAAAAGCAGCGACTCAACTCCCAATATGTACCTGCAGCACACAAGTCCCAATACCTACTCGCAACACATAACTCCCAATACCTAACCCCAATGCACAAGTCCAAATACCTGTCCGTCAACGCACAACTCCCAGTACCTGTCCGCCAACGCACAACTCCCAGTACCTATCCACCAATGCACAACTCCCAGTACCTGTCCGCCAATGCACAACTCCCAGTACCTATCCACCAATGCACAACTCCCAATACCTGTCCACCAACGCACAACTCCCAATACCGGTCCACCAATGCACAAGTCCCAGTATCCGTCTGCAACACTCACCATCAGTTTATATACTCATTGGAAAAGAACTCCTGGTCTTACAGTAAATAAGTTCAATATTGTGACGCAAATAAACAAGAGGGATTTACACATTACTCAGATCATGCCAGGATTATTTACTAAAATAAATAAAAAAAAATAACTGAACTGAAAGTACCCAAGACACTAAAGCTAATACTATGGCGAGGTTTGTGAGTCTGTATTTCTCAGATAGCCAACAGGTCTGAACTCCAGACATTGCAAGAGCAGCAAACCAACTGAGGAAGTACTGCCCTAAAATAAATGCACATAAACTGATTAATTAGAATCTGAAATATATTTTCCCTGTTAAAAACGAATTAATGAAGTCAATGAATGTGAAACAAGATTCAGTATTTTAGAAAGAAGCACATAAATCCTTAAGATAAAAACAAAAAAGGATTCTTCCCCAATATCTTTCTACATTTCCCGTTTCTGTATAAGAATATGGACAGCAAACTGCAGTGCACCATTCTTATCATTACTCTGATACTAAACTAGACAATTTCAAGTGACCAGCACACATGAAAATCAGCCAAACTCTGTGTAATTCAAAAAATTGTAATGTATCTGATGCAACAATAAACCATTTGTTAGTGTTGTTCACCCGGGACACCCAATAAAAATAACACTATTAGTTTGCCCATTCAAAAAGAAATATTATTGCATTTTCTATTTGCTGTATACTTAGAATAATTTGGAAAATATTTCTTTCAACAATCGCACATCCATGTCAGATCCTGGTACCTCACAGTCACTCCATTTAAGAGGGCTGGTCTCATCCATGCCATGCTACGTCATTCTCTTTGACACAACCCATGCTAAACACACACACACTGAGACAAAATGTAGCGGTGAACCATGCGGCATTGCCCACATCTCCACAAAACAGTGCTGCAACAACTGTGGGCCACCCAATCTGCAGTTGATGTCAGTTCAGGGCACCCAACACTTGTTGCAGCAAGCCCACTGCACTGACATCATGTCATCCCTAAACAGGGTTGGTGCCAGTGCAGCTCAACTACATTGTTCAACGTTACACTCGCTCACAATCACACACCAACACACTTGCTCACAGTCACACGCCAACACACTCGCTCACAGTCACACACCAACACAGTCTCACACCAACACAGTCTCACACCATGACACTCACACTACCAGCAGAGCATGCTGCCTTGCCAACTTTTACACTAAGCAGCAATCAAACAGCTACACTTGACTGTTGCTGCTGACATTACCTCAGGAAACTAAATCTTTGTCACAGTAAGCCCACTGCACTGAAACCAGACTCACCTTCAACAAACTAATAGTCAAGTGTTGCTCTGATGTGTTTAACTCAATTTACACAATATATACTACACACACACACACACACACACATATATATATATATATATATATATATATATATATATATATATATATTCACAAAGGCAGACTTGCAATGTAACAGTATTTTTACACACTTATACCTGTCTGGTGGACATCTGCAATAAATAATTGCTATAACAAAGAGAAAAAATTGCTGTCCAAGACCAAGAAGGGCAGGTGCCCAATTGGAAGCAATGTCTCCTTAGCTTGAACAAGCAAATAAGAGCAGTAATGGAATCCCCCGAAGCAAACGTAGGGTCCAAATTGGTGGCCACATCTACTAGACTCAATCATAAGGCCTTCTTGACATATGTCTGCAACCTCAAAGGAAGCACCCAGATGTGTTCAGAACTGGTGGTCAAGGAAAACACATATACAAATGGCGTAGATATAGCAAACTTGCTGGCTGACACATTCAGTGAAACCTGAACCTCTCTGCTCCCCCATTTCAGTAAATCAGGACATCCCTTGTGCCTGCCCCCTTCCCCTTAAATCAAGGGAACAAGTTATCACTGCTCTCCCAAAGTGAAAAAAAATACAGCCTCCATGGCACCTGCTAACATCCCAGGCTGCATCCAACATGAACTCAGACAGGAACTTGTGTCACCATTTGGCACCGTATTCAACCAAACCTGAGTACTGGCTTCACCCCAGGTGAGTGGAGGGCAGCCAGTGTTATCCCTTTACACAAAGGTTGAACATCCACCGATCTGCAAAATGAGAGATCCATCAGCCTAATTAGCCTGATCTGCAAGGCCATGAAACAGATTATCATGGACCTCATCAACAAGGACACTGGCTTTGTCAAGAGTAGGTCATGTTTGCTAAATTTTGTCAACTTCTTTGAAACAGTCACCAAAGCCATAGATGAGGGGAAGAAGATGCATACCACCTACCTTGACCTGGCAAAAGCCTTTGACACTATTCCCCTCTCATGGAAAATAGATAAACTCACTCAACTAGGCATCAATCCACATGCTACCAGATGGATAACAAACTGGCTCACTGACAGAACCACATAGTCAGAATAGGGAAAGTCACCTCAAGCCATAGACCTGCAACAAGCGGCATACCCCAGGGTTTGGTCTTGGGGCCTCTGTTATTTGGGATATACTTTTATGAGGTGTAGGCCAAAACCAGTGGGCCACAAGTTTGCATAGCAGTCCAAGTTGGGTGCTGTCATCAGTTCCCCTAGTGATGTGGACATACTCCAAGAGTGTCTCACTCAGACAAATTACTGTTGCCACAAACATGGCCTCAAACTCAATACCAAAAAAAGCATCATCATCCCCTTTGTGGAGAGTGATGTCCCTACAAATTATCCCATTGATAACAATGTCTTAAGCGCTCAATCATTCGTGAGGGATTGTGCCACACAGGTTGATAGCAACCTGACTTTTGACCACCATGTTGCTTTCGTGGTACCGAAAGCCTTCTACATGGCCCACCTCATAAGTAAGGTTATCTCATCCAGGGACAAGGAGGTCATAGCATCCCTGCATTCTTCCCTTATAAGGCCCCTTATGGAGTACAACTCACCTTTCAGCATGTACCTCGCAAAGCACATGCAGCAGCTGGAGAGACCACAGTGGTTCCTCACCAGGAGTATCCAGGGCCTCAAAACATCTACCATACAGAGATATCCCTCTACTCAGGTTCATACAGATTCCTCAGAGGTGACCTCTGTCTGGCATACTAGGCGATCATAGACCACACCTTGATGGGACTGCTGCACATCCGCAAGTCAAGCCGCACTCGAGTAACCTGCATGTGCCGCCTCAACATGGTCTGAGACATCAACCAGGCTTGCTGGTGGGACAGAATTGTGTCTCAGAGACTCCCTCAACTATGGAAGAGGCTCCCTCTCCACATCAAGCAGAGTACCTGTTTACCCCTTTGTAAGTACGACATGGATAGCCGGGTGGGAAACAAAAAAAACAGACCCCTGGGATTCCACCCATGTCTCTCCTCTCCACAAAGCGATGCAGACACAGCTATGGGCGACCCAAGCTGCTGCTGTTTAAAATGCTGGATGCCAGTTCAGTTCAGACCCAGTTGTCCCTTAAACACAACAGCTTCCATAATACACACATACAGACACTTGCCCAGTATACCAATATACAATGGCTGTTTTACAAACCGTCTCAAACACATTTACAACCGATTAATACACATATTGTTCTAAAAAAGCCATTACATGTTCCCTAAAAGCACAGTACCAGTGTTCCTCAGCCATCCTATACTCCCAATACAGTGACATCCATGGGCAACCCAGCTATTGATGACCTAAGCCCAGGATTGCCTTCACTTGTTGCCAGCAGACCTCTGGATGCGAACAAATTAATTCACCCCCATGCTGCTGCCATTTCAACTTTGCAGCATAGCTCAATGATATACCCTACCAAATGAATTGGTCACTACTTGCCACTGTCACTTCATTTTATATATATATGGGTCTACTTTAGAACACCAAAACGCTAAAACACAGATGATGAAAACACTGAGACTGGAAGATCGACAGTTCAAAAGCACAAAACTTCACATGCCCGACAAACCACAATCCCGACAATCAACAAAACAAATACCTTTTCCAAAAAACACACACACAAGCACACCCAAAACCTTACAAACCTACATTAAACCTTACATACACAACTATCTATGCACTAACCTTAACCCAAACCCTAACCCTAAGGTCCGTCACTATCGCACACTCACCTAACCTGCACCCTAACCTAACTCACTTAACCAGCCCCTAACCCTAAAGTCTGTCACTGTCGTATACTTACCTTAACATGTCGGTGTTCTCAGCGTCGGGCTTTTAAACTGTCGGTTATCTCAGTTGTCGATCTTCTGCTCTTGGTGTTCTGGTTATTGGTGTTTTGGCATGTCGGTGTTATAAAGTAGATATATATATATATATATATATATATATATACACACACACACATACACACACGTGTACATGCATAAATATACGCACACACACACACTATATATATATATATATATATATATATATATATATATATATATATATATATATACACACACACACACACACACACACACACACACACACATATGCATACGCACACATACATATACACCTGCACAATATGCATATCTATACATAAAAAATATATATATATATTTTTTTTATGTATAGATAAGCATATTCTACAGGTGTGTATTATGTGTGTGTGTGTGTGTGTGTGTGTGTGTGTGTGTATATATATATATATATATATATATATATATATATATATATATATATATATATATACACACACACACACACACACTATATATATATATATATAGAGAGAGAGAGAGAGAAAGATAGAGTGAGGGATTTATATAATGGCCATTTTGTATAGGGACACCAAACATAGTAGGATTATACCCCAAAATCAATGTAGATGGACCACAAGGAAGGGCCATGGCTTCATCAAAAGGAAGGGGTCCAAAAATGTAAAGTTTTCACTTTAAACAACTAATCTGTAACTTCAAAGTACAGTAAAGACAGAAAATGCACAAATTGCCCTTGGCAACAGCACTGCATAAAGACACATCATCATAAGGCATTCTCTAATGTGAAAAACAGATCAGTTCTGCAGATAAGACAGCTTTCATGTCTGTCAGCATCTACAGGTGGCTAACCTGTGAAGCCTAATGAATAACAAAGACTGATGCTCACAACAGGAAAGGGCAAGCAGAGCTAACAGGTATCATGCTGAGAAGGTGACTTGACTATGCAGACATCACGACTCCTCAGTCTAATTTCAATTCACTACTCATCCACAAAAGATGGACGTGTTATGCATATTCATGTGAACTCTAAGTCAGGCAACTGCTTAGCACATTCACAGGAATTGAAACAATAGCATCAGAGAAGACATGAGAAGTACCACAGAGGAAACCATTTTTTAAAACTAAGGATACAGATTAATACTCGTCAGGCTTGGCTCACAATACACTTTCTTCCGCTGGCCTAGATAACAGCCATGTTTTCCACAAGGGCACATGAGATTCTGTTGAGATCCAAAGCTGATCTCTAGGCAAATTCACTTATTTGGCTTCTTTTTTCATTGATGGGTATAGACAACTACTCATGCAACCCCCTCCCAATGAGGCATGTGTTGTAGGACAGTAGGGGACACACAGCTTAAGTCCCTGGATGTGCTATACTGTACTGTACAAGTCTGATGTCTTGCTACTGAATCACTGTAATAGAAGTTGTCAGAAACAGAATCGGAGAATCTCACTCTTAAGATAGTGTAAGAGAGTGTCAGGGAGGGTAGTGGCAAAGTGCCCTTTACATATCCATTCTGACATCAGTCACTCCACATAGATTGTCAGGGGTTCCATTGCGTGAGTTCTGCAACCTCCCCAGTACTCTTTCTTATGGTTTCCTTATGAGAATATTGCTGAGATGGTTTGTTTGTTTGATGTAATGGGAAAACTGAGCCAAACTTCCTTTGGAAAATTTAGGCAGAAGGTTAAAACAGGATGTAAAATAGTACCTAGAAATTTTACTTCAGATGACATGAATTGTACCTTTTCACTTTTAACTTTAAAGGAACACTCCACCCTCACATAGATGAAAACTCAATCATGAGTTTTCTTTTATCCCTACAAATTCACCCTAGGCGCGGACGCTTATCAAATTGCAGTAAAAAGATAAACAGTTCTCAGTTTTGCTGCTTTGGTAGCGTAGGGTTGGAAGGCACATCCCCCCTCCTTTGGTCAGGCAGTGTATCGCATCATTTCTGGAGGAATTTGTATCTTCCTTCATTACGTACCTTTGACACAGTCCAATGAGTAGTTCCACCTGCATAGGCACTGCCCACAATGTGATGTATGCTGTATACCTGCTTGCCAAGCTAACAGCTGTTAAAAAACTATTCCTAAGGACCTTTGGGAACACATCTCATTGTTGTGGAACTATTCCCTCAGTGACTGTTTCCTTCAGGAGTGAAATTAATATTGGAGTGTTTGTTTTGCTGTGAAAGTTACTGCTGAAGGCTTTGCAAAACAGAAACTGTAGTAGCTTGTATAAGTGCATTTTTTTTCTGTTCTACAAATATCATTTTTTTTTTTTTGCCAGTAAAAATGTTTCTGTAACCTTTTTCCTGTTTTGTGATTGTTGCGCTCATAATCATCATGCTTTACTAAGTGCCCAGTAGTGGAAGTGTCCCTACTGTTATAGTGAATATTTGCATCACTGCCCTTTCAGCGTTCCATCAGTTAGTTATAAGAAATGCTCATAATCTGATTAATTTGTCTATTAACTTCCAAAACTGGTATGTTATTGATGTCTTTGTACATATGTGGCTTGGTGGCTTACTTGTTGCCCTTTGTAGTCAGTTAAACCACTCTGTATTTGTTTTACATAAAGCACTTCACCATACACTGACTCCCATCTCCTGAGTTCAGCTGCTTTGATTCCCAGCCCGGATAAAACTCTTTCGTACATGGTGTCAATAAGCATAATTCAGGGATGTATGTTGTGTGGCCTGGTGAATTCTGCTGCAACTGCCCCATGAGTAATTTTACAGATAAAGGTCTCATCCGCTTTACTTAGGAACTTGATAGAACAACAGGGTTTGCATTACCATGCATTTTCTGACGGGTATGAAGTCTTAAACGCAACGTCTGTCATTATTTTCTAAACTCAATCTTTAATGATTTTCCACTGATTTGCCAGAGTAACACAATTATTTCAAAATGGAACAAATATATGAGGCAAACATCTGTTCATTCAGCGAAAACCTGTACAGTTTCGAGGTATGCTTTCAGGGCACAAGTAATCAAGGACTAGTTAGCCTGTCTGTTCAGAAAAAATGTGTGTGTGAGTGGGGTTATGTTCCTGTTTGTGTCTGCAAGTCAGGGTTGCCACATTTCCAACCAGCCAGGTAGGGACAAAAAAAAGGTCTTTCACAGTAAGTGAAGACCAAAAAAAAAAAAAAAAAGGTCTTTAATGTGGAACAGAGTTACACATTAAAGAACAGTAGCTCTGCACTAAACATGGAGCTTCTCGTGTTTAATGCATTGCAGTTCCGCATTCAACACAAGTAGCTCCATGTTTAGCGATTTTTGATTAGCCCGTATACCGGCATATGGGCCAATTAAAAATCGTTAAACACGGAGCTACTTCTGTTTAATGCGGAACACAAGATGCTCTGTGTTTAGCGATTTTTGATTGGCCCATATGCCAGGTATATGGGCCAATCAAAAAAAAAAAGCGGAGGCTGGCCGGAATTTAAACCAGCAGGGCGGGACTCGGGATCAGGCTGCTGATCTCGGGACAGTCCCGCCCAAATAGGGACGTCTGGCAACCCTGGTGCAAGTGAATGTTTGTATGAAAGCTGGAGAGACTGTGTTAGAGATCGATCTTGTGAGTGAATGCATGCATGAAAACAATGTATGTGTGTATATGAGAGTGAACAGTGAGATCAAGAGTGAGAGAGATAGATCTTGTGTGGTTGAATGCATGCATGAAAGCAGAATGTGTGTGTGTATGAGAAACAGTGAACAGTGAGAGCAAGAGAGAGATAGAGAGAGAGATCGACCTTGTGTGGATGAATGCAGCACGAAAGCAGAATGTATGTGTGTGCATATGAGACAGTGAATAGTGAGATCGAAAGATATTGTGATCAATCTTGTGTGAGTGAATGCATGCATGAGAGCAGAATGTGTGTGTGTGTCTGTGTGTGTGTATGAAAACAGAGAATCAGTGTGTGTGTGTTTGTATGTATGAAAGAGAGAGCGAAAAGTGAGACCGATTGAGAAGTTATTTTACACTTGCTGAGCAGCGCTTTTGCTGTTTAGCAAGTGTAAAATAAAAATAAATGTAATATTAAAAAGTGTGTGTGTGTGTGTGTGTGTGTGTGTGTGTGTGTGTGTGTGTGTGTGTGTGTGTGTGTGTGTGTGTGTGTGAGAGGCGAGTGAAGTATTAGAGCGATCCCTGGAAGCAGCATCATTAGATAATATTAGTGTCTCTGGTTACATACTAGTGCAACAGGTATAAGAAAGTTGATGAGTAATTTAAAGACTAAAAATATGAACCAGAATTGCGAAAACCTAGGAGTATATCTGCAGTTTTGCTGTGTTGCATTAACAGTTTCCAATGTCATAGTTAAAATAAATCATAGTTGAATTTAGGCTGAAGTCTATATCTGAAGTTATTAAATGCCCTTGCTTAGCCAGTCTATCCTGGTAAACAAATTTAAAATAAATAAATGAAAAAAAAAGCTGGCAAAAAAATAATCAGCAAATCTGTGCACTAATCACTCATCAGACTGCAAGGGGAATGTTTCTTATGACAGAAAATAGGCTCTGCAAAAGCCCATTTTTACCCCTGGTGGATGTTAATTTACATGAAATTGACTTCAATAAACAGTGTTTAAAATGAAAAACAATGTTTGAAATGTAATTCAATTAACTTAAAATTATTTTTAGGGGCAGTAAAGTGTCCAGTGCTCCAATTATACCTGGCTATCCTCACTGTACCCCTTCTTATCGTGATTACCTCTGTGGTAGCTAGATCTCAGGAGAATGATGAGCCCCCCATTCAATGTCCACTTTCAAGTGATGTGTAGTTTGACCAGATGTGCACGACTAGGACTCACACATGGGACTATCATTATTGTCTGTCCCCACCCATAATCCCTTTTGTGCCATGATCACTTTCTCTCCACACAGGCTTGCTATTTTCTATATTTGTTTATTTGTTTGTTCATAGGTTCATAGGTTTATACTAGGCTATCTGCCCTAAGGCATTTATAAGCCTAGCCCAAAGATATGTGGCTTACGCCACCCCTTATGTTAGAAATAATGTGCCCATTAGTTTGTTGTGCCTCTGTCCAGCAGTGACACAGAGATGATTCCCGGGGTAAACCTACGATCTCCCATCCACCGGTCAAGATTTCTCTTGAACAGAGCCAGCGAGGTGCTCTGCCTCACATGGACCGGGATTTTATTCCACAGCATGGGGAGTCTCTGGGTGATAAATCTATCCCTCCAGCACGTCCTATTTATATCCGTGCTAAGGTTTAAGTCACTTGCTCTAGTCGTTCTGGTGGATTTGGATTTTTTGAGGTGGAGCATGTCCATTAATTCCGGGTTGGTGATGGCCTTGTATGTCAGGCACAGGTCACCTCTGAGCAGACGGTATGCAACTGAATAGAGTTGGAGTTTCTTCAGTCTGGCAGTATATGACAGGTTTTGGAGTCCCTTTATCCTTTTGGTGAGGAACTTTTGGGGTCTCTCCAATTGCTGCAGGTGTCGGGTGAGATACATCCCGAATGGGAGATTGTACTCGATCATTGGTCTGATAAGTGAAGAGTACAGGGGAACAATGACCTCACTAGATCTGGATGTGAATCCCTTCATGATCAGGTGGGCAATGTAGAAGGTCTTTCTAACCACTTTAGCAACGTGAGTGTCAAAAGAGAGGCCGATCTAGTATATTTTCTCCTCTCGTGGGAACAGTGACTAGCTGTTCCATGGCATTTGAATTTATGAACTCCAGGAACCTTTGGGCTAGAAAGTTAGGGCTTGAGTAATGTTCCCAGTCTATATTCGGGTAGTTGAAGTCACCCAATATGATGGTGTTTGGAGATACATTTATACCCTCCAATGTCTTCAGGAAGGCTGTGTGGGGTTCCTGAGTTTGAGAGGGTGGCCTGTAGCATGCTACAATTTGTAGAGCAGTTTTGCCTATGGTTAGTTGCACCTGGATGGTTTCCGAAGCTTCGTGCGTTGCCACCAACCTGGAGGTGTGGGTATCCTTTATGAATATGGATACACCCCCTTCTTTTGTGGTGTGGTCCGGGTTTTGGGGCCGGAACGCATGATATGAGGTAAAACCTGATAGTGCCGGGGTGCTCTCAGGAGCCTTGAACCAGGTTTCAGTCACAGCACAGACATCGATGTTCTCCATACTGAGAAGGGCCTCGAGTGTGTGTATTTTGAGATTTAGACTTCTGGCATTGAGCAGCATTACCCTCAGTTTCTTTCCGTTTTTGTTTTCTAGGGTGGTAGGTTTAGAATTTGAGCCTTGCCTAAAAAAGGCACTATGGGGGTGGCAAGAGCCTTAGCCAATATCCAGAATCCCAGGGGTGACAGGTGCAAGCCGTCCCTTGCGAAGCAGCGTGGCTTGTCAAGCATGTCATCCCAGGCAGACAGACACTGGATCCCCTTTGAATGACACCAGACATTAAGCCAATTGTTAAAGCTGATCATCTTGTCTCTATATTGTGGCATCATTCTTGGTGAAGGAAGGATACTGGTCAGGGTCATACCTGCCTGGGCTACATAATCAGAGAGCTCCTCTATGTCTCTTTTCATGTAGTCCAGGGAGGTACGTCTCAGGTCGTTCACACCAGCATGGACAATGACTGTGTCATATTTGTATTTGCCGTGGAGTGACCCGAGTGCTTGTGTTATGTGGCGGATTCTAGCGCAAGATAGGCAGCTTACTGTGACCCTCTCCTTGTTCAGCCTGGTGAGTGGGACGTCAGTGTGTCTGACTATGGAGTCACCTATGACAAGTATGTTTGGTGTTGTATTTGGCCTTAAGGGCTGTGACTGCTTTGCACACTGCTTTTGTGGTTTATGTGTTGCTTGTGGGGTGTCTTGAGGTAGCAGTTGTTTGGGTGTCTGCTTTGGAGGCCTCTGCTGTTTAGGTAAATTTTTACTCAGAACCTCCGAGTATGTCTTTGTGTGTTTATGTGTTTGATTCAGTGGTGTGGTAGCATTATGTGAGGTTGGTTTTGTGGTGTGTGTAGTTGCCTTCTCCTCCTGCCTGGTCTTGCCAGTCCTGAGTTGAGAGAGCTCAGCCTCCAGTTTGGCTAAATAGCTGCATCTCTCGCAAGTATTTGTGTTATGTGGGAGGAGGAGAGGGTTGTCTGTGTACATGAGACAGTTATAACATTGCCTCAAGATTCCCAGATTCACCAGCTGGACCGGAGAGGAGATTGACAACTGACCTTTGGACATGCTAGAATATTATTGGGAATTCCTTAATAATTGAAAACAAGGGCCAGTGGGGAGTGAGGGTGTAGTGCTTTTAATTTTTAGTGCTGACTTATATAATTGCTTTAGTGAGCAAGTGCCAGGTAACTTGAGTGCAATGTGTTACAAGTAACTAAATGCAAAACGGAGAAAGAGTAAGTGTGCTTCACGTCAAACAAGGAACTAGTACAGTAAGCAATGCAGATATCACTAGTGATCCACAGAAGCTGAGTAGCGCGTATTAGGTGGAATTAGCTTCCAGGGAAATAACAAGCAAACAAACAACAAGCATATAAACAAAGCTAGATTCAGCAGGCCTGGATCTAGTCTATGCTAGAGCAAACAAGGTGTACCAATTTCAGTAAGATACAGTTCAAATATTCAGGCACTATAAACCTTCAACCAGAAATTCCCAGCTCAGAAGGGCAGAGTCCAGCCTCTTCTCCCACAAGAGTGCAGACCACGAACCTTCTTAATGTAAAATAACTGGCCTGAGGCCCAAGTGCCTAAACCAGAACTAATACACTTGGACACTGGGCTCTCAATCAGCAGTTCCCAACTTAGAAGGATGAAAGCTACCTGTCCTGCCACCACAGTGTTTGCCACAAACCTTCCTAATGTAAAACAACTGGTCTGAAGCCTAAGTGCTTAATCCAAAAGACTTAGAATGATAGCTACACTTTAATCAAGTTACAACCAAGCAGTAGTAAATAAAAGCTAGATCCATATATATATATATATATATATATATATATATATATATATATATATATATATATATATATACACACACACATACATAAATGTGTGTGTGTGTGTGTGTGTGTGTGCACGTGTGTGTGTGTGTGTGTGTGTATGTATGTGTGTGTATATATATATATATATATATATATATATATATATATATATGGATCACCTTCAGATGCCCGAAATCGCGTTTCGCCGACACACTAATCACCGACACCAAAAGACCGACAACAAAAATACCGACAACGCAAAACACCGAAAACCATTACACCAACACACTACACGTAAACAACACAGTACACTACATAAAATATCCACTATCCCTAACCCAAACCCTAACCCTAAGGTCCGACACTACCGCACACTTACCCTACCTGCACCCTAACCCTAACTCACTTACCCACCCCTAACCCCAAGGTCCGACACTACCGCACACTCACCCTACCTGCACCCTAACCCTAACTCACTTACCCACCCCTAACCCCAAGGTCCGACACTACCACACACTCACCCTACCTGCACCCTAACCCTAACTCACTTAACCCACCCCTAAACCCACAGTCCCTCACTATCGCACACACACCCTACCTGCACCCTAACCCTAACTCACTTAACCCACCCCTAAACCCACAGTCCCTCACTATCGCACACTTACCTGTTCGCTCCCTAACACTAAATCCCTCACTCTATCGCACACTTACCGAGTCTGTCGGATTCTCACTTTGTCAGTCATCTGAGTTGTCGGTGTTTTCGTCCCGTCGGATTCCGTGTTGGCGAAACGCGTTGTCGGGCATCTGAAGGTGACCCATATATATATATATATATATATATATATATATATATATATATATATATATATAAAACCATGGCCTCAAGCTAAATGCCAAAAAGTGCATAGTCATCCCCTTTGGAAAAAAACAAAGTACCCACAAACTACCACATAGGTGGTAGCCCTCTAAATACAGAAGACGTAATAAGGGATCTGGGGACCTATGTAGTAACCGCAACTTTGATAATCACATTGCCAAAGTGGTTAGAAAATCCTTCTATGTGGCCCACCTAATCACAAAAGGGTTTGCATCCAGATCGAAAAAGATCATTGGGCCCCTCTACGCTGAGTGTTTTCATGACGTAGTTGGTTGCAGACAGCCATCGCTGGAATTAAATGCAGTGGTAGTTGGAGTTTTAAAGAGTTTTATGTGGTTCTTTTAAAACAAATAGAGACTAAGCTAAAACAAGGAATCAAGAACAAATACTGGTGAGGTAGGTTGGCCATGTATATATGATGTAGTTTGGCATTGTGACTGATTACAAACTGTGTTATCTTTTTTGTGTGTTCACTGATAATCTGACATTTCACGGCTTGCATTTTTATCAGTGGATGTGGAAGATGCTGCCTTACCCATAGACTTTTTTTGTTCTGCATTGTGTAATATGCATGCAGTAAGTTTATTGTGATTTGAAAGTGCTAACTGAAGTAACCCCGTAATAGTTAAAACTGTATTGTTCATCGTACAGGGTGTGGTTTGCTGTGGGTAGGTGAATCCTTTGACAAATGTTTGTTGTGCAGGGTGTTGTCAGAGATTGTGCAGTCACTCGGAGTAAAAAAGTATGAAAGGGTTTTGTATTTTTCTTTGTGTTCATTTTTTTGGTATTACATAGTCCTTTTTTTTCTGTACAGTAGCAGGTTTTGTAAGAACTGTGTAGTGGAAAGGGGAGCTGGTTTTACAAGAAAACTATACTCTCCAAAATTATTAACCTTAACCCAGAACTACTTTTCTCCCCATCATGTCACCTATCTGTTAAGTAGTTCATAGGTTCTTAGGAGGTTACTACGCTAGCAGCCCTAGAGCCTTTACAAGTTTAGCCATGTTAATCCCAAGTATCCCCATTTGTTATTTTTTGGGTAGTTCGCAGAATGAATTTATGAACAGAGTGGGTCTGTGATCAACACTGGCTACCCCTGTCCATGAGGGACAAAAAATTCCGGCCTCCTATCTGGTTATCTAGGTTGTGTTTGAATAGGGTTATTGAGGAGCTTTGTTTTATGTGAATAGGGAGTCTATTCCAGAAAAGCGTCAGTCTCTGGGAGACATATCTGTCTCTCCAGCATGATCTGTTAATGTCACAAGCTAAGTTAAGATCTCTAGAGTGAGTGACTCTTGAGCCATTTGACTTGCGGATGTGCAGCATTTCCATTAGGGCAGGGATTGAGATTACCCTGTAGGCCAGACACAATTCGCCTCTCAGCAGCCTGTAAGATACAGAGTAAAGTGAAAGGGCTTTTAGCCTGTCCACTTAGGCCATGATTTGGAGTCCCTATTATTTTGTCAGTGAGAAACCTCTGAGGTCTCTCCAGCTGCTACAGGTGTCTGGAGAGATGCTTGCAAAAAGTGCTCTGATGAGAGTTGAGTACAGTGGCCCTGGGTGGTATGCCTTTGCTTATGAGGTGTGCTACGTAGAAGGCTTTCATTGCCACTGTGGAAACTTGGTGGTCAAAGTTCAGATTGCTGTCAACCTGTGATCCCAAGTCTTGCACCACTGGTTGGAACTCAGGAGTACGCTGTCAGTATTATAATTTTTAGGGAATTCCATTTTACCAAAGGGAATGATAATGTATTTTTTTTTTTTAATTTAGTTTTAGACCATGGCTTTGGCACCAATCATTTATTTTAGCCCTTCTTGTAATATATTGTCATTGTTGGGGGACTCGGTGATTGCTCCCAGTTTGCAATCAGCAGCAAACTTGGTGAGCCAAAGGCCATCTACTTTGGCCTGGACTTCTGAGAAATGGTGCCAAACAGTTAGGGGCCCAGCACAGACCCCTGTGGTACTCCACTGGTGACAGGTCTATTGGTGGAGGTGGAGTCACCAACTTTGAGAGTGTGTGTTCTGTTGGTGAGTCAGTTGGCTACCCATCTAGTAAAGTAAGGGTTAATCTCTATCTGGGAGAATTTCTTAAAGATGCCAGAGGGGAGAACTTTGTCAAAAGCCTTGGCAAGGTTGAGATAGGCTATGTGTGCTGTCTTCAAAACGACACACCAACTGCAAACATAATCCAATTTATTCTCTGACTTTAGTGCCTTGACTAAACAGTCTTCAAGAAGTATTCAAAACATTACCCAAGCATTTCCATTAAATACCAACCAAAAACAATTAATAGATCAATTAAAAAAACAATTACTTACAATTATATAATTAAATAAAATACTTCCAGTTAATCTCACAATTAAGACCCTGTGGAACCATAGTATTATATTTTAGTATAAGTAAAGATTCTTTAAATAACAATTGATCTTTTAACATTTCATCTCCTAATTTTGCAACCATTTTTTCTAAAACAGTTGCCTGTAATAATTTATAGTCACTATTGTGACATTCTTTAAAATGGACAGCAATAGAGCTTTCTATTTTACATTTTTAATGTCTGACATGTTCCTGCAGATGACACTTAAACATTCTCTTTGTCTCACCTATATATACCAGTCTACATGGACAGCACAAAGCATATACAATTCCTTCAGTAACACATGAAAAATTCCCTGATACATAAAACTTCTCATTTCCAGTTTTATCAAAAGTTTGAACAATCAGCTCACAAACATTGCATTTGCCACACGAGAAAGTTCCTCTCAATAATGGATTTATTATGACACCTTCTACAGGGGCAATGAAGTAAGATTTTACCAGTTTATCCACCAGACTGGTTCCCTTTTTAAATGAAAAGACAGGATGATGCACTGTCTTACCTTCGTCCATGGCTTTGGTGACATTCTCAAAGTCTACTGGTTTAACAAGCATGATCTACCCTTAACAAAGCTAAACTTAGTTGGACCTAGCATTTGAAGGATGCCTATGTTCTTGTTGATAAGGTCCATGATAATTCTTTCCATGGCTTTGCAGATGGGGCTGGTTAGACAAGTGGGTCTGTAGATCCCAGGGTCAGTTGATGGGGGGCCTCCCTTTGTGCAGGGGGATTACTGTTTCTGTTCTCCATTCTGGAGGCACATAGCCAATTCTCAAGTTTTTGATTAAAGAGAACACCAAGTGGGTCCACTAGTTCTTGTTTTAGATTGTTTAGTAAACAACCTGGGATATTATCTAGTCCCACTGAGGCCACTTTTTGGCCTTGGCAAGCACAAAGATGACCTGCTCTCTAGAGATACTAGGCAGAAAATTGGTATCCTGTATTCTTTGAGATATGGTAGGTGCAGATGGGGAGAAGCTTACACTGAATATATCAGCTAGCATGTTGGTGATATCTTCTAATGTAGTATGAGTGATCCCACCTACAACCAGATTGGCACATAGCTGGGCATTCCCTGTTAGACTTTGGATGTAATTAAAGAATGCCTTATGATTATTCTTGGCTAGCAATGTGATTTTAGTTCCATAATTTGCTTTAGAAGACTTTTACAAGATTTATGATTTTCGTGTTTTGGCTTAGGAGGGAACTCTTCCTCTGCAGAGTGATATCCCTCTTGGTTTTGGACAACAGTTTTTTTTTTTTATCTTATTATATGATCTGTTTATATTTTAAGTCCACCACGATGGCTTGTTTTTACGGAAAGACCTATTTTTTTTTTCTAGACAGGTAGAGCAGAGTTTATGCAGTTGCTTAAGTGTTTGTGTTTGTGTACACTTCTGCATAGTGAGCATTGGTGTCTGTAATTGTGGGTTGTATGAAGCTTTTTATGCCATCGCTGAGTATGCTGTAGTTACCAGTACTCATTTATTTACAGGTGTTAAGTCTTGTACATGTCTATAAGTATCCTTTCCTGCCTTTTTAACTGAAAAAAAATAGGAGTGTTAAAAGGGCTTTTAGCTGATATTATTATTCCTTTCTGTATCAGAGACTGAATTACAGGTTTGATTCCCTGCTCTGCTTCGGGCTTTAGTGGCTATTGTGGCACTCTAGGAAGAGGTTTTGATGGGTCTAATTTTATTTTTTCTGTTTTTACTCATTTCAGTATACCTAGTTCATTTGCATACTTTGCCTACAAGTTGGTGGGTAACTGCTGTAGTAACTCTCCATCTGTGTATGCTTCCAACAGGGTAATCCTCACCTTCTGCTAAAACTGCCAAAACGTCCCCATCTGATTCTGTCAGAACATTTTTAAACAGCACTTCTGGGAAACAGTAAATAATAGAACCCAGCTTGCATAACAAATCTCTTCCTAGCAGATTTACTGGTGCAGTTGTACTCAAAAGAAAAGAATGCTTTTTTTCGATCAGACCAAACGAAATGGGGATGGGTTCCAAAACAGGATACGTAACCATAGTATTTGTGACTCTGACTGCCTTTACTATATACTCTGATACTTGTATCTGACTATCTGAAGTAATTCTTAACACTGAGCTAGTGCCTCCAGTGTCCACCAGAAAAGGTGCTTTTCTTTTAATTTATTTTGATCTTAATGTAGGGTCCATTTTAATCGATTGGCAGTAAAGGGTTAAAATTTGCTTCTGTGTTATTTGCTTGACCTAGTTAGTATGGAACTTCTTGACTCCCTCCAATCTGAGGTGGCGGTCTTGGAAAAATTGCATTATTTTAATTTGGTTGCCATTCAGTCTATGTATCTTGGACTCTCTGCATTTGCCTGTATGGGGATTCCTCTCTCCAATGTGCTGCTTCTCCACAACTGAAGCTAGATGTGTTAGATGAAGCTGGAGGGTCACTGCCAGCTCGTGGTTGGTCCACAACTGAAGCAAAATGTGTTAAATGAAGCCCGAGGGTCACTGCCAGCTCATGGTTAGTCCACAACTGAAGCAAGATGTGTTAGATGAAGCCCTAGGGTCACTGCCAGCTCGTTATTGGTCCACAACTGAAGCAAGATGTGTTAGATGAAGCCAGAGGGTCACTGCCAGGTCGTGGTTGGCAACCAAACTTCACCTTGTTCCCCTCGGCTAGCACTTTTGATAAACGCTCTAGCAATTTCTCTATCCTTCCCTCTGCTTCTGCCTCTTACGCTTGGGTTTTCCAGCTGCCTGATTTGTAAAGTTAACCGCTTATCTTCAGTAACCTTTCTACATTTTTCCTGAAACTATGTACAGTGATTTGGAGCACTTAATAAAGACTCAAAGTCTTAAAGCTTGCCAGTGTAAGAGCACTTGCTGTATTTGATTTGGCATGTCCCAATAATGCTGTGGGCACATGAACTTGTATAGGGTACGTCTCAATCATGGTGTAGGCTCATGAATTTGTTTTCACAGTTTACAGTCTATGTCCCAACCATGCAATGGGCTCATGAACTTGTATCAGGTACGTCTCAATCATGCGGTGGGCTCATGAACTTGTTTTAACTTTATAACTTTTAACTTATTTTTTTCTGTTTTGCTTTCTCTCATACATTCATACATTGACAGAATAAAACATCTCTCATACCTCGTAACTATTAATAATGAGAGCACCGCCCTCGACACAAGGCCCTTCCTTGTGTTAATTTTTCCTTTACTGTATGTGCACCTACATTTACTATTTTCATTTGCTGTGGGGTCCTCCCACTATTACTTTGCATACCTTACAAACAACTCAGTCAAACAAATACAGTCAGTCATACACTGATTCTACGTTTTACTAAAAATTTTAAAACTGAAAAAACAAACCAACCCCTTTCTCTTCTACAAAAAATTTTCCCTGCCAAAGCTAGAATGTTGCACATCCTGAATAGCTGCACATCTGAGCCTCGGACTATTCCATACAAAGCTGTGTAGAATATGTGTAATGCAAGTGATACTTTATTCCTTAAAATATTCAGTAAGGAACCAGCCAACCCCCCCCCCAATAATGTTTCACTACATGGACTGTAGACTAGAGTGAGATTTCAGTACATTCTTTTACTGAGCCAGTATCATGAAGTCAGGTTTGCAAATTAATGTTTTGCTGTAATTTAAAAAATGTGGAGATGAGTAGAATGTCAGGAAATTTCCAAAACAGCATTTCACAAGACAGCTGTACCTCAAAAAGAAATGGGCATGCAAAAATAAGTTAACATAATAATGGCTTGTGTACAGAAATAGGGTTTAATCAAAAGTTACTAGTAATAAAACACACTGATTCCAACACAAGACTGGCTAACCTTACAAAACATTCTAACGTACACTCAAGATTTATTTTATTTATTTTTATTTTTATTTTATTTTATTTTACATTTGTTGACCGGGCTAGTCTAACTGGATACATGTCCATTTTCAGTAGAGGCCCGGGGAGAAAAGCTCCAAGATTAAAGTAGTATACATTAAAAAAAAGTAAATGTAAACCATAAAATAACACATGTTAATATCAGTAGTACAATAATGCATTAGGCTAACATAATAGGAATTAAAATGAAAAAAAAAAAACAGTCTATGCCCATCAAGCTAAAAAATGACTGAATAAAATATTGCTGTAGGCTTACACACACATAATACATGAACGCACAAGTCACACATATTTACATGCCCATACTTGTGTGGACTTGATCATACAGGTGGATACAGGCAACGAAATAGAATGTAGCATCCGAAAGATATGTTTGCAGATTTTGGCAATACGCTAGATGTGGAAACAATTTGACTGAGGTATATAGGTTGAATTAAGTTCCGTGGAGTGGTAGGGAAGAGATGAAAGACCCTAAGTAATTATTTTGTTTGTACCAAAATTCACACACAAATAACATAGATGGCATATGTACAAGATCATTTAGTGAGAGGATACTAAGTCTTCTTACTAGGTGGATGGTTGTCAAGGGAGAAAACAAATCGTCAGTATGCTATACAGTTAGTGTTAATCAGGGTTAGTACAAGGGCATAGCCATTGTGCCTTAAGGAGTAGTTTTAGTTGGTGCTTAAAAAGTGGTAATGATGGAAGAAGTTGTAGGTAGGTGTGGAGTCTATTCCAAAACTTACCCACGGAATTAGAAAAAAGAGAGTCCCCTGCTTTATTATAGAATTTCTGGATGTTTACTTGTAATTTATTTGCATAGCGAAGGGTAGTGAGGTTTCTATAGGGAGAGATTAGGCTTTTGAGAATAGGAGTATTGTTAGGATGAAAGAGTATGTTATGGAAGATTATAACTTGTTGAAATAGAAGCTGGTTTTGGAGTTCTAGCCAACCTGGCTGTTTGAGATTTATACAGTGATGTGTTCTATATGGTGAACCTGTGGCAAATGTAGCACTGTTATTATAGGAAGTTGCGAGTTTGCTTAGGTTAGATTTGGAAAGATTAGTATAACTAGATGAAGCATAGAGGAGTGTAGAAATAAGGTGGGGGTGGGCGCTGGTGGTTCTGGCTTCAGAGGTAAGGAAGGATTTAATCCTATAGAGTGAGCCAAGTTTTCTATTAACTGTTTTAATAGTGGTGTTAATGTGATTGTTCATAGGTTCATACTAGGCTATCTGCCCGAGGGCATTTACAAGCCTAGCCCATAGTTTTGTGGCTTAAGCCACCCCTTTAGTTTGGAGAAACTATGCCCATTATTTTGCTGTGCCTCTGTTGAGCAGTGACACTGAGGTAATCCCTGGGGTATATCTGCGATCTCCCATCCATTGGTCAAGATTCCTCTTGAACAAGGCCAGCGAGGTGCTCTGCCTCACATATACCGGGATTTTGTTCCACAGCACAGGGAGTCTTTGGGTGATGAATCTATCCCTCCAGCACGTCCTATTAATAACCGTGTTGAGGTTTAAGTCTCCCGCCCTTGTGGCTCTGAGGGATCTAGATTTTTTGAGGCGAAGCATGTTCATCAAATCTGGGTTTGACATGGCCTTGTATGTCAGGCACAGGTCACCTCTGAGCAAGCGGTAAGCGACTGAATAGAGCTGGAGTTCTTTCAGTCGGGCAGCATAAGACAGATTTTTGAGACCCTTTATCCTTTTGGTGAGGAACTTTTGTGGCCTCTCCAGCTGCTGCAAGTGTCGGGTCAGATACATTCCGAATGGGGCATTGTACTCAATCATTGGTCTGATGAGTGATGAGTATAGGGAGACTATGACCTCCCTTGATCTAGATGTGAATCTCTTCATGATCAGGTGGGCAATGTAGAAGGTCTTCCTAACTACTTTAGCAACATGAGTGTCGAATGAAAGGTTACTGTCAACCTGGGTCCCCAGGTCCCTGATAACTTCTTCTGTGCTCAGTGGATTGCCACCTATATGGTAGCTAGGGGTAACCTTATTTTTCCTGAAGGGTATGACTATGCATTTCTTGGCATTTAACTTTAGGCCATGGCTCTGGCACCAGTTATCCGTTTCTGTGAGACCCTTCTTTAGGATATCTGTCAGATGTGTTTTCGACTATGGCGCCCAGTTTGCAGTCATCTGCAAACTTTGTCAGCCATAACCCTCCTGTGTTTGCTTGTACTTCGGAAAAGTAGATGTCGAACAAGAGTGGGCCCAGGACTGAGCCCTGTGGGACACCACTTGTGACAGGCTTTGAGTCTGACATGGCGCCAGCAACTCTGACCCTGTGGGTTCTGTCACTCAGCCAGTTTGCAACCCATCTTGTGATGTATGGGTTTACATTTAAGCTGATGAGTTTTTCAATGATACCCGAGTGGGGTATTGTATCGAAGGCCTTTGCCAGGTCGAGGTAGGCTGTATGGACTGCCTTTCCCTCATCAATGGCCTTGGTGACTGTTTCGAAAAAGTCAACCAAGTTTAAAAGGCATGATCTGCCTTTGATAAAGCCAAACTGGGTTGGATCCAAAGTCTGAAAATTCCCTATGTCTTTATTTATGAGATCCATTATGATCCTCTCCATGGCTTTGCAGATAAGGCTTGTCAAGCTAATGGGCCTGTAATTTCCAGGGTCGGTGGAGGCACCGCCTTTGTGAAGTGGGACCACAGTCGCTGATGAATATAGAGAAAAGCTGAGGTCCCAGGATGGAGCCTTGTGGGACCCCAAGAGTAATAGGAAGAAGAGTGGAAAGGTTATTGTCCCAGAGGACAGTTTGTGTTCTGTTTTCTAGGTAGGACCTGAGCCATCTTAAAGTGTGAAGAGTTGACAGAGAGTTGTTTTACTATGTCTAGTAGTAGTTGATGGTTTACCATATCAAAGGCTTTTGATAGGTCTAAGAAGAGAGCTGGGGAGAGCCTGTTGTTGTTACGATGTATGTTGATGCAGTCAGTGAAGGATAGTAGGGCTGTAGTAGTACTATGGTGAGGCCTAAAGCCATGTTAACAATCTGATAGAAGGTTATTTTGGAGAAGATGTTCAAGTAGTTGGAGGTGGATACATTTTTCCATTATTTTGGCAAAAGGGGAGAGTAGGGCTATGGGGCAAAAGTTAGATATTTCGGTGGAGTTACCACCCTTATAAAGTGGGACTATGTGAGAGATTTTCAAGAGAGATGGAATAGAACCTTCAGTAATGGATCTGTTGATTAGTATAGAAACAGGATAGGAGAGTACTTTAGATGCGATTTGCGGATATTCAGGTGGTAGGTGATCTGCTGATGGGGTACATGGTTTATGTTTAGTCAGTAGGGTAAATATGAGAGATGTAGACACTGGATTTAGTTGAAAGGTGGGGGGTTTGCTAGTCATGGGGAAAGTGAAGGTAGAGCTGACAGGAGGTAAGGAACTAGCAATAGATTGTACAGTTTCAATAAAGAAGGTCTTGAAGGTGTCAGCAATCTCCTTAGGATTAGTTAGGGAGAGGCCTGAGGGGGTTGGTGTCTTGGAGTGGCCTGGATGTAAAAGTCTATTAATAGCTGACCAGAAGGTTTGTGGGGTTTGTTGATGTTTGTCTTGGAGTTTAAGCAGATTAATTTATGCAGATTAATTAATTCTTCATTTAAAGTTATTCCAAATCTAATATATTTTCTATATGAAGTCATAT
Organism: Protopterus annectens; assembly: GCF_019279795.1. NCBI lineage: Eukaryota > Metazoa > Chordata > Ceratodontiformes > Protopteridae > Protopterus > Protopterus annectens. The sequence goes on from NC_056750.1 coordinate 120,853,699, forward strand.
ATAATAGCTGTGAAAAGAAAAATTCCATTTCAAATCTATACAAAGAGTTAATAATGTATAAAACAATTCCCAAATAATCATACTGGCAGTTCTTAACAAAAGGACAGTCATTACAGTTAACAGAAGAAATTAAATCTAACATCTTAGTATCAGTTAATTTCACCTCTAACACACAGTATTGGAAAATATTTAACTGGAAATATTTACATAGAGCATTTTTAACACTAGAAAGAATTAAGATCAGTTCTACTTCAAATGTTTTTTGCTGGAGGTGTGAACAGCCAAATAAAGCAGACTGGATTCATATTTTTTATGAATGTAATAAAATTAAAACATTTTGGAATGGAATTAATAATTTTTTACAAGCTTTATTTAATAAATCCTTTTCCTTAACTAAAGCATTGATTATACTAAATGTAAATGAAGGTCTCTACCCGAATAAGACAAATATGTATTTGTTATGGACAATACAAGTCATAAATATATATAACCTAGACAGCTTAATCTACTGTCACTTACTACTCCTGCTATAGGACTCATTAATAATACCTTCTCCCCTACACACCTAGACCAAAAGGTCACCCTTTGCATGTCTTAAGATAAGTAGTTACAGAAAGTGCCTCTTACCTACCCAAAGCCTTGTAGAACACAGTCTCACTGCATAACTGATTAACTCTCAGCTTTTCTCAGCTCTAGCCCGCTCCGTTCGCCCTGCAGGCTCACTCCGCTCCCCTACCCTACCCCCAATTCCCACGCACCCCATTGGCCCTAGACTTATACTTCCTTAGCCACATCCTCTCTCCCAACCTTCCAACCCTATGCTTAGACCAATCTATATAATTTAACCATACCCCTCCTAGCTACCTTTCTACATACCCACTGCATCCAGTACCTCCTCTTAAAATATTTACTCTTATTTCATTACCTTTACCACTCCTTCCTCTCAAATGACTCTACAAAACCCATACATCATTTTGTCTTATCCAAGCCCAATTCCTACTGTAGCAGTATAGGTAACCCTAACAATATATCTACAACAACAAAACCCTTACTAACCAAGTTAATACTCTTAACTACTCTCATACCTGTCCTCACCACTGCTTATCTCCTCACCTCCATTGAAAAATTGAATTATTACCACTTTAACTACTCCCCTAAACAAACATCTATTCAAAATTATACCCTTACCCATTTTCTAACAAATACCACATCCACACCTTGCTACCTGCTAACTAAGTACCATTAACTCACACATATAAAATTCAATAACACCACTGTAAGGAAGTTGAAATATCTAACAAGCTTCATTAACTACCCAGTTTTTGGCCTGAAAACACCCACCTTAAAAGACGGTGACATCCACCCTAACCCAGGCCCAACTAATGTCCCCACTTTATCAACTCCTTGTACCACTCCCATCACTCTAACAACTCAAACCAGTCTCTCTAATTCCTTACTTATAGGTCATCTCAATATCCACAGTATTAATAACAAAATTGCCCATCTCCATGCCCTCCTTGATATACATTCCTTTGATATCTTCTGTCTCACAGAAACCTTGTTAAAACCTGGAACTAAAGACAATGAAATAATCACCCCAGGTTATAATATATTGAGACTCGACCGCATAAAATGCAGGGGAGGGGGAGTAGCACTATTGTTTAAATCCATGCTACAGATCTCCTCGATACCTTATAACCCACTTCAAGACAGTAAGGCTGAAGTCCTTATCTCCCGACTTCAACTTAACTCTAGCAAAGCCCTATATATCATCTGCATCTACCTACCTCCTGTTAATAATAGTACTACAATAGAGAACATTCTAAGCTGTGTATCTAGTACTTACCCACAAGAAACCATTATACTAGGAGACTTTAATACTGACTGGAAATGTGTAAACACAAATAACCCTTCAACACTTATTAATCTTTATGGCTTTAGTCAAACAATTACCACCACCACTAGAGTTAGCAAACCTAACAACAAAGGGAGTATCTTAGATTGGATACTTATTAATAAACAACAACAAATTTACAAGGTAGGAACTCTACCAGATGACTTAAGTGATCATATGTTAACTTACATTATAAGACAAAAGAATGACATCCCTAACACCCCCTCTTATAGGCTCTCCCGAACCAACAAACACTTTAACCCTGTAGTTTTCCAAAATGAACTTAATGCCTGTAACTGAAACCCGCTAAAAACTCTCCCTCTTGAGGAGGCTGTTAAATATTTTAACTTTAAATTCTTAACTATCCTTGATAAGCATGCACCTAAACGGTCCATCAGAACAAAGTCCAAACCTGCTCCCTGGCTTTCAAAAGATACTACACAACAGATATTGCTTAGGAATAAATCATGGGCCAAGTGGAGAGCATCCAAAAATATCTCCGAGCAACAAACATTTAGACAGTTGAGAAATATTACAAAAAAGCAATACTCACTGATAAAAAAACTACTATTGTAAACTACAGCAATCTCACCATAACAATCCATAAAAGTTCTGGTCTAGCTTAAATAGATTCCTACACACAGGGCACTCTAGCACACCGCTCCCTCTAGGGGCTGATAACAATACCTCCCATCAAACTGCCAATGCCTTCAATACCTTCTTCACAGACACCATAAAGTCTCTAGCCTGTCAACTTTCCACAAACAACTCTAATCTCCCTACCTCTTTACCTGATACTCTCCCAACATTCCAAATACAACCCATCGCTACCTCGCACATCCAAAAACTTATCCAAAAACTTAAGCTGTGTACCCCCTCTGCTGACCAAGTACCATCTGAATTACCTGCAAAAAGCAGCTAAAGCAGTTGCTTATCCTGTATCCATCCTTATAAACAGAACCATAAAAGAAGGAACCATTCCTGATATCTAGAAAATCTCCCACATTACCCCCTTACACAAAGGTGGTAACTCCAATGATTATTCCAACTACAGGCCTATAGCTCTCATATCACCCTTAGTAAAAGTTATAGAAAAATGCATTCACCATCAGCTAATAAACCACTTAATCCAACATAATATACTAGCTAACTGTCAGCATGGCTTCAGGCCATTCCATAGCACCACCACAGCTCTCCTATCTTTCACAGACTCCATCAGTAAAAACCGTAATAATAGCATCCTCTCATCAGCACTCTTTATTGATCTGTCAAAAGCTTTTGACATGGTAAACCACCCCCTACTCATAAAAACTCTTGAATCCCTTTCAATAGACACCAAAGCTGTTCTCTGGTTCAAGTCCTACCTTACCAATAGGCAACAAGCAGTCCTCTGGGAGAATATTCTATCTGCCCTCCTGCCAGTCTCCCTCAGAGTCCCACAGGGCTCCATTCTAGGTCCACTTCTATTCTCTTTATTCATCAATGACCTTCACTTAGCAATCCCTCAAGCTACCTGCATACAATATGCAGATGATTCCATGCTCATATGTTCTACCAACTCCACATCCAAACTACAGTCTCTAACCAAGACAGTATTTAACGCAGTTGAGGCTTGGTTCTTGAAACGCTGCCTCCTTTTGAACGCTAACAAAAACAAACTCTTACTCTTCGCACCTAACAGTAAGTCCTCCCTATAAATTTCTCTATCAAATCAAATAATGGCACCCTTATAACCCCCGACTCTATCACCAAACTGCTAGGAATCATAATTGACAATAACCTTACCTTCGATAACCATATAAATAACACTATTAAAACTGTAAATAGAAAACTGGGCTCCCTATATAGAATAAAACCCTTCTTAACACCAACAGCCAGAACTTCAACTGCCCACTTCCATCTAATCTCAACTCTACTCTATGCTTCCCCCATTTATACTAACCTAAAGAAAAATAATCTCACTAAACTAACCAACTCCTATAAAAATATTGCCAGATTTGCCACTGGAAACCCATTTAGAACTCACCACTGTCTGAAGCTTTAGCAGCTAGACTGGCTCAAACTGAAAAACATCTTGATACTTTCCCAACTTACCATTGTCCATAGGATATTCTACCAACATAACAACACACCGATACTTTCTAACCTTATTACCCCCATACCAACCTCAATTCCTTGGGAGCACTTCACATAATCGAATTATTGAAATCTCGATTTGCATATGGTCGAGACCATATGATCGAGATTTTAATAAATCGAATGTGTGTAGTGTTCCGAAATTACACTTTACTTAACTTAATACATTACGTGCACACAGAGGCAAGTATTGTTGCATGCCTTGTGTGTACGTAATGTATTTTTTGTTTCGTGGTGTTGGCAGGAAGTAAAGAAATCTCCCGTTTTGCGCTTCCGCATACAGCGCAAGACGGGAGATTTTCCATCTCCCCACTGTAGCGCGATCTCGGAGTTGGTATATTTAAGTAGGGGGGGTGTGGGGGGCACAGCCCCCCACATGGGGGGGTGCAGGGGGTGAAGCCCCCCTGCAAAAGCGAAGCTTGTGTTTTATTTTTGTTTTAATGGCTTCGCTTCAGAAGTTCGAGTTTCTGAAACTCGAGCTTTTGGTTTCAGTTATTTGTAGATCGAGATTTCGGACATTCGATTTTCTGAAGTGAATCCTCTTCCACCAAACTACTGGCTACCATAAGCAAGTCCAATAACTTTGCAGGTGGCTCCTTGTTTTCTAATACCGCTGGAAAATATTGGAACTTGTTATCATTAGATCTAACTTTACTTCTCTCCTTTCCACTCTTTAAACAAAGGCTCAAGAAACATCTTAAAACATAATGGTTATATCCTTGCTGTTACCCTGACTAATCTTCTGCTTTATCTATTGCCTTATCTCTTTACTGCCTCCCTTTGCCAATTAATACTGTTTACCCCTTGGGAAGCAATAACTGTCTTAAATTATTGTTACAACTAGGAGATGAGATGTATGAATTTGTGTATGTATTGTAAACTACCTCACATATCTTTATGGAAGTGTGTCTTATCCTTTTAGGTATTAGTTCATAAATAGTATTATCTATTTAGCTAAAGCTCTCTGATTATTTTAACATAATTTCATTTATATTTGTGTATGAAAATCTTTTTATGTTGTGTTTGCTCAGATAGCATAAATTATTTTTATTTAACGAATGCTCTCTGATTATCTTTAACATAATTGTCTTTTATATTTGTGCATGTTAATCTTTTTTATGTTACTGTTGGAGCTTTTCTCCCCGGGCCTCTGCTGAAAATGGAAATATATCCAGTTGGACTAGCCCAGTTAACAAATGTAAAATAAAAAAATAAATAAATAAATACTTGCTATATCTAGGAAATGCATAACCAGAAGGTGGAATTCAAATACACCACCGACCTTGGAAGAATTCTACACTTTACTGAGGACAACTGCATTGATGGAAATAAAAATCAAAGAACTCCGAATCTATCCCAGGTTGTTGTGTTGTGTCTTTCAGCTTTTCCCGGTTAGGGGTCGCCACAGTGGAACTCCGGTCCGCTAATGATTGATAGTTGATTTTTAAGGGCCGAGTTACCAGCCCTGACGCACAACCTTCAACGAAGGTATGCCCATTCATGCATGTCTCCATGCAGAAGATGCTCTAGCTGAGAATCGAGCCGGACAGCGTCTGACTGTGAGGCGACAACGCTACCGCAGCACCACCACTGTGGTCATTGGTAAATAATCCTTGGAAGAAAGTTATATCTTTGTTGGACACACTGCAATAATCAATATTGTATCTCTGATAACTGATCTGTCAATTCTATATTTACTAACATACAGTGTATATAGCTGAAAGTCAGGCTAATGTAAATATTGTATATACTTTAAAATGATATTTAAAAATATGTAAATATTATTTTTAATTGAAAATAAAATTAAAGGAAAACTCCAGGCTCAACAACAATTTAACTCGACAGCAAGTCTTTTTCTTTCCCTGTAAACTCATCCCAGCCATCAGCAGTTACCAGAACATACAAAGAAGTTTGTCACTTCTACATTTCTGCCTTACAGTAGCGTAGGGCAGGAAGGACCATCCCCCATTTTTTTGGTATCGCATGCTTTCAGAGGGAGTTGGTCTCCACCTTCCTGATGTACCTTCGACACACTCAAATCAGTAGTCCACTCTCATGCTGATCCTCCCACACGGTGACATCACCATTATGTAGCCCTGCCCACTTAAAATACTGCAAAACTTGTTGTGGAACTCTACTCCGTTCACTGTTTCCATCTGGATTGAAAACAGCATTAGCTCAAGTAATTTCTCCAGCAAGACAGCAGGCAAAGTCCATCGGGAACATACAGAATTAGCAACAATTGTTTCCGTAAGTTGATTTCAGTATCTGGACTGCATACAACTATCTAACCACAATTCTGCCGCAAAAGTTTAAAACTTTAATTTTCTGCTTTTGTCCTCCTCTTCTGCCTTATCATTGAGCTGCAAATGTATTATTAATAATTTCCAGGTATCGGTATCTAATGTGTTGTTACTCAAACGCATGCTTTGTTGTATGCTATCGGTCTCCAACTATCCTGCTACAGTGCCTGCATGTATGTATATGACTGCTTCAGTCTGCATGCATGTGAGTGAATGCATGTTTCAAAGCAGTATGTATGTCTGTGTGAATGCAGAAAAGGTTGTGTCCGTAAAAGCAGAATGTGTGTGTTTTTGAATGCAGAAGTTAGGGTGAAAGTGTGTGCCTGAAGAAGAGCTACCAGTATATGAGAGAATGTACAGTGCGTGCGTGATAGCAGTGTGTATGTCTGTGTGAATGCAGAAAAGGCTGTGTATGCTTGCGTGTGAGTTACAGATGCATGAGGGAATAAGTATAAGTAAGGTGTGTGTGTGTGTGTGTGTGTGTGTGTGTGTGTGTGTGTGTGTGTGTGTGTGTGTGTGTGTGTGTGTGTGTGTGTGTGTTTAAGCAGAATACCTGCATGTCTGTGTGTATGAGAGACGGGTGTGTGTGTCATGCATCTGGCCTGCTACTTAGGGTGCCAGCAAAAGAAACATTTTTTTAGTTCTTCCCTTTAAGGACAGAGCAGGGGGATGTAGATCTAAATGTAATAAGCCGATTGCTTACAATGTATCGATCGGCTTATTACTGAAGTCCATTTTTTTTTCAGATTCTTCTGAAGGGTTATGATGCTGGACAGAGCAGGGAGATGTAGATCTGACTGTAATAAGCCGATCGCTTACAATCTATCGATCGGCTTATTACTGAAGTCTGTTTTTTTTTTCAGATTCTTCTGAAGGGTTATGGTGCTGGACAGAGAAGGGGGATGTAGATCTGACTGTAATAAGCCGATCGCTTACAATCTATCGATCGGCTTATTACTGAAGTCCATTTTTTTTTCAGATTCTTTTGAGGGGTTATGGTGCTGGACAGAGCAGGAGGATGTAGATCTGACTGTAATAAGCCGATTGCTTACAATGTATCGATCGGCTTATTACTGAAGTCCATTTTTTTTTTTTTAGCTTCTTCTGAAGGGTTATGGTGCTGGACAGAGAAGGGGGATGTAGATCTGACTGCAATAAGTTGATCGCTTACAATCTATAGATCAGCTTATTACTGACGTCTGTTTTTTTTTTTTTTTTTCAGATTCTTCTGAGTGGGTGCTGTCTTAAAAGACAGAGCAGGGGGGATGTACATCTCACTGTAATAAGCCAATCACTTACCAATGGCGTATTACTGTGTAGTCCGTTTTCTTTCTTTCTTTTTTCTTTTTTTAGCTGTTTTGCTGCGAACCCATATTTGCGACTAAAGTGTAGTGCTGTCTATGTGACATAGTGAAGGAGTCTATATCCTCGCAATACTGAAGCTATGGGAGTGATGTGGATATTTAACAAGTGGCACTGGCAAAACAATTGTGATTATGTCGTTGTATAGTCAGAAAAGAAAAACATTTTAGCACTTTAAACAGACAGCCTCATGTCTTCAGCTATATCAGTTGAGTTTTAATTATTTTGAAAAGGTTACATTTAGCTTTAGATGTTTCTAGGATAAAGTAGATGGTAAGTATATATGTACAACTGCTGAAAAAACAAATTCTAATTAAAAACATATTTTTTTATCAGTTATGTGTGCATCACATCATGCTGAATGCTTAGAGTGTGTGAATGATTTAATTAGACAAGTCAAACAAACCACAGTGATTAGTCAGAGGAAAGAAGAATTGTGCATTGTATGGGAACTGGACTATATAGGTATAAGCCCCCAATTAGTCTCTTAGGTATATATTGATGAGAAGATGACATGTGTATGCAACATATTTTTGAAGTTATGTCAAAAAGACATGAACATCTGGGAGCAGGTCTTTATATTAAGGGATGACTCTATGAGAACCACACATTAAAAACCTCCAGTCTCAGTTCATATTCCTCAGAAGTCCTACATTCACTAGGTCATGAAGTTATGGAGTAGGGGAAAAGTGTCTAAAGAACAGAATTTAGACAGTTTAGCTTTCCTTAAAAGTGTTTAATCTTTGAGTCAGCATATACCAGCAGCGGACCCCCCCCCCCCATACACACTGGGCATACATGAGGGCTTGCACCCCTGGAAAACATTATAATCTCATTTTTTCTTCTTTAAATGCTGTTGGGGTATATTTTTAACTGGAGGTTATTTTGTGCCAGACAGTTCTGATGCATGTTGTTTTGGTGGCTGTTTCTGCATGAGCTATCACTCATCAAGCTCTGAATCAATAATTTGACATAGATCTGCACAGCCTGTACTGTATATTGACAAAAGGAATGCAGCATTACATTGAATAAATTAAGGAAATTATGTAACGGCCTTGCCACTGTTTTTATCACTACTTGGGATTTTTACCCAATCTAACCCTGTAGACCTCAAATATATTCACCATAGCAGCCTTATAATTGCAGTCTCTATTGATAAAGCTGGGGTCTACCTGCCATTTCAGGTACACTGTCACAGGGACCCATCTAACGTTTAATGGTTTACAGGGGACATGCAGTCTACATATCCCAGACAGCCCCTCTCCACCTACATACACAGTCTGTCATGGGGATGTTACCATATCCAGATAAATATATGGATGCCACTGGAGTAAACCATTGTCAATGAACACCCTCAGCCTTTGCTTTGGGGCAATAGTGCAGACAGCAGTTCCAGGTTATCTGTCAGAGGATGCAGAAATACAGAACAAACATTCCCCTAAAAATGAATGTCCACCTCTTAATTGAAATACACAAAGTATTATAAAATAGCAAACACAAGTTAATTTAGTGCTTGTCAAAATACTTGAAACCAGTGTTTGTTAGGCATACAGTATGTAGTGGTGCATTTCCGAAGTGTGTGTGTGTGTGTGTGTGTGTGTGTGTGTGTGTGTGTGTGTGTGTGTGTGTGTGTGTGTGTGTGTGTGTAGTTATATTATATAATATTATAATATATTATTTATTGTCGTTTGTTAAACGGGAAAGTCCACTGGGTTGAAAACACATTTTCATTGGAGGTCCGGGGAGAAAAGCTCCAGTTACAGCAATCAGAAATATATGAACATGTATAAGCAATCAAAAATGCATAAACTAGACTTATTACAACAACTTTTCTAAATAACGATAGTACATTTTTTAGGAATTAGCATAAGTTGCAAGAAGTACACAGTTAAGTTAGATTTTAGTAGTGTACATAGGATATGATTACAGGTATGATAAAAAGACAAATGGGTACAATGTTTTTAAAGAAGGAAAGGAAAAAACAAAAATAGATTTTATCAGTGATATCGACACAAAAGCCAAGGATGTGCAGAAATGGAGTTTTGACAAGTATAAAAGAGGTCTAATTCACACAGGATTAACTTGTGGATGTCAAATATTTTCAGGTTTTAAATATAACTTAAGGAGGTCTATGATTTTGTGAGCAGGGGCATGTCAATTTATTAAGAGTTTATTAAGGAAGTGATTTTTTAGAGTGAGTTTGAAGTTAAGGAATCTAATTGAGTGATAGTGGGTGGGTAGAGTGTTCCAGAGTTTAGAGATGGCATGTGAGTATAAGCTTTGTCTAGCCCTTTTATGGGCTTTGTAAATGCTTAAGAGTAGTTTGATAGTGGATCGAAGTTTTCTGGTGGGGGTGTAGAATTGTAAGATCTAGTGGAGAGATGGGAACTTTTCTTTATTGTATATTACTTTATGGGCTAGTGTTAGCTTGAAGGAAGTGAGGGAATTCAAGCCATTTTAGTTCCTTGATTGCTAATTAGTTGCTAGTGAATTTTGCTATTTTATAATGACATGATTGTAGCTGGTTAGTGATGTGTGCAGATTAGTAAAAATGGGGGAACCATAGAGGAGGGATGGGAGCAGGAGGGTATTGGCCAGTTTTATTTTTGTGGGGGTATCCATGTATAATTTCTGGGTGTAGTTTACCAAGTTTAAATGTTTTTTTATAGCATTTAGAATATGTTGCTCATAGGATAGCTTGTCATTGACAGTAATATCTAATAGTTTCACTGACTTTACTACTTTGATTTCAATCCTATTGAGGGAATAAATAAATAAATCATGAAGAGGTGGTTTATAAGAGAAAAGTAATAGTTTGGATTTCTTGGGATTTATTTAACCACGATTCTATGTTAGTAAAGGCCTTTTGTGTTATTTTTTTGAAGGTTGGAGGAGTTATTGGAGGAGGATATAATTGTGGAATCATCAGCATATTGGATTAGTGAGCTTTGTAGAGAGACAGAGTGAACATCATTTATGAACACACTAAAAAGCAAGGGTCCTAGTATAGACCTTTGTGGAACACCTGTTTTATTGACTGTGTAACTAGATTGTTTGCTTTGCCATCTTAGTGATTGTTGTCTGTTATTCAGGTAGCTAGAGAACCAATTAAGGGTATGTTGGGAGCATCCTAGAGCTGCAAGCTGCTGAAGAAGTTTAATGTGTGATACTGTGTCGAATGCTTTTGACAGGTCCAGTAAGAGCACTGATGTTAATAGACCAGTGTCCGAAGCCTCGTTCACAGCTTCAGTAAAAGAGAATGGGACTGTTATAGCACTGTGTGCTGGATGGAATCCATGTTGGGTGTGGGCAAGTAGATTGCTAGCACAGAGGTATTTTAGTAATTGATGTATACATTTCTCTAGTATTTTAGATAATGGGGGAGAGAATTATGCAATAGGGTTATAATGGATTTTTTCCATATGTGAGGGATTTTAGACTCTGAGATAGACCTAATGAGTAGGATTCTGATAAGTTATTGCTTTGGCACCAAGTTTCAAATATTTGGAGGGGAGATTGTCTGCAGATAAGGAGCTTGGTCTTAACTGGTTTAATAGTTTGAGAATTAGAGAGGTGGGCACAGGTTTTAGGTTGAAAGTTTGGATTGTTGGTGCTGTCATTTGGATTATTGTGGAAAGTGGGGTGTGTCCTGAAGCCATTAGGAGTTGAGTTAGAGGTGTTTATCTTATTATTTTGGAATTCTTTGGTTTTGGGTGAGGTTCCTTGACAAGTGTAGCAATGCTATCCATAAAGTGGGAGTTGAAAATGTGGGCTATTTGTTGTGGGTCTTTATCTGGAAAAGGTGATGGGTTTTGTATTGTACCAGGGTTAAGGAGTGAAGAGACTGATTTCTAAAATTTTTTTTTTGGGGGGAGGGTGTTTCTTGAACTCAATAATTGTTGTGAGAAGTAGTTTTTCTTATCATTTTTTACTAGTTTTTTGCTGCATTGCGAAAATGAACTTAATTTCATTTGCTAGAGTTTTATTTATTTATTTATTTATTTTATTTTACATTTGTTAACCGGGCTAGTCCAACTGGATACATGTCCATTTTCAGTGGAGGCCCGAGGAGAAAAGCTCCAAGTTTACACAATATTTAATATCACAAGTAAAATAGAAACAACATTAAGTGAGTGTATAACAAAACATTTATAAAAACAAAAGCCTAAATAAAAACAAAAGATTAGTACATTATATATAAGGGATTTCACTATCTTCCAAACAAGTAAGTCGTTATAATAGAGAGAAGATATTTATTTAGAGGCTAGTTAGGAGATGTGCAGGATAGGACAGTATTATAATAATAGGCTTGGTAGGTAGATGGGTTAGGTAGGGCAGTTTAGAGTAGAAAGGTCAGTGAGTGAAGAAGTTCAAAGAGACAAGATAAAAAGAGATATTTAGAAGGAGACAGGGTAGTACAGAGGAAAAAAAAAAGCAATAGAAAAGCAATTAGTCAGGGTTATTACAAGAACATAACCAGTGGTTGGAGAGGAAATGTTTAAGGTTAGTTTTGAATAGTGGGAGAGATGTAAGAGCAGTTAGGTAGAGCAGTAGTTTTGTTTTTCCTGCCATTCTTTCTAGACTTGGTCCCTTGATCGAAGCATTTTTTAGTTGGTTTAGTAAACCAGGTAGCATGACTGTTTTTTATTCTTCTATATTGGAGTAGGGCTCACATATTTATGATCTTAAGGAAGGTATTATTAAAGTAGTGTACTGCTTTTCCTAATGGTAAATATTTCAGTGGAGTCCAATTATGGGTGTTTGGAGCATTGTTGAATGTTATAAGGTTAAAATTTGTTAGGTGTTTGGCTGCTCTATATGAATGGGGTTTTGGAACCTGTGTATGCGTTCTATGTGGGAAGATAGGTAGATGGTCACTGAGAATATTGGAGAGGGTACCAGTGTTAGAATACTTTTGTGGGTCTGAAACTAGGATCAAATCTAAGGTTGATTCTGGCTGATTGTTTAGTATTCGTGTGGAGGATGTGACCAGTTGTGTGAACCTATAGAGGTTAATGCAATTTTCAGGTGTTTTGGACGTTAGGTTCTGCCAATTTATGTTGGTATCTCCTAGAATGGTAGTTTTGCTTTCTACATTTTGGGTAGTCCATGCTAGAAAGTTTTCTAGTGTAGGTATGTTATGTCCTGTTGGAATGTGGATTACTCCTATGCATACATTTTTATTAATGTTTATTTTTAATAACCCTAATAGAACTTCCATTTTATCAAAAGTTGGATAGATTTGGGAAATGTTGTAATGGTTGAAGAGTTGCAATAAATAGGAGCTAAGCCACCACCTTTTCTAATGGTTCTATATTTTCAGGGAATGTTGTAGCCATTTGGAATTATTTCATTGTCAACTATATGTGGTTTTAGTCATGTTTCTGTCACAGCTACTATATCTTGGGTATGTTGCGAGAGCCAAGCATGAAATTCAGTAATTTTATTATAGATACTTCTTATATTGATTGCTATCATAGTAAGGTTTCTGGTATTTGTGGGTGTGTATGAGAAAGGAGTGGGAGACTTGTTAGTACATGGGGAGGAGTGGAGGTTTGTGTTTGGGGAGATGGAAGGGCCTGGATTTTGGTGAATATCGCTACTTTGAGATAAAAGTAGGAGATCGTTAGAGTGGGTATGAAGTAGCTGGATTTACTAATGGACTTTGGTGTAGAATTGGGAGTTAGTTTTTGTTTGGTATTGCAGGGGATAAGTTTGAATTTATGAGTTAATACAGTATTGTACATGAAAAGGGATGATGAGATATTTGAGAACCTTGTTGCATAGGGTTGTGTAGTTATCGGGAGAGTGGGAGTGTTTTGAGGAAGAAAACACATCATATAATAGAAGGAGGTAGCATAGGTTAGTGTATGTGTGTATGTGGTGATTTACAACATAGTGCTTATCTACCTCTGTAGAACAAACTAACTGTGCAAGTTAAACAGTGTGACAAAAACTCTGCCTTTAAAAAGGATAACTGGTTGGGTGTTCATAAAGTGACTCCCTGGCACGACTGGCCTGGCCCTTCTTTAAAAGGGAGGAAAGGCTTAAGGGTGGGTAATGGCAAAGGGGAAATGTCCTTGCAGCTGAATTGATTTGCAACTCCTGTGAGCCTAGGACATATGACTAAGTCACATCCTTGTATTGTAGCAGAGTTAGGGGGAATAACATGCTTAGGCCTTCTTTCCTGGTGACTCTTGGGTGACCTGCATGGACTTGCAGTATGTGGGAGTGGAGAAGGAGTATGTGCTGTCTTGTCTGCACTGAAGGCTGGGATCTTTTGCGAAGAACATAGACAAAATGTATATGCATGGTATTTTTAGATAGTATGTGCACTAGTGAGTGCATTTAATAACTATGTTTACAACAAAAAAGGTATATCACTCAAAATGCTGTAATGTAGTTTTTGCTTTTTGTGTTTCAGCCCATCTCGAGATGCCAGTATCTGTAAGCTTAACCCAGCTCATACATTTATAGGTTCTGGTTCTTGCGGGGGGAGCACACCATTAAAATGAATGTGTTTCATCTCATGCCAACCTCTGTTTCTCAACTGTCCTCATGGACAACTGATATTTGTGGTTCCCCTGATTTTCACTGAAATAGTTTTTTTTTACATCTGTAGTAAGTGATACAAGCCTATGAATAGGGCTCTTACAGCTCTGTACATAGCTTTATTATCATTTGCTGAAGATATCAATCTCCACTGAAAATTAAGTTTCTTAAATTTTGTTACATTCATTAAAACATTGATTAAATATATAAACATAGCCACACAATTCTCAGTTTGTGGTAAGAGAAGCCTCAGATAATTGGTTTGCATGTTAATTGTTCTAAAATTGCTACAGTCATCCTTGTATTTCTGTTAAGTGTTTGTGATCTTGGATATACAGGATTAAACAATGGGTGCCAGCAGAGGTGAAAATTGTCATATCCAACTTGATGAGGTGCTAAGTGCATTGGTTTCTGGCTTGGTATTGACTTTCATTTCATTGAATGAGAGTTTTAAATGCTGAGCTGTTTAAGACGTCTTATGCATTTCAGTGTATGCATTTGTCTGACTGTGTTAAACAGTGTAATCTATTCATGAATTAAGTACAAAGTAGTAAAGTCAGATATTGTCTAGGTGCGTCGTGGAGAGACAAGGATTGGCTTAATTGTTTGGGGTGGCTATGCTGTTTTATAAAATGTGTGTCGCTGTCTATAGAATTCTGCTCAGTTGTGGAACTCATAGTCATAAGGGAAGGCTGGAGAAGAGGTTAGTGCAGCCTTTTTTTATTAAATTGCTACTTTTTAAGAATTTTACTTTTTGTGTGGCTTACTAGTTACCTATTTTTTATACAATATTTATAGTGTTTTCCTTTTGTGGATAGTGACAGTATGTTCAGAATTAGTGTTATTGAGGGGTTGTGAAACCAGAGTTGTCACTTCACCTCCTGTGATGTATGTGACTGATTATGGCCATGCTTTACTGCTCATAGTTATGAGATGATAATGTTGATTTGTTGTTCTGTTCAGATGACTATGGTGGATTTCTTTTTTGATCCACCTTGGAAAGGTGTCCTTCCAAAGGTGGGTTTGTTCATTATTGCCCTTAGACAGCAATTCAGTTCTTGGTTGATTTCAGTTGTTTATGTTGATGTTCAATGTTCATGCTTGTTTGATGTTTTTTTTTTTTTTTTTTTTTTTTTTTTTAACTGTCTGGATTTTGTCCTATCATGAATATCTAACTCATAAGAATTGTACAAATGTATATGCAGTGCTCCTGGTATATATGCCAGTGTACATGTCCTAGGCATCAGACCTAGAAAGCTACTACTGCTATTTGCTTTACAGTCTGTACTTGGCTTTAGAGAAATTTGTTAGCCTACTTTCACATATGGTTGTGGTCTGATGATGTCACTCTGGAAGACACTGATTTAGGATCAGATTTCAACAGGTAGGAGTTTACAGCATATTGGCCTTTTTGATGTGGACAACATTTGATTACAGACAGCCTCTTAGATTTCAAAAGTGCATTTAACAATGATTTTATGTACCCTAAATTTTTAATTTGTTTTCCTGAAGAGGTCAAAAACCTTCTCTTTCCAAAGTTGCCCAAAATCATGTACCATCCCAAAAGCATAATTGCTATCTGTACAAATATTGGCCACCAAATATAGCTTTTGGTCAGCTAATAATTGGCCAAATATAACCACAAAGCCTTCTTTAGCTATGTTAAGAATTTAAGTGGCAACTCGCAGATATGCACTGAACTAGTGCAAAATAGCCCAAAATATACTGAACCTACTGATATTGCCAACATCCTGGCAGATAGATTCATTGCAAACTTCACCCACCTCTCACCCCCAAAAGGGCCCATAACAATACCAGAAAAGTGTAGTGTCCTGGAAATCACAGACGCACAGGTGAAAATAGCCCTTTTAAAAGCCAAAAACACAGTGTCAGTGGGGCCAGATGGTGTCCCAGGCTGTGTCTTGCACGAACTACAGAACGAATTAACCCCCCACCTAAACACACTGTTCAACCTCAGCCTCTCCACAGGCTACATGCCCATAGAATGGTGCACAGCAATGGTTATTCCACTCCACAAAGGAGGGGCCACAACTGACCCTGGTAACTATCACCCCATATGCCTGACTAGCCTGGTCTGCAAGGTTATGGAGTGCATCACCATGGAACTCATTAACAAAGACATTGGAAACCTCCAAACACTTGACCCGACCCAGTTCAGCTTTGTTAAGGGCAGATCATGCCTACTAAACCTGGTTGACTTCTTCAAGACAGTCACCGAGGCCATAGACAAGGGAAAGGTTGTTCACACAGCCTACCTTGACCTCGCCAAGGCTTTCAACACCATTCCCCACTCGGGTATTACAGAAAAACTCACCAGCCTGAAGATAAACCCCTACGTCATGAGATGGGTTGCCACCTGGCTTACAGACAGAACTCACATGGTAAGAATAGCGGGCTCCAGGTCCGACTCTAAATCAGTCACAAGTGGTGTCCCACAAGGCTCGGTCCTGGGACCCCTACTGTTCAGCATATACTTCTCAGAAGTACAGGCAAACACAAGAGGACTATGGCTAACCAAGTTTGTCGATGACTGCAAATTGGGAGTCATAATTGACTCTCCGGCTGACACGGACATCCTCCAAAAGTGCCTTACTGAGACGTACCCCTGGTGCCAAAGTCATGGCCTCAAGCTAAATGCCAAAAAATGCATAGTCATCCCATTTGGGAAAAACAAAACACCCACGAATTACCACATAGGTGGCAGCCCCCTTAATACAGAAGAGCTAATAAGAGATCTGGGGACCCAGGTAGATAGTAATCTCTCCTCTGACAATCATATTGCCAAAGTAGTTAGGAAATCCTTCTATGCGGCCCATCTAATTACTAAAGGGTTCACATCTAGAAATAGAGGATCTGAAGTAGGAAGACTTCATTCGTCTGCAACCTGTGGGTATCGGATCCGACCTCGGATCCGAGCCGGCAATTCAAAAGCTTAGGCTCCGAGCTCCTAGCTCCTCCCTCTTACCCATAACCCCTTGCCAAGCCCTGACTGACCTCAGATTTCGTTTGCCGCTTTCAAGAAGCAACGGAATTCTTGAGCTCCTAGCGTGGTTAAGATAAGTAGTTTTCTGACAGGAAAATTGTTTAAATTCTCTTTTTTTGGTTCAAAAATAGTTAGTGTTGTGTGTGTTTCAGGCTTTCCCTCCCTCTTTAGTTAAATTTTCTCGGGTTTTTCGTAGTTTGTTTGTTTGTGTGTGTGTGTGTGTTTAGGCCTTAGGTGTTATGTCTGAAGCCCCTAAGGCTGTATTTTGAATATGTGCAGTGTGGCCATAAGCTGTCCCCAGCGGATGGCCACACTCGGTGCGTTAAATGCTTGGGGGTTGAACACCTGTCTTCTGGTTGTACCATTTGTGCAGGGTTCAACCCCCGGGCTTTAAGGGAACGGAGGTCGAAGTTAGTGCTGGCGGGTCTTTACCCCCAGATACTGCTTCGGCCTCTGCTCCTTCCAGTCAGCAACTTGTTGCTGTGAGTTCTCCCCCTTCGGCTGGGACTCAACCTCCCTTAAAAATGCCGGAGGGGAAGGATTCTAGTAGGGAGAGACAGAAGGAGAGGCACAGGGATAAGCACCACAAGAGGAGAGCTGAAGCTTCCAGCTCGGCTCCTCCATCTAAGCGGGCTTCCCCTGTGCCTTCTAGCTTTCCTCCTTCTCGGCTCCACTCCCCTCGATTCTCTCCTGGACCCGAGGAGGAGGAGGCTAGCCCTTCCAGGAGGTCACCGAGACGGTTCTCTAGGTCCGCTTCGGTGGCCTCCTCTAGATCGACTTTTTCCATGAGTGAAGCGGATATGGACCGGATGATGAGGAAATTCATCCAGGCCCAAGTGCAAATGGGAGTGCTCGTAGCCCCCCCCCAACCGGGAGGGGCTTCGACCCCTTTTTTCGCCCCAGTAGCTCCTTCTCCGACCCATACCATGGGTTCGGAGCTGTCGGCGCCGTGCAGATTTGGATCCGGGGGTGGTTCGGATCCGACAGGTCGGAGCACCTCGGATCCGTCCCATCCCTTGAGTGCTTCGGGTACTTCGGACCCGACCTCTCGGAGCCGAGGGCCGAGCCTCGGATCCGAGGGAGCTGGTGTGTCTTCGGCTCCGTCCAGGTCGGAGCACACTGGTCTCGGATCCGACGGTTTCGGCTCCGACTCCGATCCGTACGTTGGATCCGAGTGGGGGTCGGCTCTCGGGGCTTAGAGAAGCTGGCTCCCCCTCGGCTTTCAACGTTATGGAAAGGGCACTGTCGAGGACATCCGGACCCCCGGTCCCTGCCACGGCTCCATCCCGCACTCCATTGCAGTTGGGCCAGGCCCCACCAGCCGGTCCCAGGGACAGCCCGCCTTGATGTCCCAAGTGGTTCCCTTGGAACATCCATCTGCTGAAGAGTACTCCTCGGACAGCCCCCCCGATGAAGTACCTCGAAGCGCAAGTGCAAGAGGAGGCACATGGACTCCCTGAGTCCGTCACTGAAGACACGGACTTGGATGAAGGGAAGGCTCCCTAGGTCACCCCCTGAAGACGTCTCATTTGGAGACATCATGGAGATGTTAAGGATCAGGGGGGGGTGGTCTGCCCCCAAGGCTTCTTCGGACGAGTCTGTGTTCTTGGAGGCATTCGAGGCGGCCCTTCTACCTCTTGGGTGTCCTCCTGCTGACCCCTGGTAGATCTTATATCTATCAGGGCGTGGAAGGATCCGGACACCATTGAGCCTATCCCAAAACGACCGGACCGCATCCTTTCTCCTCCATCAGTCCGCACTCCACTGGAGTAAGGGTCCCCCAGTAGATGCCATGATGATGGCTGCAGCCACGAAGAGGGAATTGGCCCAGGAGAGTCCCTCCGTCCATCCTCCGGGCAAGGAGTCCCGTGCGATGGATCGAATTGGGAAGCGAGTGTTTAGTTCAGCGACCTTCTCCTTGAGAGCGCTGAACTACATGGCACGCCATTAGGATGCAGCGAGATCTGATTAAAGAGTACGCTGCATCTCCCGAGTCCATCTCGAGTGAGGATAAGCAGGTTTATTCCACCCGAATGGCCACTCTTAGATCTGTATCCAATACTTCTATGCGGCTGCTTTCTCATGCTACTGAGGGAGCCGCTAGAGCCAGCGGAGCAGGCCTTGTCATGAGGCGACAGGCCTGGCTCCGCCATTGTGATTTTGCTGAGCCCTTTAAGGCGACCTTCGCGAATGCCCCTTTCGATGGTTCTGCCTTATTTGGCAAGACTGTTCGTGAGACACTTGTCCAGAGCGAAAAGGACTGGAAGACGCTGTCTGCCGTCGGAGTCCGCTTCTCAGCTCCCCAGAGGTCCTTCTCTAAGAACCAAAAGGGACAGAAGAAGATGTGGTTCCGGAAGTCGCAGCAGTCCCAACCTGCTCCGGACAACCAGTCCTTCCGTGGCAGAGGAGGACGGGGAGGTCGTCGTGCCAGAGGCAGGGGGGCTCCTGGCAATTTTGGGTCCAGAGAACCTTTCTCTGAGAGACCCACGCAGCAGCCCTGAAGGGTTGCCCGGCTGTCCGTCTCTGGAGGCAGTCGGGGGGAGGTTTTCGATGCACCTGACTTCTTGGGAGTCCATAACAACAGACAGTTGGGTGCTTCGACTCATATCCAGAGGTTATTCAATACCCCTAATCAAGACCCCCAAATCTCGCAGCCTCCCAGATGTTCCACCCGACCAAAGGGAGGCGGCAGCTCTCGAGGTCGAGCAGCTGCTAGGAAAAAGAGCCATCCAGCGCGTCCCCCCAGATCAAGCCGGATTAGGGTTTTACTCCAGGTTCTTTTTGGTGCCAAAGAAGACGGGGGACTTAAGACCAATTTTAGACCTTTCCCTGTTGAACCTGTCAGTAGCCAAGCAAAAGTTCCGGATGGTCACCCTGCAATCTATACTCCCCCTTTTGAGGGAGAACGACTGGATGTGTTCCATAGACCTCAAGGATGCGTACTACCACATTCGAATGGACAGACGATCCAGGAGGTTTCTTCGCTTCCGGCTGGGAGCCAGTCACTATCAGTTCAGGGTCCTCCCCTTTGGTCTCACCTCAGCCCCCAGGGTGTTTACCAAGGTGTTAACGGTGGTAGCGGCCCACCTGAGGCTCCAGGGATTACAGGTCTTTCCGTACCTGGACGACTGGCTCCTGAAGGCATCATCAAGGCATCTTCTGTGCTCAGCCAGGGATTACTTCCTGCAACTAGCACCAAGGCTGGGCATAACGATCAACTGGGAGAAATCTTTCCTGAATCCAACCCAAATTATAGATTTCATAGGAGGAAGACTAGACACCAGATCAATGAGAGCCTTCCTCACCCCAGATCGTATCGTCAGCCTGAGGTGTCATGTGACAGCAATCCTTCAATCATCACCAACTGCAGCTTCGGTCCTGAGGGCCCTAGGTTCTATGGCGGCAGCTATCCCGCTTCTAATTCATGCCCGCCACGCATGCGGGTTCTTCAATGGACTCTTCAAGTTCAGTGGTCTCCTCTTTATTCGTCTCTAAACGCTCTGATTGCGATCAGCAAAGCGTGCAGGGACTCCCTTCTGTGGTGGCTTCTTTCTCCGGAGCCCCTAGCAGGAAGACCCTTTTGCGCTGCATTTCCCCGAGCCACAGTGACCACGGACGCTTCTTGCCTCGGGTGGGGGGGGCATTCTGTGGGAAAGATTGTCCAAGGCACGTGGAATCCCACAGAGACATCATTGCATATAAATGTCCTGGAAATGAGGGCGGTGCTACTAGCGTTGCAAGCACTTCACCACGTTCTTCCTTCAGGGACTATTGCGATTCAGACAGACAACATGTCCGTAGTCTGGTATATCAACAAGCAGGGAGGAACCAGGTCTTATCCCCTTTGTCGAGAGGCCATGAGAGTCTGGGAATGGGCAATTTCCACCAAACGCTTTCTGATAGCAACGCACATTCCGGGAAAGTCCAACATCCTTGCGGACAAGCTCAGTCGCACCATCCTTTCCCCACACGAGTGGTCCCTAAACCTTCAAGTAGCGAAGAAGATTTTTGCCGTTTGGGGGCAACCCTGTTGCGATCTTTTTGCTTCTCCCTCAAACGCCAAATGCGACAATTTCTTCGCTCTACTTCCCCCACCAGGGGAGTTCCCGAGGGATGCTCTGGTGCATGCTTGGCCTCCCGGTCTTCTTTATGCCTACCCCCCACTTCCTCTGATGCAGAGGTTTCTGCAGAAAGCCAACAGTTTGGGGAGCAGAATGATTCTCATTGCCCCATTCTGGCCTCGACAACCTTGGTTCCCCTTCGTATGGTCTCACAAAGTCAATCCACCATGGATTCTGGATCCAATTTCGGATCTCATCTCTCACCCGCTGGGAATGCCTGTTCCCAATCTGCGGACCCTGAAATTGACAGCTTGGCTGCTCCAATTCCAACCTTAATTAGGACTCCCGGTATCTCTTCACCGGTCAAAGCAATTTTGGTAGCTGCTCATAAACCTTCTACCAGACAGGTTTATCGGAGTAAATGGAAGAGGTTCTCTATATGGGCGGAGCAGAACGGTGGATCCTTTTGCAGCACGTATTTCTGCGGTGCTAGAATTTCTAACGGACCTCTTTCATCAAGGGGCCAGCTCTTCCACGATTAAGGTACAATTGGCGGCTATATCGCATTATCATATTGGACAAGACACAGCTCCCCTTATGACAGCTTAAATTATGCAAATCCTTTCTCAAGGG
Organism: Protopterus annectens; assembly: GCF_019279795.1. NCBI lineage: Eukaryota > Metazoa > Chordata > Ceratodontiformes > Protopteridae > Protopterus > Protopterus annectens. The sequence continues at coordinate 120,875,644 of NC_056750.1, forward strand.
AATATTTTATTAAGGCCTCCAATTAAGGAGGTTGTACCGCCTTGGGATTTGTCTTTAGTCCTGCAGGCCCTCACGGCTCCTCCCTTCGAGCCTGCAGCTTCTGCTGATTTAAAATTCCTTTCCTGGAAGACTGTCTTTCTGGTAGCTATCACTTCAGCCAGAAGGGTGTCTGAGCTTCAGGCTCTTTGTGTCAAACCGCCTTATCTTTCTTTCTTCCCTGATAGGGTGTGCCTCAGGACCAATCCATCTTTTCTTCCGAAGGTCTCTTCTGAATCCAATATTAACCAGTCAATCAATTTGCCTGTCTTTTTTCCCAAGTATTCAAACAAAGGGGAATACAAATTGCATTCATTGGATGTTCATAGACAATTACGTTTTTATATTAACAGGACAGCTGGCCACAGGAAATCAGATCAGCTGTTCGTCTCCTTTGCTAAATTTGCTCTGGGTAAAGCGGTGTCCAAAGTCACTCTGTCTAAATGGATTGCTAATTGCATATTGCAGGCATATGACACTTCAGGCAGACCTGCTCCTCAGAGGGTTACGGCTCATTCTACTCGGGCGGTTTCTACGTCAGCCGCCTTTAAATTCCGTGTTCCCTTGGATGATATCTGCGCGGCAGCTACTTGGGCCTCGCCTCATACTTTTATTTCTCATTACAAGGTGGATGTTGTTTCTAGAGGAAGAGCATCCTTTGGCTCAGCGGTGCTCGAACATCCTTCCATGATGGCCCAAGATTCAGGTAGCTAGGGACTCTGTCCCACAGGTTGCAGACGAATGAAGTCTTCCTACTTCAGATTTAGAAGTTATGTACTCACCATAACGTTCCATCTGAGTAGGTGACTTCATTCGGATGCAACCATCCCTCCATCCCCCTGACCTTTATAGAGCGAGTATTTATGCTTTTTTTCCTATACTGTGGTCAGTATTTGAGGCAAACTCAATCTGAGGTCAGTCAGGGCTTGGCAAGGGGTTATGGGTAAGAGGGAGGAGCTAGGAGCTCGGAGCCTAAGCTTTTGAATTGCCGGCTCGGATCCGAGGTCGGATCCGATACCCACAGGTTGCATCCGAATGAAGTCACCTACTCAGATGGAACGTTATGGTGAGTACATAACTTCTAATTATAGTGCCCCTCTACTCGTCACTGATCAGACCCATCATAGAGTACAATGCCCCATTTGGGATGTACCTCACAAGACACTTTCAACAGCTGGAGAGATCATGAAAGTACCTCACCAAGAGGATTACTGGCCTCAAACATATGTCCTATGCAGCCTGACTGAAAAAACTCAGGCTGTACTCAGTGGCATATTGTTTACTCAGAGGTGACCTTTGCCTGACTTACAAAGCCATGTCCAACTCAGAATTGATGGACATGCTCCACCTAAAGAAATCCAAGTCACTGCGAGCCACGAGCTGTAGTGAGCTAAATCTCGCCACGACAATAAATAGAACATGCTGGAGGGATAGATTACTGTCACAGAGAATCCCCATGCTTTGGAACAAAATTCCAAACTACATTAGGCAGAGCCCCTCACTAACACTCTTCAAGAGAAACCTTGACGAGTGGATGGGTAACAGAAAATACACCCCTGGGATCACTTCATTGGCTCTCCTTGACAGAGGATCAGTTAATTTATCAATGGAGCGGCGAAAGCCAACACACTCTGGCTAGGCTTATAAATGCCCTTGGGCAGATAGCCTCGTACCTACCTATGAACCTATGAACCCTGTCTTTGGCTAATGCATCGACGTTTTGCAAAGCTAATAACACAGCTATCTGAGCAGAGTGAACACCCTCTAATCTTTGTTGCAACAATATTGTCTCTTTCGTGCATATGGCTATTTCCACAGTCAATTGGTCTCTTTGATTTATTCCACATGAACAAGTTCAGTTCAGCATTGGGTATAGGAGTATCCTTGAAGTCCTTCCTAGGAGAAAGCAAATAGTTAAACACTCACAATCATGTGCTTCACCATCATCAGCAGCAGGGAACAGAGATGCAGGATTTAGAATAGGACAGTGGATCATAGAAATAGATGGATCAGAAAGAAGTGTAAGTTCTAATCGATTTAGATGTGCAGTCGATAGTGGTTGAGTTTTCATTTTAAGCAAAAGTGATTATACAGAATGAGGGACAGCTACTGTGAGATCATGCCCAAGCAACAGTGATTCTACAAGATTAACTATAATGGCAGCAGCAGCAACTGCCCTTAAACTGGGTGGAAAACCTTTTGTAACAGAATCAAGTTCCATGCAGTAATAAGCTAATGGGCGATAACTGTCCCCGTGTTTTTTTGCAAATACTCATTGAGCAAATCCATTTCTTTCATGACAGAATAAAATAAAAGTTTTATCATAGTCTGGTAACCCTAAAGATGGGACAGTAGCTAAAGCTTGTTTAAAATTATGAAATGAATTTTCCTCTTCACTATTGCAAAGGAGAGTCTGTGGTGCATGCTGCTTTAAAAGATTTGTCAAAGGTTTTGAAATTTCTGTGTAGTTAGGAATTCACTGTCTGCAGTATCCTGTCATACATAGGAAAGACCTAAGCTGTCACTAAGTAGTCTGATGTGGGGCCTTAGATATTGTATGAATATGAGATGCTTACACTAGCCTGCTACCCTGTGATATTAAATGACCAGGATAATGTACCTGAGGTGACAGTTGTAGTTTTTCTCTAGACACTTTGTGTCCCTTTTCTGCAAGGATACTCTGATAATGCAAGGTATCCTGTTGACATTGCTGAAAAAAATTTGATGCTATTAGTAAACCATCTACGTATTGTACCAACACAATCCCACCAGGAAATGTCACATTCTCCAAATCTTTTTTCTGACTTTGAGAAAATAATGAAGGATTTTCAGTATATCCTTTTGGCAACCATGTAGGGGTTTATTGCTGTCCCTGCATACCTCTCAACCTGGAAACATCAAAAATCTGGACAAGTCCTATGAAAAATAGGTACAAATCTGTATGCTGATTAACATACAATTTGCATACATAATTATGTAACCCCACCCACTCCAATGGAATTGTGGGATACCCACTTTCAAATGCAAACTGAAGAACAGACAACTAAAATATGGCACCAGAGTCCCCTCCAGCCATTCCAGTGTCCCATTACCTAGCTATTCCGTCCCATTTACCATAAACACTAATGTGCATGCTGCTTTACTTCTACAATGATTATTTGGATTTTATTTTTACATTTTATAGCACAATGAACAAACACTACAGACATCTGCTAAACAAAGCAATACTGTCTCACAATGAAAATAGACTTAGCATTAAAACTTCTCTCATTCATTGAAACAGCACTGAAACCCACACCACATCCAAAGAAAATGCATTCTGGCCACAGTGGGCCAGTGGTGGATAAAGATTACCTTTGAGCTGTTTTTAAATCATAGGCCCCTTGCACAGAAAACAAGAAACATGCATGTGTTCTTTGATACACCTTCCTGACTTTATTAAATTATATTCCTTGTATAATACAGCACACTTGCTAGACTTGAAGCACATTTTAAATTTATTGTTTGAACATTTTTCCAGTAGGCAATGAAACAAAATGCATGAACCAATAATGACAAAACTGCCCAATTCAGAACATTTCCATCAAAAAAGTCTACTTACACACACACACATTTAGTAGTCAGAATTAAAATTACAGTTCTAAATTATCACACATGCCCGAATTCTTGAACAGATGCAGAGCAGAACTTTGCAGTATTTCTTTTTTGCATAATTTTTACTATTGAGTTTACCTTAATTCTTTCCTCCTCTTTGCTTCTACTTTCTTTCATTTTTGCAGTCAAATCCTTTGCATAGTTGGTATGCTGCTATTGTCTGTAAATCAAGTGAAATGTAAATGCATTCATTCTTTGTTTGTTTGTGCTGTCTTCTGGCACTTTATTAATTTTAATGACTGAGGTCAATAGCAACAGCTGTCTTCCTAGTAAAGCTTTTATGCTGAAAACCATCTATTTAAATTGTGCAATGGTGTCAGTATAAAATCTCAACTATCAAGACCCCAAGGAGCCAAAACTGCAAACACTAACGACCTAGGTAATCTTCAAAAGATGGAAGGGAAAATTTTAATTGCAAATATTTCTCAAAGCTAGGCAAGTGCACCAAGTACTAGAGAGGGGGTATAATGTAACAGCTAAAAAGTATGTTTTATTTTGTTTGCAGTTCTTCGAAACTGAAACTAAAACAGGAGGATAAAACCAGCGCCATCCTCTCCAGACAAAGTTCGATAAACACCATACAAGCAAAAAGGTGCTGATCAGGCTTAGGCAAAAAAACACAAACCGAAGCCTTCGGTAAGGAGTCCATTTATTACACCAAATACAGAAGAACATACACAGCTGAAGTGTTAAGTTTTATTTTGTTGGCACTTCAGAATTGGCTATATCATTTTGGGCCTCATTGTCTGTATAACTCAATATCTGTGAATGCAGCAAGCACATTATCCAACCTTACCCAAGATAACATACTCTAAACATAATGCCACAGTGTGTGACAGTGCGGGGGGGTTATAAAGTAACTTACAACCAACTAACAGCTGAGGCTGGAGGAATGCCCAACCTGCTGGAGAATGACTAAACTGTAGCAGCTCCTGACGGTTGAACAAGCTTGTGGGAAATAGTATTAGAGGGTTTTCCATCATCCAGCAAGCTGTGTGGCCCTCCATTCATACAAAATTTAGTTACAGACTAATAAATCAATTCATCATGCTGTCTGGAACAGCACAGGAAAGCAGCTGACACTGACCGTTAACACACATTTCGATTAAACAATTAAAGCAGTAACCTGCGGTCAGTTTAATAATACCAAATACCATGCCGGCACAAAAAAAAAATAGGAACTGGAAGTCTGGAACAAAGAAAATAATCATGGACCAAGGGCCAAGATAAGGTGCAGAGCAAGAGAGTATGCATTAACGGTTAACTTGCATTCCAGAAAACAAAATGTCACAGTGTTTTAAAACTTTTATGTACATTTGCAATCCTGCTGTCATTACTAGCTAGCCTGCATCTTTAGAAGATACACATGCATGCGGAAGTCAGCCTACATTGTTTTCTTAATTTGTCGACTCGCCAGTCTATTGGTTTCATTAAAAAAAATGTGAACTCCTCAACTGCGCGAACACAAAAAAGGGCAACACTGACCGTTAACAGTACACACATTCCGATTAAACAATTAAAGTGGTAACCTGCAGCCAGTTTAATAATACCAATACCATGCCGGCACAAAAAAAAAGAAAAAATAGGAACTGGAACACATAAAATAATCATGGAGCAAGGGCCAAGATCAGGTGCAGAGCAAGAAAGTATGCATTAACAGTTAATGTGCAAGTTCCGAACGCATTTCAAAGAAAAACTAGCTTACTTACACACCTTAAGCTCCACATAAAATGACAGGCTCCACGACGAAAGCAGCAGCAGTATAACTTCCTTTCAGGCTTTTCAGCCCAGCCAGCATTTGAACAAAAGCCCGCTTGAACAGTCCAGCCGGAAATGTGAGCAGAGCTCAATTCCGATAGGCTGGTAGTACCGACGGTGCTGACGTCATCGCGCGCGTGATGACGTCAGCAAAATAGCGCAAAATGTAAAAATAAATTGGAAATAAATCGGAAATGATGGGGTGTCACTCGGGAATCGTGGCACCCCATCATTTGGACCCCAAAACTCAGCAAAAACCGAGTAATTCAGGACGGTTTGGAGGTATGTGTCCCTGATAAGTAAAACAAACAGAAAGTGATAGTCAGGTTGAACAGGTATAGAAAAGACTGCAGAACATAAATGTATGCCAGAATACTAACTAGCTGTAGGTGGTATGCAACGCAGTACTGGTGGTGGATTTGAATCAACAGGAAAAGTAGGCAAGACTCATTTATTTACAGGTGTTAAGTCTTGTACATATTTATAAGTATCCTTTCCTGCCTTTTTAACTGTAAAAAAATAGGAGTGATAAAAGGGCTTTTAGCTGATATTCCTTGCTGTATCAGAGACTGCATTACAGGTTTGATTCCCTGCTCTGCTTCTGGCTTTAGCGGATATTGTGGCACTGTAGGAAGAGGTTTTGATGGGTCTAATTTTATTTTTACTGGTTCTCTTGATTTCAGTATACCTAGTTCATTTGCATGCTTTGCCTACAAGTTGGCAGGTAACTGCTGTAGTAACTCTCCATCTGTGTATGCTTCCATCAGGGTGTTCCTCACCTTCTGCTAAAACTGCCCAAACTTCCACCTTCTGATTCTTTCAGAACAGTTTCAAACAGCACTTCTGGGGAACAGTAAATAGTAGAACCCAGCTTGCATAACAAATCTCTTCCTAGCAGATTTACTGGTGCAGTCGAACTCAAAAGAAAATAATGCTTTTCTTCTATCAGACCAAAAGAAATGGGGATGGGTTCCAAAACAGGATACGTAACCATAGTATTTGTGACTCTGACTGCCTTTACTTTATGCTCTGATACTTGTGTCTGACTATCTGAAGTAATTTTTAACACTGGCCTAGTGCCTCCAGTGTCCACCAGAAAAGGTGCTTTTCTTTTAATTTATTTTGATCTTAATGTAGGGTCCATTTTGATCTATTGGCAGTAGAGGGTTAACATTTGCTTCCGTAATATTTGCTTGACTTAGTCAGTATGGAGCTTCTTGACTCCCGCCAATCTGAGGTGGTGGTCTTGGAAAAACGGCATTATTTTAATCTGGTTGTCATTTAGGCCAAGTATCTTGGACTCTAGGCATTTGCCTGTGTGGGAATTCCTCTCTCCAATGTGCTGCTTCTCCACAACTGAAGCAAGATGTGTTAGATGAAGCCGGAGGGTCACTGCCAGCGCATGGTTTGTCCACAGTTGAAGCAAGATGTGTTAGATGAAGCCCAAGGGTCACTGCCAGCTCCTGGTTGGCCAACAACTGAAGCAAGATGTGTTAGATGAAGCCAGAGGGTCACTGCCAGCTCTGGTCCACAACTGAAGCAAGATGTATTAGATGAAGCCGGAGAGTCACTGCCAGCTCGTGGTTGGCCAACAACTGAAGCAAGATGTGTTAGATGAAGCCAGAGGGTCACTGCCAGCTCTGGTCCACAACTGAAGCAAGATGTGTTAGATGAAGTCAGAGAGTCACTGCCAGCTCATGGTTGGCAACCAAACTGCACCTTGTTCCCCTCGGCTAGCACTTTTGCTAAATGCTCTACCAATTTCTCTACCCCTCCCTCTGCTTCTGCCTCAACCGCTTGGGTTTCCCAGCTGCCTGATTTGTAAAGTTAACCGCTTATCTTCAGTAACCTTTCTACGTTTTTCCTGAAACTCTGTACAGTGATTTGGAGCACTTAAATACTCAAAGTCTTAAAGCTTGCCAGTGTAAGAGCACTTGCTGTATTTGATTTGGTACATCCCAATAATGCTATGGGCACATGACCTTGTTGTATAGGGTGCGTCCCAATCATGGTGTGGGCTCATGAATTTGTTTTTACAGTTTATAGCCTACGTCCTAATCATGCGGTGGGCTCATGAACTTGTTTTAACTTTATCTATAACTCTTAACTTATATTTTCTCTTTTGCTTTCTCTCATACATTCATACATTGACAGAATAAAACATCTTTCATACCTCTTACCTTTCAATCATGAGGGTACCGCCCTTTACACAAGGCACTTCCTTGTGTTAATTTTTCCTTTACTGTATGTGCAAATACAGTTACTATTCTCATTTGCTGTGGGGTCCTCCCACTATTACTTTGCATACCTTACAAACAACTCAGTCAAACAAAAACAGTCATGCACTGATTCTACATTTTTCTAAAATTTTTAAAACAGAAAAAACAAACCAACCCCTTTCTCCTTTACAAAACATTTTCCCTGCCAAAGCTAGTATGTTGCACATCCTGAATAGCTGCACATCTGAGTCTCTGACTATTCCATACAAAGCAGTGTGGAGTATGCGGGAGTGATACTTTATTCCCTAAAATATTCAGTAAGGGACAACCCAGCTCCCCCCAAAAAAAATGTTTCAATACATGGACTGTAGACTACAGTGAGATTTCAGTATATTCTTTTACTGAGCCAGTATCATGAAGTCAGGTTTGCACGTTACTGTTTTGCTGTAATTTTAAAAATGTGGAGATGAGTAGAATGCCAGGAAATTACCAAAACAGCATGTCACAAGACAACTGTACCTCAAAAAGAAATGCTGACGCAAAAATAAGTGAACATAATAACGGCTTGTAGACAGAAATGGGGTTTAATCAAAAGTTACAAGTAATAAAACACACTGAAATAATCAACAATTGCTTGCAAAAATTAAATTGAAAGTGTTTATATAAATATTTCTTTCTACTGCTGGCAAAGTGATTAAATAAATACACAACTCTTACTGCAGGCAGAGGGGAAAAAATTTAGACTGGACGTCCCTTCCTTTCAATTGTGAGCTGACTGTTGCAGTGACAGTTTTAACACCTTTGCAGTAGTGTTGGGGGAGGGGACTGTCAATTCATGTCAGACTACAAAAGAACACCTAGAACAAAGGCCTCTAATTTAGCTACTTCTGTGACTGCAGCTAGATAACTTCAAAGTATAGTGTAAAAGAAGCTCTGAGCAAAACATAAATGAGGGCGATTAGCCAAAGAAAAGAAGCAGCCCTCTTGCAGAAGGAATACAAACTGACAGTGAGTCACACATTTCCCATATGTCAATGGCATGGGAATTCACAGTGACTTCCTTATGTCTGGCATGAGTCATAGAAAGAAGACTTGAAATGCTTTATGGGAAAGAGAAAGGCTTGAAGCAGAAGAAGATCATGTTGCTATATCAAGCCCCATCGGTAGCCATGTTGTAGGAAACATGCTAAAAATACAAATAAAGCACTTAGAGTGTGTCGTATTCTTTTACCTTAGAAAGAATACGCGGGACAATGGTGTGCAGTTGGTACCAACTCCAAACTTTATTGACCGGCCAACATACATACAATGCAACAACTTCCTGTCTCACAGCCTTTATATCATGCACTTTCCCCCGCCCCCAAAGAGCACTAGCCAAGGCAAGACAACTCAGTCCATTGAATACACCACATCTCCCTTTCCATAAGGCCCCTTTTCACTTAACACAAAACCCAGATCTATTCAATTTCTTCCACTTTGCTACGACTTGGTACATTGACACCAAATGCTCACTTAGCCACATTCAGATTACTATAAACCCCCATGACATTGTTATTTCTGCCCGGAACTTCACAGATCCAAGCGGTCCGGCTTGTTAATAACTCTTCCTGATCTGGTCCTCACAACATCACCATGTGCCCGGGGTTCCGGGGGAAGGCCATTGCAAAATGGCAAGGCCTCATCGGTCTTACTTGGCACATTTTCCGGACACCCAGGGTTTGATTCACAGTCAGGCTCAGGTAAGGGAATCAAATGCACACGGTTTCGCCGCACAGTCCCTTGTGGCACGTCTACCTTGAAAGACCTCGGCGAGTAATGTTTTTGATCTACCGTACCTGGGGTCTTCATATCTGTCACCCACACCTGGTCACCGGGCAACACATCCCCCAGCGGCCTTGCCCGATGGCGTCTGTTGTAGTTTTCGCCATTATACACCCTCTTCTCCCCCTCTTTCCCCCTGAGCCTTCTCCAGTCAGGCAGCACAGGGTCCAACTGTGAAGGATAAATCGGAAGGGAGGTCCGCAACCGTCGTCCCATAAGAAGTTCCGCAGGGCTATAACCATTCTGCAGCGGCGTCGTCCTGTACGCCAAGAGAGCCATGTACGGATCGGCACTTTTTTTTAGCAGGTTCTTCACCGTCTGCACCGCCCGTTCCGCCTCCCCGTTACTCTGCGGGAACCTGGGGCTGCTTGTGACATGTTCGAAGCCATAAGCGGTTGCAAAGGCCGCAAAAGACTGCCCTGAAAACTGAGGTCCATTATCAGACACAAGTACCTCTGGGATACCATGGCGAGCGAAAAAAGATTTTAGGTGGGTGATGACCTCGTTGGATGTGGTATGTTTCAACAATGCAATCTCGAGAAACCTGGAGAAGTAGTCCACAACAAGAAGGTAAGTATGTCCTTTCAGTTCAAATAAATCCGCGCCCACTCTTTGCCATGGACGGTCAGGGCATGCTGTTGGGAGGAGGGGCTCAGGAGGATTCCTTCTCTCTGAGATGCACGTCCTGCATCTTAAGACCATGTCATTTATCTGTTGGCTAAGCCCAGGCCACCAGACGGTCTGACAGGCTCTGGCTTTGCACTTCACAATGCCTTGATGTCCCTCATGCAATTTCAACAACACCTCATTACGCATGGCAGAGGGAATAACAAGGCGCGAATCTTTTAAAAGCAACCCATCTTTCACTGTTAGTGTGGAACGATCTGGCCAGTAGCTCTTCAGTAAGGGTTCCTGGTTCGCATACGGCGGCCACCCCTGGCTGCACAAGTCCATGACCCGCGCACACACACTGTCCGCTTTCAGCTGCTCCCGTAGGGTTTGGAGGAAGGATGGCTTCACCTGCATGTTTTCCACAATACTGTTCACATAGATATCCGTATCCTCCATTAACTCTGTTTCCTCCGGGGTTAGCCTGGTTTTAAGTGGAGAACGTGACAGGGCATCTGCCACCCACAGTGATTTCCCTGGAGCATACTGCACCGTGTACGAGAACTGCATCAGTCTCATCCTGAAGCGTTGAATTCTGGGCGGTAGAAGATCCAGCGCCTGGCCGCCCAGCAATGAGACCAGGGGTTTGTGATCAGTCTCTAGACAGAATGATTTGCCTAATAGGTAATCTCGGAAGCGTTCACATGCCCAGGTAGACGCTAAAGCCTCTTTTTCAACCTGGGCATATCGTTGCTCTGTGGGTGAGAGTGACCTCGATGCGTATGCCACGGGTCTCCAGCCATCCTCCCATTGTTGCTGCAACACACTCCCTAACCCAAAGGATGATGCATCTGCGGAAACCTTCGTATCCCTCTTCGGGTCATACACAGCCAAAACTGGAGGTGAGGTGATTGCCTCTTTTAAGTCATTGAATGCCTTTTCCTGATCCCCCCCCCAGTACCAGCTGTTCTTTTTTGATAATAAGTCTCTCAAAGCTCTGTCCCTCTCAGCCAAATGAGGGATGAACTTCCCCACCTGATTCACCATGCCCAGGAAACTCCTGAGTTCTCCTACTGTAGCAGGTGCTGCCATCTCCGTGATGGACGCGGTCCGCCTTGGGTCCGGGCTTATACCAGAACTCGTAATGACATGGCCCAAGAAGGTCACTGTGCCCCTCGACAGGTCACATTTCTCTATATTCAACGTAATACCAGCTTCTTCCAGTCTCTTTAGTACCGCGTGAAGTCGGGCATCGTGCTCCTCCTGGCAACGCCCCCAGACCAACACGTCGTCTATGTGACAAATCACACCCTCTAGTCCTTCGATGACCTCTGCCATCATGCGTTGAAAGTGTTCAGGTGCAGAGTTAATGCCAAAGGGAAGGCGGTTAAAGCGGAAACGCCCAAAAGGGGTTATGAATGTAGTAAGCGCAGCCGACTCCTCTGACAAAGGAATTTGCCAAAATCCCATATTGGCATCCAGCTTGCTAAACACCTTCGCCCCAGCAAGCATCCCAAGACTCTGCTCAACCGAGGGCAGCACGAACCTTTCCCTGCATACGTATTCATTTAGCTTAGTGTAGTCTACACATAGTCTCAGCCTGTTACTGTCTTTCTTTGGGACTACCACCATGCCTGCACACCAATCAGTAGGCTCTTCCATTCTGGTAACGACACCCAGCGCCTCCATCCTCTTTAGCTCCTCTTTCACTTTCCCCATCAATGGCAGTGGTATCCTCCTGGGGGTCTTCAGAGAATAAGGCACCGCCTTTGGTTGAAGCTTTATGTGGTATTTCCGCTGCACTACCCCCAACCCAGAGCACAACTCCGGGTATGAGGCCTTCAAAGACTCCATGGTGATAGTGTCAACACGTTTCAGGAGACCCAGCCCCAAAATAGCAGGAAGGCCCAAAAGCGGCATGCGGAGTCCCTGTACAACATACACTTTCTCGCATGTCTGTCTTTGTCCGTAGCTGAGCTGAAGCTCCAAGGATCCTGTAACCTCCAGTGGCATCCCTCCAGGACCCAGCAAGGGTTTCTCCGGCTGCTGGAGCACAGGAGCGTTCCTCCCACTGAACAAGTTGTGCAGGTCTGACTTGGAGATAACAGTGACATCTGCCCCCGTGTCAAGCTTGAAAGTCATAGGTGTGCCCTGTATTTGCACCTCCACAATCCAGGAATGGTTCCCGGAGGAGACAGAGCCAAGGAAGAACCCCTGTCCTTCACGCTCACCCGGCTCCTCGTCTTCCTCAATACTCTGCACCGCCTTGAACTGTCGGCAGACCCGCTGGTAGTGGCCCTTCTTCCCACACAAGCGACACCTTGCAGCAGTCGCGGGGCATAGGAGTCTATGGTGAAATGGCCCCCCACACCTGTAACACAGCGAGACTGGAGCGTCTTTACTCTTTTGCGGCTGGCGCTGAAAATTTGGCGCCAAGGGCTTGCCCCAACTTTTCGAGCCCTCCGGCCTGCGTCTGATGTCCAGTGGTGTCTGCACAGCATTCACGTTATACTGCAGGGCGGTACTGTCACACCGCAAGGCCGTTTGCTGCTTCTTAACCTCCTCCGACTGTCTGGCCATATTTACTGCTCTCTCTAAGTCCAACTCTTTTTCCATCTGCATCCGCTCAGACAGTCTGGTGTCTGCCAGGCCCACAACAATTCTATCCCTTATAAGCTCATCATGTAGCGTCCCATAATTGCAGTGTTCGGCTAAAGCATGCAAGGCAGTAACAAAAGCATCAACAGTCTCGTTCAGTTCTTGTTTCCTCATGTTAAATCGTGCACGTTCATAAACAATGTTCTTTTTGACAATAAAAAACTTTTCAAAACCCTCTTTCACTTTAGCATACTCCTGGTGCTCTGCCTCGGTTAGCTTGAGGCCTCTCAAGACATCATCTGCCTCATCGCCCATACAGTATATCAGGGTGTTCACCTGGTTCCCTTCTGGGTTGGAAGATAAATTACTGGCCTGCCGGAACCGTTCAAACCGGCGTATCCATCGTGTCCATTCGTGGGGTTTGGAGAAGTCAAAGGGCTCTGGCGGCTGGATACTGAACGTAGCATTGGGAGCACTGGTCGCCATGTTGATTCTAGCTCGTGGCTGCCGACCATTCTCGTCATCCGACATGTCCGCTTTCCACGCCACTTGGCCCCTCGTACAGTCTTCAGCAAGAGGTCAGCACTCCCAGGCACAGCCACACAGCACTTCTGACACCATGTCGTATTCTTTTACCTTAGAAAGAAGACGCGGGACAATGGTGTGCAGTTGGTACCAACTCCAAACTTTATTGACCGGCCAACATACATACAATGCAACAACTTCCTGTCTCACAGCCTTTATATCATGCACTTTCCCCCGCCCCCGAAGAGCACTAGCCAAGGCAAGACAACTCAGTCCATTGAATACACCACAGAGTGATTCTGAGGTGTTAAAATAGGTCTTGAAACAAAGATAGACTGAAAAAAACATATTTCTTTAGTTCTAGGGTGGAGTTTTCCTTTAAACCCTGCCTCCTGCAGCGTTTGAAGGACCTGTGTCACTTTATCTAAATGCTGTTCTTTTGTTTCAGACTGTATTTGTATGTCATTAATGTAATGCAGAACAGAATCATCATATTCTAGACCTTGCAGTATTTGTCCAACTATGTGGAGAAATATAACCAGACTGTTTTGAAACCCCAGCGGTAACCATGTCATGACATACTTTTCATTTTGAAATGTGAAAGCAAACCTTTGCCAATCTATTTCCTGCAGTGGTACTGCAAAGAAACCATTAGCTAAGTCTATGACCATAAACCACTGACTTTTTGAGTTTATTCTTGCTGCTAGCTCTGGGACCCCTGGAATCAGATGAGCCCAGGGAGTCGTGAATTGGTTCACTTTTTGTAAATCAATAACCAATCGGTAAGTGCCATCTTTCTTTTTAACTGGCCATATGGGTGAATTTGTAGGGCTATTTCCCTTTTGAATTATTCCCACATCAAGCCACCGTTGTATGTAATTTTGCATGTCTGTCTCTGCTTCCTTTGGGATCGGTTACCATTTTTGAAACGGTGGAATAAAATCTTCGTCACTACCAACAGAAACTGCTTCCTGCAGTCTGTGGGCCCTAGAGACCACAACGTAGGGAACTGCTGTTTTACCTTTAACCATACTTCATTTTCAGTAGGGCTGATGGTATGGCCCTTTTCAGAACTGTTTGATACATGTATTGCCTCAATCATACACAACATGGGACCTTGTCCTTGCCATATAGTGCCATTAGGAAGGTCTATGACAATTCCCATTTTGGATAATATATCCATTCCCTAGATTGTGGAAGTGCAAGAATTATGCATCAAAAATACCCCTTTCACTGGTTCCCCTTGACGGGAGAATTGTACTTGTACAGGTTTACTACTTATGGCTAGACATCCAGAGCCATTAAAACCTGAAATACATGTACGTTTAGACAAGTCAGGAGGCAAATGCCTACCAGTCACTGAGACAGCCGCTCCTATAACTAGAAGAATATCTTCCCACAGGTTCCCCTCTACCCAAATGTTGATAAGTGGTTGTCCATCTTTCCTTTTCTTGAAGTTAGTCAAGAAAAAGACTTGGGTGGGGGGGGGTCACACCCCCTATAGTAGATCTAAGTCCCATCCCGAATCATTGGTGGTATTGGACTGCAAAGGACATAATTGCAGTGTTTCCTCAACTTCTTCAGAGTCAACATAAGGAGATCGATTAAGTTCATGATGCAAAGCTATTCGCTGCTGATAATTAGGATTTACTGGACCCTCAGGAACAAAGTTAGATGGAACAGTTGTATCCTGTGTGCTAACAATATTACCTTGTACGTTGACACTAGGTGTCACACCATCCCTTTACTGTACTGGGAATACTGACTGTTGAGAGTTTGTGGTATATAGGGGTTGTTGCTGTAATTCCCTATTATCCTCTATAATATATTGTTATGAACTGTACTGCTGTGTTTGTACTTCTGGCTGCATTACCTGTTGCTGTTGTGGTACACGTGGCTTATCAACATTTTTTCACGGTTAGAAACTTACCCTTTGCCTCTTGTTCCTGGCACCATCTGTGATAATATTTACAATAATTTTTATGACCTACCTGTTTACAGGAATAACAAATAGGCTGTCTCTTTGGAGGACCCTCTATAGATTGAGTAACTTGAGAAACTGAGTGGCTGGGGGAGCTGATGCTGCCCATTGTTGCCCCTCTATAACTTGCTCTTGACATGATTGTCCTGCTACCTGCTGTGGGACTTGATGTCCCTGATTAGTCCATCTCCCATGCCCCCTTCCCCTTACTTCACTAACAATGGGTACATAATGAGGAGTGTACATTTTTTGCTTATGAATAGTATTATCTTTACACATAATATGTGCTCACAGCAATGTATCTACTAACTCTGAGTGTATTTGAAGATTACTCATAAATACGTTTGATATCCCGTGGGACAACTTCCAAATGGTCCAAAAAGGAGTGCATAACAGCTTTTTGAAAATTGACATCTTTCATATATTTTTCATTACTGCCATTAACTAGCATATATGTCAGCTGATAATGTTCGGTTTGTTCTTTCAAAGAGTCACAGACTGTCATTTGAAACTGATCTAAAAGTGTTGGTGTGAGAGATTGCCCCCTAGTACATGCTAACAATACTGCTGTCATTCTTAGGTGTTTAGTTTGTATTGGATCCTGCTTTTGCTGAATATAAGCCATGAAATGCTTCTTCTTCTTCTTTCAGCTTTTCCCAGTTAGGGGTCGCCACAGTGGATCACCATCCGCTCATGATTGGCAGTGGAGTTTTACGGTGTCGAGTTGCCAGCCCGGCACCCAACCTTTCACAGAAGGCACACACATGCAAGCACTCATGCCTGGGGCCAATTTGGTATGTTCAGTCCACCTACAGCATTGCCTTTAGGATGTGGGAGGAAACCGGAGCACCCGGAGGAAATCCACGCAACCAGAGGGAGGACATGCAGACTCCGCACAGAAGGCACCCCAGCTGAGGATCGAACTGGAGAACCTCTTGCTGTGAGGCAGCAACGCTTACCGCTGCACCACCGTGGCCACCCATTAAGTTGCCTTTATAATTATTGGAAATTAAATCCAAGTGTTTAACAGTTCTTGATCCAATGCCTGGGAACCAGTAAAGATTGGGCCCATATTCTGTTATTATGTTTAACTATTACTAATGCTATAATGCGTTCTTTTATCTTCATTTTTATAAATGATTTCTGGGTTAATCACATTTGTTTTCCATAAAATTGTTACCCCTTTTGTCTGTCTTATAAGTGGATTGCGCCAATATCATATATTCTTTAGGATTCCATTTGTAATTGTCATTTGTTTTGAATGAGTTCTTGAAGGAAGACAATTTGTGCTTTGCTCAGTTTTAAATATTTCAGCAGCTTAGTATTTAAAGATAATAAAGTTAAATCCATCTAAACCCATCTTAGGTTATTTAGACTATATATTTTTTGTTTTATTGTGACTATTTAACAGTTTCTTCTGATAACTATAAAGTATATGTTTGAGCTTTTGAAGGAAATGATCAGTTTTTTACTTTGAGTGTTTACCAATAATGTTTTGGTCAGGCATACTAAAAATGTTTTTGCGAAATAAATTTAAACTAATAAATGTTAACAAAACTAAGATCCGCACTAGCCATGGAACGAAAATCATTCCTAATCTGATGAATAAACCTAAATCCATCAGATTATCACTCATACCTTGACAATCCAGAACTTCAGAGTCCATAAATTGAATAATATGGAGAATATTTGTAATAGAAATAAGCAATATTTATGTTATTTTGAACAGATATAGTACTATTGTACATTAGGCAGAATTCTAATATAAATGTCTACTTATTGTATAAGCCATTAATATTTACATGAAAGATAGATGACAAGCAATTCAAT
This sequence comes from Protopterus annectens, assembly GCF_019279795.1. Taxonomy (NCBI): domain Eukaryota; kingdom Metazoa; phylum Chordata; order Ceratodontiformes; family Protopteridae; genus Protopterus; species Protopterus annectens. The sequence goes on from NC_056750.1 coordinate 120,892,675, forward strand.
CATAGTAAAGTAGGATGTATCATATACAAAACCTCAGTATAAGCAATGAAATGCTGAGGAGTAAAATTACAGAAACAACGTTCGAGTGTATCATTCCATACAGTGCCTACAGTTTTAAGAACCCAAGCTTCAAATGTAATCATGTTATTAAAAATACCTGTTTGTTATCCCATTTAGGGGGAGTTTGTAACATCCTAGATTGATGATAAACTTCAGCAGAAAAACCTGCTGAGGCTATGATAGGACTTTTAACAGCAGTTTCTAGTGCTTTAGATTGATATTTTTCTAACAGGCTTGTAATCTTAAAAGATCTTGATTAGCTAAGTCTGTTGCTTTAGCAGCATCAGTTTCCTGTGTTTCTAACTGAGCTTGTAATGTGTTTATCTCTTCCCTTGTAACAGTTACATCATGCTGTGTGTCAGCCAGTTGCTTGTCATATTTTTGTTGCAAACGGACAATTTTACTCATTAACCTTTCTATCATAAGAAAAGCTTTACTGCCCTGTTGAATAACAGTTTGTGTAAAGGTCTTAATTTCAGTCTGTGAGACTTTCAAAAACTGAGAAAATTCCTTTGTACATTCAGTGGTGTCAGCATGCAGTTTACCAGATGCATTGCATTTATCACAGTAAGTGTGAAAATGACCCATAAGGTCAAGATATTGCTGGTTGCTAACTTTAGCAATCCAATCTTTAAACTCCTGCAAATCAGACTGTAAAGTATAAACCTTGACATCTGCATCACCCTCTAACAAATCTTTTGCATCAGGATATATAGAAACAGGAACCATTGTCTGTGCTTCAGGCATTACTTTGTCCTGGTTGTGTTCCAAGTTTTGTACAATACATTTATGACAAGGCAAGCAAAAAGCAACATTTAAATCATTGCAAATAGCACATTTTTGTACATTCTGTGGCACGTTTCTTTACGTACATATCAATCAAAGGTAGCAATCAATTTGCATAATGATGGATTGTCAGTTTTACCTAGGAAAGACTTACAGGTGCTAACATGCTGATCATACCATGTATTTAAATAATTCTGCACATTTATATATGGTTCAGACACATCAAATCTAAAAGAATTAGTGCACTTCTTGGCATTTTCCTGAATTGCATTCATTGTTAAAAGAAAAACAGAAGAAAATATTTACCACAAATGTTCAGGACAAGGTGGCCAGTCTTGACACGAAGAACAGTTGTGGGAAAATTCTCTGCTGTCTTTCACTAGATGCTGGTGACAGGAAAATTTAGGCAGTAGTATTTTCGCCTCGTGAGTCACCAACTGCCTGAAGAAAAATTACTGTACTGCACTGCAGTGTTTGTCCTCCAGTCAATGGACAAAGTTTAGGTAGAGAAGAATCGATTCTAAAAAGGTCTGTGCTGGAATGTCACACTGTGAGATGCATCTCTTCAGGTCACACCCCCCCGGCTGCTTGGACTGGACTGGTCTCGCCACTGCTAAAGTGATACTACACTATTCAGGTAATCTGTACCTTTACTCAATGAAGACACTGAGACAGTTCTGCTGTTACAACATTCATTTACTGCACACAAGGTTTACATCTAGCTTGACAATGAAAGGTATATACATCAGAAACACACTTCAACTTAGAATAATCAAAGTCTCTGATTAAAAGAAAGAGTCCCAATCTTTATAGTGTCTTTTCTGCCTGCATCAGCAGTTTTGAGAATTTGCCAAAATAATAAGTCTTTCCTTTCAAGCTGGTCTGCTGACAGTTTGTTTTCCATATCTTAAACATTCTGTTCCTGAAGAATAACTCTTTTGTCCTTGGCCTATCTTGCGTATCATACTGATGAGACACAGCTGCATAAGATAATAATTTTACAAAGCTGCATAGTTTATAAGAGATAAAATATTTTACTTCTGATTCTTATTAACAGTGAATGCCAAACTATATAATTTTGCCAAGTTAGGTAATTGAGTTTCAGCTGAGTGCACTATACACACTATAATGCAAAACATTTATTTCACATTTTCAGAAAAATCCACAAAAATCCATTTTAACATGTTCTTTTACTCTCACATGCACTACAGTGTGATCCTATAGTCATGGATGGACTTTTCAGATAAGAGATTCTGTTGGGTAGCACTGGACTAATAATGATAGAGGGGACTGCAGTAACTGATTTGAAACCTCCTATTCTGTTTTTCTTTCTGCACTAAAGCACAATGCTATAGTCATGGAGAGACCTTCCAGGGAACAGTTTCTGGTGGGTGTAGAACTGCACTCATAATAGTAAAGGGGCTGTAACAGAAGATCAGATTTTAAAGAAGAGATTAAACAAAACGCATGTAGCAAACTGACACAATTTAACAAAGAGTGGTCATACAGTTAAATATCAAACAAGTAGGCAATTAAATGACATTACTTAACAGAAAGCAGTAACAGATTCAAATAGTAGTAGGTACAAAGTCATAATGTAGACTTAAATAATTGTTGCTAAAATGGAACACTAGCAAGTTGAAGTGAAACAATACACCAAAAAGGTATTCTACTCAACACATAAATCAAACACTTAAAACAGAATTAATCAATTTCAATAACATAATCACATTTCTATAACACAAATTAAGGATATATTATGAGCATTAGTACTTTAAAATGACAGTTGAAAAATTGTAAAAGCAGTACACCAACTTGTTGAGAATAGATGAACAGATGCAATTAAAGGAGAACAACGGAATATGAACTTTAAGTGCACAATCTGATGTCTCCTTGCACATTTGTTACCTAACCCTGCGCAAATAAATCTCCACTGCCGCTTTACAAAATAATTTACTTGACCGTTTCAACTCCTAGCCATCCTCCCTTTCCGTACTATTCTAGTGTAAGCCTGAAAATCTAAATGTCCCGCCTTTGAAAACACCGTAGTTGTCTCTTAAAAGCTGACGTCACAGCTACTACACTTCTGTACAAGTTACAAGTAGTTTAGTGTAGCATTGTCTTTAGTAGTAGCCATTGAACCTCCCACAAGGTGATGTCACAGCCTGCTTGTCCAACCCACTCGACTGACCCAATAAATTTCCTCGTTTGCTGTGTGGAACTCCCTTTCTCGTAAGTGTAAACTGTCGAGGACATTAGACTGAAGGACTTCAGGATTCCCTGCATATTGCACTCTGTTTACTTGTATCCAAGGTGAGTTTATTTATTTTTATTTATTTAACTCCATGCAGTATTTAAGTTTACTGATTTCCTATTGTCGATGCGTTCGGGCTGCGATTTTGATTTTAAATACATTAGGAATGTGCTGTTTCGTTTTGTATTTTGGTCACCGCGTGTTTTAGATGTTGAACGCTGGTGCAGAGCTCTGTTGGATGGCTGCTGTGTTGTGTGTGTGTGTGTGTGTGTGTGTGTGTGTGTGTGTGTGTGTGTGTGTGTGTGTGTGTGTGTGTGTGTGTGTGTGTCGATGCGTTCGGGTTGCGGGTTTCTGAATTTAGATGCAGTAGGAATGTTTAATTTCTTGTTTTTTTTTTTTTTTTTGGGGGGGGGGGTTGCCGCGTGTTTCAGTTGCTGTATGCAGGTGTAGACCTATGTTGGATGGCTGCTGGGTTGTGTGCATGTTGAATGTTAATTTTGTAAGTGCGACTGCTTTGTTGAGTGGGTTGTGTGTGTATGTGAAAGCTGGTTTAGTTGATGTATCCTAAAGTCCGATTGTGTGTGTGAATGTGTGTGTGAGAATGTGTGTGTGAATGCATCAAGAGTGTGTGTATGACTGGTGCCGTGCTCGACTGAATGCCTGGGGCCGAGTGAATGTAGGCATGTCTTCTGATGAAATTTTCTAGAGTCTGGTAACTCAAGGTGGACGTCGCTAAACTCAATACAGAGAATTGGGTACTAAGAGCCTGCTAATATTGTTTATTTGTACCGGTGCTGGTATGTGAAGCTAAGTTGATGTAAGGAAGAGATTCAGGCCCAGCAGTTGTCTTCTTCATTAGAGTTACTTTGACTGTGTGTTTGAACACCGCGGTTACCCTACCCCAGTTTCTTTATTAGGAGGTTAGCTACCGAAAGGCCTGCTTTTGAAATTTGTCATCTGTTTCCGTTTGGCAGTTGTCGAGCTTAAAAGAAGAGCTTGCATTAATGAAAGTTTGCTCTGATTTTCGCGCTAGGTAAGAAACTTGTCTAAAACAAAGGCCTTAATGTTTACAAAGACTTCTACTGTTATAGTGCCACCGCTGTATGCCTCTGTTATGGTCAGAGGTAGCAACAGCAGCAGTTAAAGTGAAATGTTTATTAAGTGGCAATATAATTTTCAAGAATTTCTGATTCTGATGGTTTTGTTAACTTCAAGAAGATTAAGAAAGAGGTGCTTGAAGTAAGGGGACAACTATAGCACACAATGAATCATTAGGTGTGACAGCACTATATGCTGCAGAGGGTTAGGGCTGTGAGATATAGTTCCTGTCGAGCAGGGATTGATTCCCTCATCCTTCATTTATCCACTATATGTCAATAATGAGTCACTTAGCCATACGGTGCTTTGGGGCAATTGGGAATTTGAGCTGGACTCCTCAGTGGTCTCCTGAACTACAAAATTAGTAACTACCTATAGGCTTGGGAGTTGTCTAGCTGTGATACAGATTTGGATAATTTTAATGTATTTGTTAACTGTATTATCCCACAGGATATCTGTTCTTTTTCAAGTGTGTCCCAGGAGAACAGTATATTAAGTTGAGGAGTCACAGATTAGACAAATGGGGCTGAGGAAATTAATCATTGGGCTATAGTTAATAGCTTGTTAACCATTCATAGCCTTACTCTTCTGCTGTAACTTTCAGACTGCATAGTATGGGCACTGGGGTGAGTATAACCATTGAAGACGTTTTGTAAGTATGGTGGTAGTAAGACTTGAACATGACATGTGGGGAAATGCCAAAATGGTTTAGTGCTTTCAATAGGTTCCAATTTGTAGTATTAAATAGTGCATGCTGTGTTGTTATTGACCTCTAACTGATGAAATTTCCTTAATCAAAAATGACTAAAACAAGAAGAAAATGGCATGAAATTAGGGATATGAATAAATATTGCCTGTACTGTTATCGGCCATATGCGTCTGTGTTAGAAAGTCAAGTCTTGATGATGAAAGTTCTAAAACTACAAAACGTTAAGTGCAAGTTTAGTGCAAGTAATTTCAAACTTCAAATTTACTGCTGCATCTATAAAGCATTTTGAACCCCTACCCCCACATCTCACAGCTACTTGTATATACTAACCACAAGATTGCTGTACCTTTGAAAGAAGGGAATACACTGAGATACAACAGTTTCAGTTAGTATGTATTTCTATGTAATTGCATTTAAATGCACTGGACCATGTGCATAATAATGGGATCACCATGCATAATTTTTAATTTTTGTATTTGTAGTGTATGGAGTGCTGTAACTGAGCTCCAATATTCAGATAAAAGACAAACCTATGTATACAAACTCCAAATTTAACTTGCCTCAGAAAAAGGGAATGTTCTGAGAAATGGCATCTCAGACTTAATATATGTAAGTCTGCTCTTTTGGCCATTCAGTCTCTGGATTTCGGGACTCACTCTAGCAGATCCTGACATTTCAGATGATTATCCCTGATGTGGTACAGTCATAAGGCTGATGTTCAAGTCATCAGTTTCACAGCAAAGTCATTTAATCATAGCACAATACAAGGTAGTTCTATGTATTATCACTATTATGAAATGAAAACAAAAGTCACCATATTGATCATTCTCACTACTCTGCTAGCTTATGGATGTAACCAAACAGAGTTATTCAACTTTTGCTCACACAGATATTATGTTGCCACTTACGGATTCTGGATATCCAGCACAATCACAGTTAAATAACATTTTCTTTTAAGTGTGTGTGCCAGGCTATGTCTGCTCTTCTAAATGGCTGTCAGTTTGAGATGGTTGCCTTATGCATATACATTCAAAGTAAACTCTGTATGAGAACATAGTTAATCTTTATTGTCCAACCTCATTTACATCTTCCCATTTTGTTTTTTATAGCAAGAATTACATTTGAAGGAAGCAGCATCTCTGTTATTTTTCTCTCATTTATTAATTAATTCATTCATTCATACACCAGTAAGTCATTTTATAAATGGAAGTTCCCTATCCCCTCATTTTCTTTTCAGATATAACAGTGACGTCAAGACCATGGCTTTGCTTGTTACACATGCTTACCTGCATCATTATGACTGTTGACATACCTATGTTTTCAGTACAGATATTGTTTTTTTTCTTAATTGCATAGCTGCTATAACATAAAGTACCTTTGTTGAATGTGCACCTTGACCACTACAATTCTATACTATTCATACTGCATGGTTCTAGAGTTAGAAAGACTTTAATAGAGCAGTTTCTTGTTTATGGCACCTGAGGTAGAAACAAGAAGAAGGGGTTTAGGAAATAACAGGGGCACAATTAATAAATATAATTAACTTGTTCCAAGATATCTTATCTTGTTGTTTTATTGTAGTTTGGTAACTACGTAGATAGGCTGATCAACTGACACTATTCAGCCATGACCCAGGTTACTGAATGAAGCAAAGTATATCAACACAGAATGAAACTAATTTAAAAATAGCAACTTTAAATGGCATAGTAGAACAATAAACAGGAATTATTAGTAACTTAAACAATTGAGCAGGGGTTAATTACAGCTTGAGCACAGAGTAGAATTATTTTCATTAGATAGTTGGATATATTATTTATAACAATGGTTGACATTTGCTAGATTAGATTACTATTTGCATTATTTACACTAGTAATTGCCGTTTGTTACCAGCAATTGTGCTTATAGTCTATAAGTGAAAACATTAACGCAAGCTCTTCTTTTAAGCTCTGCTTCGTGTTTGTGCTGTTATGGGTCAGCGGTTTGCTTGTGCGTCGTACTCTTTGTGAGGCTGGCTCCTGGAATTGAATGGCCAAACAAATCTCTATATATATTTTTTTTTTTAATTGTAATAACTAGTAGTGTTAAAATCGAGCTATAAAGTTAGGAGATTTTAAAGTAATGGAACAAATAAATAAGGAATGCATTGATCGGTTGACATGGGTGCCAGCAGTGTAATGTTAATTTTTGTACCAGGTTGTTTATATAGTGTATTGTCTGCAGTCTATTCCTAAATTCAGATGTTGCAGTAAAACTCTCTGTGAGGTAACCTCATTCAGAGAAGCAGAAAACCTGATGACCAGGTGTAGTAGGAGACGACCTGGAGTTGACATGTTGGGAATGTTTTAAAAACAAGTGCATTGAGGGTTTTCTTGCAGTATCTGTATGCAAAGAGAGTGGGAGGTGTACTTTAGTGAACCTTTAAGCAGTATGTCTTTTTGGGAGTGGCACAGCAGTTTAGGTGCCGGTCCTGTAAGACCATTGTATCAAATGTTTCAAACGTACGATATGTTTCATAGACTTCAGTAGATTGAACTTTATGCATTGCCTAGCTGTTGTATCAGTTTTTGTTCAGTAATGACTGCATTCATTGATCTAGCAACCTTAAAAATGTGTTTTATTTCTTTACTATGAAGGCTACAGCAGTCGTTTGGGTTACATGCAAGAGACATTCTCCATTCATAGCAGCCAATATCTGCCCTAGGGCATTTATAAGCCTAGCCAGAGTGTGTTTGGCTTTCGCAACCCATTTTAAATTAATTTTGCTATGCCCTTTTTCGAGGTTAGTATACTGTGCCTCTGTCTAACAGTGACACAGAAGGATTACCCAGGGTAAACCTACGATCTCCCATCCACTCATCAAGATTCCTCTTGAAGCGAGTCAATGAGGGACTCTGCCTAACCTGGACTGGGATTTTATTCCAGAGTGAAGGGAGCCTCTGGGTTATGAATCTGTCCCTCCAGCATGTCCTATTTATTTCAGTGCTGAGGTTCAAGTCTCTCGAGCGCGTAGCTCGATGGGATTTGGATTTTGAGGTGCAGCATGTCCATTAATTCCGGGTTGGACATGGTTTTATATGTCAGGCACAGATCACCTCTGAGCAGGCGGTATGCCACTGAGTAGAGCTGGAGTTTCTTTAACCGGGCAGCATATGGCATCTGTTTGAGCCCTTTGATCCTCTTGGTGAGGTACTTTTGGGGTCTTACCAGTTGCTGCAGGTGTCTGGTAAGGTACATCCCAAAACGGGCATTGTACTCAATTATGGGCCTGATGAGGGATGACCTCCCCTGATCTTGATGTGAATCCCTTCATGATTAGGTGGGCTATATAAAATGTTTTTCTAACCACTTTGGCCACGTGGTTGTCAAATGAGAGATTGCTATCAACTTGGGTCCCCAGGTCCCTAATTACTACTTCTGTACTTAATGGATTACTACATATGTGGTAATTTGTGGGCACTTTGTTTTTGCCAAAGGGGGTGACTATACACTTTTGGCGTTTAGTGTGAGGCCATGGCTCTGGCACCAGTTGTCTGTTTCTGTGAGGCCCTTTTGGAGGATGCTTGTGTTGGCTGGAGAGTCGATTATGGTGCCCAGTTTGCAGTCATCTGCAAACTTGGTCAGCCACAGTCCTTCCGTGTTTGCCTGTACCTCCGAGAAATATATACCGAACAAGAGGTCCCAGGACTGAGCCTTGTGGGACGCCACTTGTAACTGGTTTAGAGTCTGACATGGCTCCAGCAATTCTAACCATGTGGGTTCTGTCCTTGAGCCAGTTTGCAACCCATCTAGTGACGTAGGAGTTTATATTTAAGCTGGTGAAGCTTATCTATAATGCCTGAGTAGGGTATTGTATCGAAGGCTTTTGCGAGGTCCAGGTAGGCTGTGTGGACCACCTTCCCTCGTCAATGCCCTTGTTGACTGTTTCAAAGAATTCGACCAGGTTGAGGCAGGATCTGCCCTTAGCAAAGCCGAACTGGGTAGGATCCAGTGTCTGTAGGTCCCCAATATCTTTATTTATGAGGTCCATGATGATCCTTTCCATAGCTTTGCAGACCAAGCTAGTCAGGCTTATTGAGCCACTTATGTTGGTAAGTTAACTTTGCTGTATAACTACTCATTCAGGTCATCCAATAGCTGTATCATATTTACAGTAAACCACTGTTTGTGTGGTTGCTTATTGGAACTTGCATTTTTGAGCAGGAGAACATTCTCAAGAATTTTTGATTGTTGGCTGGGAAGTACCACTGACATCTGATACTGGCTTGGTTCATAATACTGAGTATTTACCTTCAGAATCTGGCCTTTTTGTTTTTGAGTGCATTCCATACTTTATCAGCAATTGCTATTTGAAAATGATTGATTTTGGAGGCCAAATGTAGTTGTGTGCTAAACATTGTAAGCTTAGTCAATGATCTACTAGGGACTGCAATATATTGTTTTCTTCCATAGATTTGGTGGTAACTGTGGAGTCTACTGATTTTCTGCAGTTTTTTTATGTAGTTCAGAAATCTTCCCTTTTCCCTGAGATGGGAAAAATGTCATGATTGTAATTTATAGATTGCAAAATTCTTGACTTAACTGTTGACCTAGACACTGTTTGTTTTAAAAATTATTGTTTTTGTTACAGTTTATAAAATTGTTTTTTTTTTCTGCATAAATATAGTACAGTAAAATGTTACAGTAATTTTGCTTTGAATGGCTTAATTTGCTTTACATCTATGTTGGGTGCAAGTCCTGCTTATCTGCACAAGGGGCTTCTGCTTCCTGCATTCACTAAATTCTTCCACTGCTAAAGTCTTTATTAGCGTTTGTAAAGTTTACTCAGTAATTGTGCTGTGATGCCAGGTACACATCCTGCTGTCAGGTTGAATATGGCTGATGTCCATAAAGCATTTGCCCCACAAAATGTATTTTATATTACATTATGGACATCAGCTGGGTATGACAGCCCTGTATTTCCAAACTGTACACTTATGCTGTGCTGACAAAGCCATAAGAGGGTTGAAGTATGCATGTCCACAGCTAGTGGGGCTTGGCTTTATTCGCCTGAATTTGCCCATAAGACTTGAAAAGAAAAAAGTCATGGACATTCAAAGCCATCATATAGCTGAAACACTTAATGCCCCTATGGCGTCATTTGCATGTATCCCATGCCAACTCTTAATACAAGAGGTTTTAAGGAATCGCACAGTGGAAAATCTAGCTTGGCTGTGTTTTTATTTTAGTTTTTACTGATGTTTTTTCTGTGTGACCTTGTTACTCGAGTATTCTATGTTGGAAAGAGTGGTTTAAAGATGCTGCATTATAAAAGTTCTGTTTTTCAAGATTCAGTATTTAATAAACATGACTGTAAATACAGTCTTTAATAGTTGTGTAATGTTGCTTATCAGATGATGTCTGCAAACTTAGAAGTGCCATTTTGTGTGGTCTGCATTTTTGTAAAAGTTGCTAGTTTCCAAAAGGCAAACCTTTTTAGGTGGGTGATATCATTTGAGTTTCTGGCTTATTCTTTAGAACTTGTTACTACTTTTACTACTGGGGAAATTAGTGTTTGCTTCATAGGATCATAGAAAGTTACCAGGCTGTTGGCCATGAGGCCCTAACGAGCCTAACCAAGAATTTAGTCCATGTTCTGACAAGGCAACGCCCGATGCCCCTGTCCAGCAGGGACACTGGTGGAATACCAGGGGTGCTTTCATCTTTGTCACCCTAGTTGTTTGATTACAGGAGGACAATCGCAATTGTCTTCTCCAAGCAGTGGCTTCTCCAGTAATAATAATGATTTGTTCAGTCTTTTCCATTCAGAGTATGATTTATGTCTTCGATGTACACTTTTAGTGAAACGTAATTTGCCAGAACAGGCCCAGCAAACTGGATCAAAACCAGGATCCTGGATAGTGTGGATCCCTGCGCTACACCTCTTATTGCATAATCTTGGGTAAATCAAAAAATGTCTTAAATCGATCCTGCTTGGTGAATCCCTTATGAAGTGGGTTTCTCCAAAACCGACTTGAAATGTCTAAATGTACATCTCCCAAACAATGGCAATGAATAGGCATACAGTCCTGCTTTCTTCTCTGTCATAATTGGCAAATTTTGAAGGTGCCGTTATCTCTTTATTAGCCACATGTAGAGCAATTTGAAGGATATGTAAAGGTTGCCTTCTAGTGTGTACAACCCACTGAACATCTGTATTGCACTTGTAGTACTGTAACCCAGTGTCATATGCCAAACATTCAGCGCCTCTCTGTGGATTGTCCAGACTCTGCTATGTTGTAGCTCGTTAATATAGCATGTTGACTATGCCGGTCAGTAGAGCTGCTAGAAGCAGACTCCTCTGGAGTGCCTTTAGTGTTGATAAATCTACTCATAATTCTTTCACAATGACGTGTACAGAAGTTTCCAAAAGTGTACCTGCAAGCTTTAAGGTTATTAATGGGCTCCCTTGTACATATTGGACATATGTTGTTGGAGTCCAAGAGAAGTATGGTAGGCCATGATTGACATTTAGGGTTGAGATGAGCAGAGGAATTAGTTTTGAAACAACTGAAGGAGTAGAATCTTTCTTTCCAGGGTATCTTTATCTTCGTTTGTGTCCTGTAAGTGATTTAATATTCTTCAGTCAGAACACTTGTCAGTATTTTTCAGAGTTTCCTTTTTTTAGCAAATGGGCTGCTATCCCAGTTTTGTTCTTCATTCGTGTACATTTTTGTGTTTTTTCAGAGCTTCCATCCTTTAATCAAATCTTCCCCTGCCTGACTCCGGTCCATCCATTGCATACAGGTATTTGTATACTTGAGTTGTTTGTAAATTTAGTCCCCACTCGAAGACTGAGCCACTACCTGGCAAACGAAGAGATGTTACTGACAAGGCAAACATTCATCTTTGCAGTTGTTTTTGTGTGGATGGGGAGTGGAAGCTTTTAATTCATTAACTTTTAAATTACTCCAAAGAAGATGGACATACCTCTCATTTATTCTCTAAGTTACTACCAAATGACAAAAAATACTGTGGTGCAATACAGATTATGTCTTAGTCTTGCTGAGCTATTCCGTTTGGGAAGACATTATGGGAAAAGTCTTTCTAACAAGTTAGCTGAGCTACATGAAATTCCCTCCTCAGGTATGCGAGATCTTTAACTTCGTACACTTCAAAAAGATAACGAGTGTGTGTGCTTTAGGGGGACAGGATGGCAACCCACTTGTTTACACATGAAGTGTTTTTGTTACATTGACCACGCTGCCACAGTTAGTCAAACTTCCTCTCTCCTCCCATCTTCTTTTTTACTAAACTGTGCCTCTTCTTTCTTTTCTCCTGTCTCATTTTCCTTTCCTTTACTGTTTCACTTATCTAACTCTTCAATATATGTCTGTCATTTATTGATACCAAAATGCAGTCTATGTGAATTCATTGTATAGAACTGTCATGCTGTACTTGAGTGTTACTAATAAATTTATTTGGGTAAATCAAAAAATATCTTAAATCGATCCTGCTTGGTGAATCCCTTATGAACTGGGTTTCTCCAAAACCGACCCGAAATGTGTAAATGTACATCTCCCAAACAATGGCAACGAATAGGCATACAGTCCTGCTTTCTTCTCTGTCATAATTGGCAAATTTTGAAGGTGCCGTTATCTCTTTATTAGCCACGTATAGAGCAATTTGACGGATATGTAAAGGTTGCCTTCCAGTGTGTACAACCCACTGAACATCTGTATTGCACTTGTAGTACTGTAACCCAGTCCAGCAGAGCGACTGAAGTGATCCCAGGGGTAAACTTTTTCTTTCCCATCCTATCAAGGGTTTTCTTGACTTAGCAAGGAGCTCTGCGTAATGTAGATTGGAATCTTTTTACAAAGCATGGAATGTCTCTGGGACATTCCAGCATGTTCTATTTATTGTGGTGAGGTTTAGATCCCTAGAGCCTTTGGCTCGAGGGAATAAGGTTTTCTTTAGTTGGTGCATGCCCATCAATTCTGGGTTGGACATGGCCTTGTATGTCAGGCAGAGATCGCCTCTGAGCAGGCGTTATGCAACAGAGTAAAGCTGGAGTTTCTTCACTCGAGCTGCATAGGGCATCTGTTAAAGGCCAGTGATCCTCTTGGTGAGGTGCTTCTTTAGTCTTTTTTCTAGCTGTTGCAGGTGTCTTGTAAGGTACATCCAAAATGAGGTGTACTGTATGATGCGTCTGAGTAGAGGGGCACAATGACCTCTTTTGATCTGGACGTAAACCCTTTTGTGATTAGGTGGGCCACACAAGAAGGATTTTCGAAACAGTTTGGCAATGTGATTATCAAATGAGAGATTGTTATCTACTTTGGTGCCCAGATCCCTTATGTGTTTCGTATTTAGGGGACTACCACCTATGTGGAAGTTTGCGGTACTTTGTTTTTTTCCAAAGGGGCTAACTATGCACTTTTTGACATTTAGCTTGAGGCCATGGTTTTGACACCAGGTATCTGTCTCAGTGAGACCCTTTAGTAGGATGTCCGTGTCAGACAGCCCATGTATACCAAAACCACCAAAAGTCTTTCGAATAATAAACTAACAAAATAAGAATGGAATAAACTTCACAAGAGTCTTCAAAAAACACATAAAAAGCAAAGATTTATTCTAGCATCTGGGTGTAAAACACATTCATGGAATACAAATTCATCTACAAATGCTGTTTAAATACACATTTTTATAAAAATTAAATAAAATAGGTTCATAGATCAGTACTAGGTTAACTGCCCTTTTGGGCCGATTTGAAACTTGTCCAGTTAGCCCATGTGAGAATCAAACGCTGCACCTTGTCTTTTTAAGGTAAACACCTTAACCATTATGTCTCCCTCCCACCCCCAGACTCTTGTGAAGTTTATTCCATTGGGATTTTGGTTGCGTATTATAGCCCCTAGTTTGGGCGGCCACGGTGGTGCAGTGGTCAGCATTGCCACCTCACAGCAAGAGGTTCTCCGGTTCGATCCTCGGCTGGGGTGCCTTCTGTGCAGAGTCTGCATGTCCTCCCTGTGGTCGCGTGGGTTTCCTCCTGGTGCTCCGATTTCCTCCAACATCCCAAAGACATGCTGCAGGTGGATTGAACACTCTAAATTGGCCCTAGTTGTGTGTGTGTGTGTGTGTGTGTGTGTACCTTCTGTGGAAGGTTGAGCGCCGGGCTGGCAACTTTACCATGTAAAACTCCACTGCCAATCAATGTGTGGACAAGGTGATCCGCTGTGGCAACCCCTAACCGGGAAAAAGCCGAAAGAAGAAGAATTATAGCCCCTAGTTTGCAGTTGTCTGCAAACTTGGGCAGCCATAGTCCTCCTGTACTTGCCTGTTCCTCGAAGTATATGCTGAACAGGAGGGGTCATGGGACTGAGCCCTGGGGAACACCACTTGTAACTGGTTTCGAGTCACACCTAGCTCTCAACTGTCACCATGTGTGCTCTGTCCAAAAGGCAATTGGCAGCCGATGTTGTGACATAGATGTTTATGTTCAGGTTGGTGAGCTTGTCTAAACAGGTATGGCATGAAATGAGAGGCAAACATTGTAACATTTCATCTTTACTGTCCATGACAAAATAGTGGCAACAGTAGTCAGACCTAATGTAACGTGAAGTCCTGCATTAACAAGACAACATCTTCCAAAGTTATGTATGCCCAGTTAGTAGAAACAGTCGCAGTTGTAGACATTCCTTAGGCATAGGCGAACTAGGCAACCGCCTAGGGCGCCGTACAGGCCGGCCTCATAAGGGGCGCAAAATCTCAAAAAAAAACACGTTAAAAAGTGAAACTTCTCTTTTTAACATTGCGCCTGATGCCCTTTTCTGCAAAGTAGCATTGCGCCCTCCCCCCCATGAGCCATGACTGACAGACAGCCTATCAGATTCAACTTCCAAGCCATTTACTTTAATTTTACGGAGATCTTGCGTTCTCCGTTGCTGTAAAAGAGTTATACTAATGGAAAAAGTCTGGGCGACCGGACCTTTTTCCATTACTATAACTTTGATTTGCAACGTAGGTTGACCAATCAGCGTGCACGTTTTGGAATATTAATGGGCGGGTCGTTGTATAATGTTAATTATAACATAGCCAATTCTGTATTCTATGTCTCCACAATAACATAACAAATGAAGAGGCGTATGATACTCGTGCATAAGATTGTAGTGAGTTCTGTAAAGGTCGAACTGAGCTCTGCAAAGTTCCAAATGAAGTATGACTGATAATGCAGAAAGGGACCATGGATGTGTGTTAAAACATATTTCATGTGGTACAGTATACCAGTCAGATATTTTCTTGTGGCAGAGCTAATCACAAATTCAGTCTTATTTCCATGTTTGTAGCCATTTTCCAGTAAAAGCTAGATTTTCAACAGGAATACTGCTGTCTAGCCCCTTGAGTGGATGCATTACTTATAAATGTACTCACAAGGCTTTATTTGCAAAAGGGAATACACATATAGTGAGATTTTGTATTTCACATTCTTTTCCAACTAATTTACAAATGTACCTTTCACAGCAAACTTGGTTTGTCTTTTTTTCAGTATAAATGTTCCTTTCCAAAAGATTTTGCCATGTTAACTAAAAGCAGTTTGTTATACAGTGGGTGTGCACTTCGGCAAAGTGTATCAAATGCAGCTCATAGTAAGACAGAAATGTTCTGGTTAAGGTGTTGTTGCCTGTGATTATCCCAAAAGTACAGTATCATATAACCAATGAAAGCAGCACATAGAATAGAATCAGAAACGCATTTAATTCTTATAATACAGCTTTTACACTTTGCAAAATGCTGACTAATGCAGGTTGTATTACAGGAAATTATCTGTAAAGGTACATATTTTAATGATCATAAAATTGTATAATAATTTTTTAATATGATGACATTCATTCAGTTAAATTCGGTGAGTAGAAGACTAAACTGATGATTTACAGCAGAGCCAGGACAAGCAGAAAAATACTAATGACAGATCTTCATAATAAAGTTTCAGCGTTCTGAGAGTTCGCTGTTTTAAGCATTTGTTGTTGTTGTCTTGGTGTTATGCAAGTCGACATTCCAATAAGTCAACGATCTGAATGGGAACCATATCTATCTGTCGTTCATCCTGCCACTGAAACAGTGACATACAGTTCTTGGATCACAGATATCTCTTTATTAGTTTACAAATTTTTTTGAATATTTAGTTGGTCATTGTAGTGGGAGGATGGTGCAGTCAAGGGAGCATCGGTCCTTTGCAAAATGTGCAGTTAGTATGAAGCGGTTGTTCGTTTTCCATAAATTCCACATGTCTTTGTATCATAGGCAATGTGTGGCAGGCCAACAAGCACTTTATTTGCAGCTGAATATTTTAAATATAAATTTGCTAGCTCCTACCTGTTAATCGGTTACAGATGGTTTAGATACATTTCACTTTTGTTGAGATTGTGCTTATTTACTGTTTCCATAGAATTGTATCGACAAAGTGTTAGTCTCCTTTGTATCTGTAAAATATGCATAATCGGGCAGTTTTTTCAATAATGGTGCTGCATTGTCATTGCTTACAGACACTATTTTCAATGTCAATTTTAAACCATCTCTACGTGTGCTGTATGATACAATCGGGAATGTGCATCACACAACACAATGTTTGTACAATTGTTTTGTACTATGCAAGGAGCCAATGTGACATTAGTCCATATGTTAACGTGTATCAGGAAGTGTCCATATGCATTTTATAAGGACGTGTTTCAATCAATGTCAGTATCAAGGCTAGAGTACTTTTACTGATCACTGTTCAGTCTGTGGGACTGATTTGCGTTTCTTAGCAGATGTCTATGATTATTTGTTCGAAGCAAGTTACTGTAACTATTAAAAACAAGGGTTGTCTGGGGCGGTACACTTGGGGGGGGTTCTAAAATGGATGATTGGTAGTGATGGGTGCAAGTGTGTGGATGGATTGGGGTGGAACGGCTGTGTAAAGTTCCTTATGTAACTTAACTGTACCTTGTGTTCTGTGGGTTGCAGTGCTGTTCCTACAAAACAGTAATTTCTATAGATGTTCAGAAATACTGTCTGCATGACATTATTTTCCAATAGATTACGCTGCGTCTGAAACAGGTGGTTACCCAGCATAGATAATGTTTTTTTTTTTGTAATTGTCATTTACAAAGGCACAATGTCATTTTCAATGTGCTCCCTCAGTACATGTGCGCATGTTGACCCTTCCAGTTGCGATAGCTGTTTTGTAGTCCTGGTGTCATGAGTTCAATAACACAACTTGGAACACAACAGCTTTGAGTCCGACAGTTACACAGCCTGTCACGTGTTGTGGTTTTTAGCATGCCACTTCAATACTGTGTCCTTCAGTTTTGGCCTATCTTTGAAACAAAAATTTTGTAAGTTATCAATGTGCTGCGCCTTTTCTATCCATTCTTGAGTTGGAGTATTCCACTTTGATTTCTTGCAGGATTTTAACATTCATATATATTTAGACATTGACTTTTTTTATTGGCCTTTGCCTGTTGCCTTCAAATCATATTTCAACACTTTTTCACTGCTCTTGCTGCATGTAATTAACCCATACATCTCAAGTGGGCACAAGTAAAAATTAAGTAGCCGTTTACATTTCGCAATGCACACGTTTTCTGGGCACAGTAGCCAATACCAATTTCTCCGGTACATGCCTGATCTACTTGGACAACGTGTTCATAAAACAATTAGATTTTCATTTCTGATCAACTCATGTAGACCACTGTAGCATCTTGCCAATAATGTAGAAAGTTGGTTGATTCATATGTCCACTAAACTACAAATACCTCTCAGTGGTATAATTCATTTTCGTACGTAGCGCGGGATTCTGCCATGATGCCACTGTAACAGCAGAGCTATTAGGAATATGCATGTGTACTGGATAAAAGGGAGGTTAGGCAATGCTACCTCTTGCCGCTATTGTGCAGTTTTCACTGTGTGCATCTAACTTATTTGTAAAATTCATTTTTCATGGTCGGTCACAGTATGTTCAGCTGAGATGTTACAGTAATCCATCCTGAAGTGGATATACGGTACAATTTCCTGATAGCTTTCTTGGTTTGCGTCAGTCCTGCAAAAGCAATAAATTACATCATTGAAGTATGGTTTTCAGTATGGTACTGACAAAGGCAATAAATGTCGCATGTTAGTATGGATGCATTGCAGACTAACTGTAGTTTATTTTGCTAACAAGTACATTGATTTGTATATGATCTGAATGGCGACTCACACCAAGGCCATTTAGAGATGCAGCGGTACTGCGGTTATGGTGGGTGGCTGGTAGCTCTGAGAAATTGTGTGCATTTTAGCGGATATGATGTCTTGCTCATCGCTGCTGGATGGACTGTGGGATATTGCTGTCAATTAATGGATGGATTCACACCATGCATAGCATTTGACTATTTGGTGTTGCTGAGTAATGAATTACTTTTCTTTTGCTAGCTTTTTAATGGAGAAATAGATTAGCCATGGTGCTTAACTTTGCGGAAGTTAGAATGACAGTATACTGATAATGTCACTCATTTTATACTGAGTCATGAATTGCAACATGCTGGGACAATTCGGTCCAGTTCACAATGTATTTTTCTATCTTGTAGGTGTACAACAGCCATGCCTCAGTGCTTTGCATATGGTTGCCGTATTTCCCGAGACTGTCTGCCTCCCGGTGTATCATTCCATCGGTTCCCACGTGAAATTAAACAGTGTACCCAATGGGTGGTTAACTGTGGCAGAGATGTCGGTAATGTAAGTCAATTTGTCAAAGCTGAGGTAACCATTGTAAAGCCACGGCATTTCCTGTGTTCAAACCATTTTGAAGAGAGCCAGTTTGAACTGAATTTCATGCATCAGTTACTTCCAGAGGGCATGAAGCCACGACGTCCGATTAGGAGACTAATTAGTAATGCAGTGCCTACACTATTCGGTTTCTCCACGAAAACTCCACGGACATCAACAATACGTCGCCTTCGGCGCAAACAACACACAAATGTAAGTAATCTTCAAATATTTGCTTATTTGTTTAGTCGCAAATCTGTCCAGTAAGTGCTGTGGACATCGGAATGGGTATTATAACTATTACTTTTGTGAACATTGCAGCTTATTGATGAATTACTAACTACCACACAGCCCACATTGCCGGCGATTGTGACTGAACAACTGTCGCGAGACCGAAAGGTAAGTATTTGCTGCATTCGATTATTTTATTATCCTGCTGTGATTTTGGTCACCTTTCAATTGTGATGAGTGGTTGAGGTTAGACTGTGTTGTCTCTGACAGAATGACAGTGCAGCAAAACGGAATGCAAAACGTAAGCGAAGTGAACCAGCAGCTGAGTTAGTACAGCAGAATGATGATCAACCAGAAGAACGTCCGGCCTGTGCAGAACCCATGCAGGTAAGCAGGCATCCGTACGTGCAGAAAACAGACTAGGCAAGGATTTCTTTGCTATACTGCTACGCTTATGTATGTCACAGTAAGCTTCATTTATATAGGCAATATGAGAACTGCTGTTGTCCAGTAGACATGGAAGAATGTCTCTGCTCTTCACAAAAGATGGTGAAGTGCTGACAGGCTTGTAGGCTGTCATTGATACGCAATCCTGGATTCAGGGAAAACATGTTTGAGTTGATGACACAGCATGTCTGTCAGCCATGTGTAAATGGTGTTATGCAGATTCACGTTTGTATCTAACGAACAATTCATGGTAAACAGTCGATTTAAGGAGAAGATTTTTATTAACGCTTTTTTACTAAGGGTGAAATTACTGCACTAGTTCACAGCAAACTTGCCCAGCATACTGAAAGATGTACATAACTTAGTTTTTACGTTTCACATTCTTATCTGAAGGGAGGCACCTGCTCAGAATGCCAAGAAATTTGGCAATTTGGTTTAATGTCTGAAAATTGGTTGCCATTTCATCAACTGAAAAGCAGCCATTGCGGTGGATTTACTCTTCCACAGTTTCTTCCTATATTTAAGGTGTTGACAGATTACCTTCTATGACTATGACCTTATTAATGTCAATGCTATTGCAGGTGCAAGCAGCAGAATTGGAGGAAGAGGTGGTGCAAGCAGCAGAATTGGAGGAAGAGGTGGTGGAAGATATCGAGGTATACACAATGGAAATTCAGACTTGTAGTATGAAGACGGTGGCATGTCAAACAAAAAAACAGTTCGAAAAAAAGGTTGTAGTGTCGGAGTGCAAGCAAAGTTAGATATGGTAAGCCGAACTTGTAAGATGATTGATGCAGCTGTACAGTTTCCAGAGGTTGCAGTGTCACCATTGACAGACCACACGTATGTCAAAAAGTCCAAAGTTGTTCAGACGGAAAGGTGTGAACCGGGACTTGAAGTTAACAGTACTACAGAATTGGGAACATGTAGCAGGAGAGTGACTGAAGATCTTCAGCAGGAGGCTAATTGCGTTAGTGAGGCATCCACAAGTAGATCCTGTACATATACACCTCTACAGATAAAGGCTTGCAGTACCCCAGTGAAGCTTCCAGCAGAACTTCTTCAGACAAGTATGATTAGTGAATCCTCATTTTCACACTGTGGAAGTGATGACAATGAGAAGGATCCAGACTGGTGCTACCCTTCTGACAGCATGTCAACCTCTGAGATGGAAGACACCATTGAAGAACTGGACGAAGATGAAAAAATGATAAGCGAGACCAAGTTCATTGTATTCGAATCGTGCCTTGATTCTCTACTCTTGAAACTGACTTGTCCTCAATGCAAAACACCAGCAGTGGAAGTGGAAAAAAGATTGAAGATGGGTTCCTGTGTATTTGTGAGGGTGTCTTGCATTAGTGGACATGAGGTTCTGGAGTGGCAAAGTCAACCGGTAATAGGTCGAATGCCAGCTGGAAATCTAATGCTTGCATCGTCTATACTTTTCAGTGGAAGTACATATGCCCATATTGCGCGATTCTGTGCATATGTAGGACTGGAATTTATAAGCGAGACAACCTTCTATTCAATTCAACGAGAGTACTTGTTTCCAGTGTTGCAACATACCTGGACTGAGCATCAGAGGCGGCTGCTGGAAGATGCAAAGGGCAAGGAAATCAGGCTAGCTGGAGACGGGCGATGCGACAGTCCTGGATACTCAGCAAAGTATTGCTGCTATAGTATGATGGACTTGGATTCAGGAAAGATCATCGATTTTGACCTGGAGCAGGTTACCACAGGAATTGCATCGGTAGCACTGGAGAAGAAAGCTTTCAAGAAATGTATGACGAATTTGATGGATAAAAATATAAAGGTACGACTGGTGGCAACAGACAGACATTGTGGGATTAGATTCTTGATGCGGAAGGAATTTCCATCGATTGAACATCAGTTTGATGTGTGGCATATGTCAAAAAGCCTGACAAAGAAAGTATGTGAAGCAGGAAAAAGGCAAGGTAGACGTGAATTACTGCAGTGGTGCCATAGCATTTCCAATCATCTGTGGTGGTGTTCGGAAACATGTGAAGGAGATGAAGTTGTCCTTGAGGAAAAATGGTTGTCTCTGCTCTACCATGTTACAGACCGTCACAGCTGGAGTGGTGCAAAGAAGGTTTCCTGCTGCGGTCACGAGATGCCAGTGATAGACGGAGATGAGAAGAAGTGGCTCGAAGAAGATGATGCGTGTTACAGCTCATTAAGGAAGATTGTTACAAACCCTGCATTTCTTAAAGATCTGAAGCACATCACGAAGTTCTGCCACACTGGAAACCTCGAAGTGTTCCATGCATTACTATGCCGGTACTGCCCCAAATTTGAGCACTTCAGCTTTGCCGGAATGAAAGCAAGAATCATACTTGCCATCCTTGACCATAATGAGAACCACAACCGGGAACAAGCTGTTGTCCGATGCCCTACCACCAAGTTAGCTTCTAAAGGAGAGCTTCGATACAGAGTGGTGTACCCAAAGGCCAAACAGGAATGGGTGGCGAAACCAATCTTTGAGAAGCGAAAGTTCGACTACATTTATGACCTCATGTTAGAAGTGGTACGAGCCAAAAGAGGCATTTTAGAAGTATCACCCATGTTGGTACCAACTTTGCCAAAAAATATAGCTAGATGTGAGCGACCAGAGAAGACACGGGTGATCGCAAAACACATTTCTAGATTTTGAAAAAAGTAATTGAAAAAGCAAGGCGATCTTTTACAGTAGCAAGTCCTGCAGTTTACTCTGGTGCTTATGTATGTTGGTAGTATATGGTGTTTGTGGTGCTTACGTATGTCTGTAGTATATGCTGTGTGTGGACTACACAGTGATGCTGAATGTTGTAGCAGTTTACATACTGGATTCGCGGAGATGTGTTGCTGTCTTCCAGTTTAATAACTGGATTTTGATTTGTATCGTATAGTTGTCAAGCATGTCTGGGTGTAATGTAAATCTGTGGTGTTTTAAGTAATCAATGAATGGTGATATGTGAAAGTCATTGACTGTTTATTATGCAAGTAGTAGTGTTTAGTTGGAATCTGGTGTGGCTGAATAAGAAGGTTTTACATTAACTGATTAATTTCTAGGACTTCTTGTACTTGGTCACATTTGTGACATGGTGTTGCTGATGACATTGTTTTTGAAGTGTAAAGTTTATTTGGGTGAGCATGTTGACGGTGCACTGTAGGTAATGTATGCCGGTTCATGAGGAGCCAATTTATGAAGAGTACATGTGAAAAGTGTTAATGACTTTGATAACAGAAATATATGCTTGCGGCCTGAAGACTGGGTATTAATATAATACAGGTGAGTAACCGTATGAATGACTTTCTGTGATAATGGAAATCTATGCTTGTGGCCTGAAAACTCGGTATTAATATAATACAGGTGAGTAACCGTATGAATGACTTTCTGTGATAACGGGAATCGGTATTGATGATATAATGCAGGTGAGTAAGACTAAAACCAATTCACGCGTAAAAATGACTTAATGCGCATCATTACATTACAAGTGGTTGTTGCGGAGTTGGATTAAGTGCCGTGTTGTGTGGTGGCTAACCTATCTAGCCCCCCACAGCCATGTACAGACCCTCCAAGTTTCACTTCTATCTTTGATCTGCTACCGATGCCAGTACTGTGTATTTTTAACATTCCCTAAGATCTCCTTTCAGTCACCAGTACTGTGTATTTTTAACATTCCATAACTCACCCGATGCATCTACCCCCACCATGTATTTCCATCTGTACTACCCACTCTGTATCTGGTATCACTGCTAAACTTTATGTACTATTTCCTTCTAGTCTCTGCACTGGCTTCCTCCATTGCAGCCAGCAGTGCCTTATATCTGGCTAAGTGTACAAATTCATCGGCGCTCACTGTTCCTATTATACAAATATTTTGTTATGTGCCATCGGAGATGTAACCAATGCTCCGATGTATATATGAATGCATAGCTCACTAAAATGTCTGTGGCTTTGGCTCTCATTGTTAACTTGAATTTATATCAATTTTATTACTTTATTACCATGTCTGTACTTAAATATTTGTGTGGTGTACAGTCTTGTTTTCCTAGTAAACAAATGTAAATAAAAGTAATAAATTTTGATGCAGGTGATGTATAATCCTTTTCACTTTGACATTCAGCTTTTCACAAGTTTTGTACAGTACAGGTGTACTTGGCAAGTTGAAGAAACAGGGCTGTGCAGTGTTAAGTACCTCAGTATATGTAACCTATTTTGGTTTGCCCAATAGTAAAACTTGGAGGCTATTGTAATTATTGTAAGTATTGTAATTTAAGTCATTAAGTCACAGGCTGGTCTGATGGAAGACATTGATATTGGCACAATGCTGAATTGGGTTGCTATTGGCATTGGGGATTGTTGCCACTATGTATAGTAAACGTGAGGAGCTGTGTTTGTAGCAGTGAATATATTTCCAATAGCATAGTCGAATGGAGCGAACAGCGTGTAGTGCATAATTATCTTGACATACTGTGTGGTACGGAACTGATATTCGGAGAATGATGGTGAGTTAGAAAAATTATTACGAGAAATGGTTAAATAGGTATGTATTGCACAATGTTGCATATAAATATTGCATATTTGGTTGTTGTGTTAAAGCAGTTTATGTGGTAGTTGCTTGAATGGTGTTGTACCATACATGTTTCAGTCAGATTTTTGGACAGCTGCAGTTACGATATATGGATTGACTGATTAGTGATTCTTCGAAAAAGTCTGGTGTCTAGCATTAATAACATGGTACATGTGAGTGGAAGCAATATTTGTATGGGCTGAGTGTGGTGATGTGAGTGCAGCTCTGACTGCAGCTGTCAGTGTTGTGGTGTGAATGGACCTCTGTGATGCTGGCTACCTTGACGAGGTACAGAGGCTTCAGACAATAGTTCAAAGTAAAGATTGACAATTGTACATTGTAACCAAAAGCCAGCTTTTATTGAACAGTAACACCATGTCTTTGGAGACATGGTATAGTATGTTGGATGAGTATTAAGATAAAATTGCTCTGGAAGGTATGACCTGAAGAAACATTGACATGGAATCTATGACATGAATAACTGAATATTATCTCTACTGACAGGTGTTGTGCAAGAACCATCATGGTCAGATTTATCCATGGAGTGGTAATGTGTGGTATCCTGGCAACCTGTTATTTCATGAAAAAATAAGTGGCCTGGCTGAGGTATTGTGCAAGCTTGGAACTGACTGGGACAGTAGTTTTCCAAACATCTACTAGTACTTGGACACTGAAATGGGCTGCAGCACTGGTTTGTAGTGACCTTGTGTAAGGTAAGTGAATTACACTTGTAATTTCTTCCCAAGAAATGTGAAATGCAGTGTCCGACACTGATCCATACTGCCTGATCGTAGCTAAATGTAAAATGGTGATTCTGGTCTGCCTTGTAACTGGCAACTAAGTCTTAAACTGTTTGATACAGTCATGAGCAAGTGTATTTTTTTTTTTTTTTTTAGCACTTGGTCAGTGTTATGGAAAGTGCACTGAGGACAGTCATTTGATTACAGATATCCTGTAATATACAAAGATAGTTACTATTAAGTGAATAAGATTATGGAGAGATTGCTCGCAGGACCATATAGAAACTTTTGTGATAGGTTCATAGGTTGAAACCTATATGCCCGAAGGCATTTATAAGACTAGCCAGAATGTGTTGGCTTTCAAGGGCCCATACGATTAGTTCCTGTGCCTCTGTCCAGCAGAGCCACTGAAGTGATCCGAGGGGTAAACTTTGTCTTTCACATCCTATCTAGGGTTTTCTTGAGTTAGCAAGGAGCTCTGCGTAATGTAGATTGGAATCTTGTTACAAAGCATGGAAAGTCTCTGGGACATTCCAGCATGTTCTATTATTGTGGTGAGGTTTAGATCCCTAGAGCCTTTGGCTCGAGGGAATACGGTTTTCTTTAGGTGGTGCATGCCCATCAATTCTGGGTTGGACATGGCCTTGTATGTGAGGCAGAGATCACCTCTGAGCAGACGTTATGCAACCGAGTAAAGCATGAGTTTCTTCACTCAAGCTGCATAGGGTTTCCGTTTGAGGCCAGTGATCCTCTTGGTGAGTGCTTCTTTAGTCTTGTTTCTAGCTGTTGCAGGTGTCTTGTAAGGTACATCCAAAATGAGGTGTTGTACTGTATGATGAGTCTGCGAACAGGGGCACAATGACCTCTTTTGATCTGGACGTAAACCCTTTTGTGATTAGGTGGGACACACAGAAGGATTTTCTAAAGACTTTGGCAATGTGATTATCAAATGAGAGATTGTTATCTACTTTGGTGCCCGGATCCCTTAGGTGTTTCGTATTTAGGGGACTACCACCTATGTGGAAGTTTGTGGTACTTTGTTTTTTTCCAAAGGGGATAACTATGCACTTTTTGACATTTAGCTTGAGGCCATGGTTTTGACACCAGGTATCTGTCTCAGTGAGACCCTTTAGTAGGATGTCCGTGTCAGCCAGAGTTTTTATAGCCCATGTATACCAAAACCAACAAAAGTCTGTCGAATAATAAACTAACAAAATCAGAATGGAATAAAGTTCACAAGAGTCTTCAAAAAACACATAAAAAGCAAAGATTTATTCTAGCACCTGGGTGTAAAACACCTTCATGGAATACAAATTCATCTACAAATGCTGTTTAAATACACATTTTTTATAAAAATTAAACAATAAAATATGTTCATAGATCAGTACTAGGTTAACTGCCCTTTTGGGCCGATTTGAAACTTGCCAAGTTAGCCCATGTGAGAATCAAACGCTGAACCTTGTGTTTTTAAGGTTAACACCTTAACCATTATGTCATTGTGTGTGTGTGCCTTCTGTGGAAGGTTGGGCGCCGGGCTGGCAACTCGACACTGTAAAACTACACTGCCAATCAATGTGTGGACAAGGTGATCCGATGTGGCAACCCCTAACCGGGGAAAAAGCCAAAAGAAGAAGAATTATAGCCCCTAGTTTGCAGTTGTCTGCAAACTTAGGCAGCCATAGTACTCATGTACTTGCCTGTTCCTCGAAGTATATGCTGAACAGGAGGGTTCCTGGCACTGAGCCCTGGTGAACACCACTTGTAACCGGTTTCGAGTCACACCTAGCTCTCACAACTCTCACCATGTGTGCTCTGTCCATAAGGCAATTGGCAACCGATGTTGTGACATAGACGTTTATGTTCAGGTTAGTGAGCTTGTCTAAACAGGTATGGCATGAAATGAGAGGCAAACATTGTAACATTTCATCTTTATTGTCCATGGGCAACAGTAGTGAGACCTAATGTAACATGAAGTCCTGCATTAACAAGACAACATCTTCCAAAGTTATGTATGCCCAGTTAGTAGAAACAGTCGCAGTTGTAACATTCCAATTGTCTGTGTAGCATTTAGTTGTCCCTAGTTGGCTACTCTTTGGCTGCAACTATCTTGTGTAGTCTGCAGTGAGGGAATAGGCAAAGGCAAACATACCCATGCTATCGAATGAGGAATTGCATGCATAAAACAAAGTTGTCTGCCAGGAAATACTCACTGCTGTACTATTGGCAAGTTTTGTATGCAAGTATTGGGGCACTAAGGACACAGCAGCAGACATGGACCCAGTTTTTGAATCAAAAACTGATATTGTGTAAGCATTTAATGGCTGTCTGATCAGAAGCCCCTCTAGCAAGACTGTCATTTTCTGCAGTTCACACACTGTGCAGTGATAATTCAGATAATGGGCTGTGATGAGGGCTGGGGAACCACAATTTCTTTCAAGTATGAATTGCAGGGTTTATATGTCCAGTTGTACAATAGAAGAAAAGTAATTGTACAGGCATTTTAATACCTCTTAAAAGCAAAATGCATTAGGGAATAGAAGCTTGTGTTTGGGTGTTTGGGTGCTAATGTAAGTTTTAATACTGGTAGTTTTGGAAACTGTTCATATGAGTGTATTTCACCAGTAGACTTAAAATCGTTCTGAAAATAGGAATTCAGGAATGCATTTCTACTACCTTAGTTCCTTAGTCAGTCCAGGGAGTGATGCATATTACCCTGCCTGGGGATACCTGTTGTCTGTATACTGATAATGCACAGATTTTCATGTTACAAGGTGACATGAAGGCATTCGCCATGGGTCACAGCAGTTTCCTTGTAGATATAGTTCTTGTAATATGTAATAAATACTGTGTGTGTGTGTGTGTGTGTGTGTGTGTGTGTATATATATATATATATATATATATATATTTATATCTGTGTACATATATTTATATGTGTGTGTGTGTGTGTATATATATATATATATATATATATATATATATATATATATATATATATATATATATATATAAAATGCATTTGTATATGTAATATATTTGTGTTAAAGCTGAAAACAAAAATCTCTGTATGATGAATAGTGATGTGGCTTTTTATAAGGAGAAACACAAAAAGGGTGTGTAAGCAGGTATACTTATCAAAATGCAATTAGACACTGCCCACTGTCTTGCAAAAGCCTCCATGGAACATGTATTACTGTTTGCACATAGTGCTTTTCAGCATGGATCTACATGACGGTATGATCACACACTGGGCCACTTTTCACGTAAAAAATAAAGAAATACACACCAGCAAACCTGTTGAAATCATGTAATAAGACATGTGTAACTGTTGGCATAATGGTAAACTATAAACAAAAATGTGTACATGGGCTTTACAAGACTTCGTATAGTGAGTCAGCAGTGATTTGAGTAAGCAGATGATACCTGAACCTTAAGCAAGTCAAATTAGTATTTTTTGTCCATTAACTATTCTGTTTACAGCACTTAAAATATTGTGTGTATTTCAGGCAAGCAGGATAGCCCAGAGAAAGTAGGTATTTTTATTTTACAAGTGTGTTTCCAAATACTCTGAACTATGCATCCCTGTTTCATGACAGGAAGCCATGGTGCTGCATAAATAAGTGTCCCACTGTTAGAAAGAAAAGGCTAGAACTAGGAAACATTGGATGAGTCAAGTCCCCTGTGGTGAGGTGTCAATCAAAGCAACAACAGGTCAAATTACTTTTAGCACTTTGACAGCTTGGGAGGGGAAGTGTGAAGGGGGAGGGGAGATGATCTAATGAGCTATGGCTTGGCCATCACAAAAGAGTGCAAATTAGGATCTCTGTAAAGAAGAAGCAGTAAAACAAAGACTCCAAGTCTGTTCTTTGGCTTTGTCTCAGTTAGTTTTTTTAAGTAGGCATTTAACAGCAGTATTTTTAGTTGAAATTTACAGAATGAAAAAGCCTTGTGTATGCATGTAAAATGAATGCAGTGACACAAGTTTCTGAACAAAAAAGGCTGCGTGATGTAATGTGTTAAGGACAAACACTGAATTCTGGGATACATGGAGGTTTACAAAAATGTTTAACTTTCAGCAAGATGCTAGACCCCATGTGGCCAGACTCTTAAATTACATATAAAAATATTTAAAAACTTGTAGAGTCCCACAGTGGTGTTAAAATATTGGAAACATCTAAACATGATGAAATAAACATGTTTTTTTAGTCTGTGCATGCGGTTCTCCTTTAAATAAATTGATATTCTGCACAATAATCTCACAGACTAACTACAATAATAAACACTTGCTAAGTGAGAAGATATGTATAGATGAAATTACTTAAAATCACTATTTTGCTCACTTAACTCACTAACAAACTAATAAAACAATGCACTTAACTGAGTTAGCAGGTATACTCAGATGCAATACATGACAATTAGATGTACTCAGTCAAACTAGAAAATACAGTTAAAGCTTTTGAAAACATCCAGAGCGGATGGTTATAATACAGAAACAATAAAAGTGAACTTACTTCGCTAACACACTAAACATGGGCCACATGGAACTACAGTAAACCTGTTAAACTGCTTTTTAAAAATGGTGCCATTGCCACCAGAGATTAAGAAATATCTGATAGGACACTGCGTAAAAAGGGGGAGTAGTTTGACTGACGTATGCAATAAGGTTATTAGAGATTAAAATAATACACTGAGACATACACTTCTGAGTCAGAAGGCAGGCCAAGTAGCAGAAAACATACACCCAAAACTTATCAGCCACCTTAGAAATTCACAGGTCAGTCAGAAATTTAAAGTGCGTATAAGCCACTGCTAGAATTCCCCAATAAAAATATTACTTCTCATTTAAATTTGTAAAAAAAAATCAACTTCTTAAAGACAGCGAGAAGACATAGAGCAAACCAACTGTTTGAGAGTATAGGGGGAGGCATAACACCTGGGAAGGTCCCGTTAAGTGTGCTCACTACAATCTCACTAGCAAATTCAGGCATTAAAAAAAAACAAAAAAACTTTAGCACTGTCAGTAAAATGTCTGGTAACATACAATACAGTAATTATTTTGAACCATCAAGCTCCGATTTTCTTTCTGCACTACATCGTGATCCTACAGTCATGGATGGACCTTCCAGATAAATTCCAGTGGGGGTAGCACTGGACTAATAATGATAGAGGGGACTGCAATAACTGTTTTGAAATCTCCTATTCTGTTTTTCTTTTTGCATTAAAGCACAATCCTGTAGTCCCAGAGATACCTTCCAGGCAATTGCTAACACACTAAAAACGGGACACTCGGAGCTACAGTAAACCTTTTTAAAACAATGAATCAACTATTCCATACAAATAAATACAAAAAGTTTACGATAAATGAATACATAAATGTGGTTAACACAATAAGAGAAGCTTTGCATTCAATGTATACACAACAGTGTATTGATGAACATTTAATGAATTTCCTATTGGTAACTACACCTGGAATACCTTTGCTTTACAGTACTCCCAAAGTACATAAATCACTTACAGCACCTCCACTTCGACTCATAGTTTCAGCTCGTGGATGGGTAACCAAAGCTATATCAAAATTCCTTGATGGTGAGCTAAGAAAAACCTTTACAAAACACAAACAATAAAAGACACAAATGATTTTCTATACTAATTATTTATGTGGTCTAATGAGATGGAGTTAAATGAACATTTATTCATGACGCTGGTTGTGGATTCATTGTTTACCAAAACATCACATAACATTGGTGTGCATTCAGTATCACAATACTCACATGAATTTTCTGATTACACAGAGACACATAGAAAGAAACCTTTTGTGTGAACTTCTTGAACTAGCATTGCGGAACAATGTCTTTTTATTTCAAAGGCAAGTATATATGCAAGAAAAAGGTGCAGGCAAGAGCACTCCTATAGCCAACAAATAAGCCAACATTCTGATGTATGTTTGGAAAAATCAAAATCTTATAAATAATAATCCATATACAAAGCTGATAGTGTTCTTTAAATGATTTGTTGATGATTTATTTATCTGGCAAGGTGATGAAGTATATTTTAACAACTTTTTTATGTATGTTTCTGACTACTGAATTGTTGCATTTCAAAAAGGAATGTTCAGATACAGAGATCAATTTTCTGGACATTAAATTAATGAAGAGTAGACAGGCACATATTGAAACATCTTTATATAAGCCGCTGAAAAGGAATGCCTACTTACACCCACCTAACATGTTCAAAAATATTGCTAGGAAACCAGATGTTATAAGTTGCAAAAGCCAACACCTGTAGTAAAATAATGAATGAGAAACTAGACTCTACAACAAGAGATTTTATTAACAGAGGGTGTAATGGACAGCAGATCAATGTAATAAAACATGAAGTTACAGCAGCTAGAGATAATTTAGCTCAACTGATATTTTCAAATGTTGAACAGAGACTAGGAAATCTGCAAAAATAACATAAATTAAAATGTATGTTAACATTTAATCAAAATACAAATGCAGTGAAAAAATTATTAAGAAATACTGGCCAGTGCTTACAGAAATATCACAAATGAAAAATATCATCACAGATACATTGGAATTTGGTTACAAACGAACAGCAAATCTTTGAAACAAACTATCCTAAAAAGAGCAGCCGCAATATTCTACGTTGTTTCATAGTACAAAATGGGACTTTTAAATGTACCAAATGTATTCATTACCAGTATATTGATACAAATAAGTCATTTAAATATTCTGCTTTAGGCACACATTTTTATGTAATTCCCTACTACTCACCCTTGATTTAAAATTGCTTGTGCTCTGGTGTAACCAATCAGCTTATATCCCCTCCCCCTGCTTTGTAATTGTATGCAAGGTTATAAAATCTTTCACAGATCCTGCCATTTTCAAATGCCCAGTGCTCCTAGATTCAGTCAGCAGCTCCTTGTTACTGGTTTGTATCTTGTTGATTAATATCGTAAACCATTACATTTCTCCAGCTGTATAAGGATACTGACTTTACTTTTTGTAATGTTAAATTGGGATTTGCTTAGTACGGAATCTTACGTACTGTATATACTCAGCTTATAATCAGTGCAGTCTACAGCTGTAGTGTGCATGTACTGTGCTTAGCACTATCGCTGAACTGCTCTTTAACTCATGTATTTCTGTCTCTAAGTAATGCTGAATTAGTGCTGCTTTCCTGTGAATTTAGTACTGCTTTCTAGATTTAATAGTGTAACAATCTCTACTGTATCACGTTACCCAAGGGTAAATGTAATATAAGGCAGATTATATATTGAAAAACTGCTGAGTCCTGTAAATGGTGTTGCATTAGTTTTTTTCCTGCCTATCCAGTCGTTTACTCAACTGATATTGATGCATTTAGTTAGCGATAAGTGCTGCTGTTTAATTTGACCTCCACTGCTTGAGTTGCTAAAGCGTTGAAGTGATTCGCTAAGGTATTCAATGTTTATCGTATGCTTCTTAGCTTATAACGGCGCAGCAACAGTTTAGGAAGTGTATAAAAGACTTTGGTGAACTTAGCTGAGCGACAGTACTGGGTGTATTTTTCATTCCTTCCTGGACTATTTAATGAAGTCTCACCCGCTTAATGTAATGAGTTATGACTGTTGCACCAACATTAAACAAGCAACTTTATTAACCTACTACCTGATTTTTTAGTGATCCATGAAGGAAATCTCACACTTTAAATGTTACAAAGTAAGCTTATTTTACCTAAAGTATTGAGTGATTACTGAAACTACTTATCAAGTGCACTTTCTATGTATCAGAATTGCTGATTGTAGGATTTTAGTATGCCTTGTCCTATAGTATCTTATATGAACTGTTATTCTGATTTCTACTTGTTGTAAACATAGAAACCTTATCAAATTCAACTATTCTTGATTTTTATTTGTTAACATGGAAACCATATCAATTTTAACTGTATAGCTACATGTCTTACTACTCATCTGCTGAATGTGTGGCCTAATACTTACTTTTTCTCATTGTCTATCCCTTCTAGGTAATCTCACACCTCTGCTATCCTGTAAGCCAGTTCCACCTGAAAGAATCCACCCTGCTGGGTACTAAACTGAAACCCTGACCCAAATTCCACAATCTAAACTGTCTAAGGTTATTACCTATAATATATATATTTGCCGTTTGTATATGTGTTGCTAAACTGGTCTATAACACTAATGGGTGTCCCTAACTAAAACTCTGCCCCCTTAGTTTACCCTTGGTCCCAGTGACCAGTGTGAAAAGACCCTGCAAATATTATAATTAATGAAAAATCAGAAGATAATTACCAGTGAATTTAAGCTAAACTCATAAAATTGTATGTTACTGAAATCCCCTTCTACTCACCCTTGATTTAAAATTGCTTGTGCTCTGGTTTATTCCTTGTGCTCTGGTTTAGCCCTGCTACTCTCGTCCTCGCTATGCTTGGACTTGCTCCGCACCCCACCATACCCCCAATTCTCACTCACCTCCAGTGGTGCTACATTTGTACTAATTTTGTCCACTCCCACTTTTTTACAGCCTATCAGATTACTGCACCCTAATCACTTAAACCTACCTTCTGCTATATATTGAAACTAATTCTTAACCACTGCCACTCTTCCACAACCTCAGCTTCTTCCCCCTAATTCACCGTAATCCCTCTGTCTATCTATTCTCTCACCAACTGGTTTACTCTCACAAATTACAAATCTACACAATGATTTCATCTAAAAATCTAGTACTACTCTCACTATTCTCCTTCTTGCCTTTCTGATATTTTCTAACACTCTATGAAAATCATTACAGAATAGGATACCAGTACTCAGAATAACAAACATCAACCACAATAGTCTCCAAAGATATAGGCCACATATTAAATTGCCCAACAGTAGACATCACACCCTATAATCACCATCATCCCATTTATTATAGATATACCAGCTCTAAAACCAGAAACTATTATAAACTCATAGAAAACATTTTTGAAACTCCTACACACACAATATAATCTAGCAACAGCTGGTGAAATCCATCTTAACCCTGGCCCATCCACTTTCAATACAACCAATCCCCTCTTAGCTCACCTCCTTAATACAAAATCCATTAATAAACCACCTAACTCACTATTGATTTATCATCTTAACATTAGAAGTATAAACAATAAAGTGCATGAACTACATGCCCTCCTAGAAACTCACTCTCCTGATGTACTGTGTCTATCAGAAACATGGCTAAAACCTTCAACTTCTAATAATGAAATATTGCCACCTAGATATAATATTCTCAGGGTGGCCACAGTGGTGCAGTGGTTAGCGTTGTCGCCTCACAGCAAGAGGTTCTCCAGTTCAATTCTCGGCTGGGGTGCCTTCTGGGTGGAGTCTGCATGTCCTCACTGTGGTCACGTGGGTTTCCTCCGGGTGCTCCGGTTCCCTCCCACATCCCAAAGACATGCTGTAGGTGGATTGGACACTCTAAATTGGCCCTAGGTGTGAGTGTGTGTGTGTGTGTGTGTGTGTGTGTGTGTGTGTGTGTGTGTGTGTGTGTGTGTGTGTGTGTGTGTGTGTGTGTGTGTGTGTGTGTGTGTGTGCCTTCTGTGGAAGGTTGGGTACCAGGCTGGCAACTCGGCACTGTAAAACTACACTGCCAATCATGAGCGGACAGATGATCCGCTGTGGCGACCCCTAACCGGGGAAAGCCGAAAGAAGAAGAAGAAGAAGATATAATATTCTCAGGTTAGACAGGTCTACTAGAAAAGGAGGCGGAGTAGCCATACTTTATAAATCTCATCTTAATGTAACTATTGACCCCTCACAACTTTGTCCAAAAAATAACGCAGAAGTACTATCCACCAAACTACATATAAATAAGAACAAAATTATTAGGATTGTATGCCTATATATCCCTCCTGGGAATAATGTAACTAACCTTGAATGTATTCTCAACTTATTGTCCAGCAACTGTCCACATGAAACAATAATATTTGGTGATTGCAACATAAACTGGACCACCTGCTCCTCCAAATCACCCTCCACCCATATTAACCTCTACGGGTTTACTCAAACCATTACAACCCCAACCATAATAGATAACGCTAGTAATCATGAGAGTTTATTGGACTGGATACGTATTAACTCGGAACCCCATATGTACACCTCAGGTACCCTTCTGGATGATATGAGTGATCACTTCCTCACCTATATTATCAAGCATAAAGCCATAGTTAACCATAATCCAATTCTCAGAACCATAATAACCAAGAAAAACTTTAACCTAGTTGACTTTTAAAGTGAACTTAAATCTTGTAACTGGTCAGTCTTAAAACAGCTACCCCTAGAAGAAGCGGTTGCTCACTTCAATAATAAATTCCTGGAAATCTTAGACTACCATGCTCCTGTACGCTCCACCAGGGTAAAATCAAAAAGTGCTCCATGGCTTACTACTGAAACCAAATCTAAAATGGCCCTTAGAAACAAAGCATGGACCCTATGGAGAACCACCAAAACTCCCATAGATCAAATTAGGTATCGACAGCTAAGAAATGAAACCAAAAGATCAGTCTTGTTTGATAAGAAAAGACATTATTTCCAGTTAAAGCATGAAAATCATAACAACCCAAAACAATTCTGGGCAGGCTTAAATAGACTACTGCACCCTGGCCAAACCTCCACCCCACCCCCTGTATCCACCTCAGACAAACTACCAAATGATGTTGCTAACATATTCAACTGCTTCTTTACTGAGACCATTCAATCCTTAGCTAGTCAACTACCCCCTAGTTCTCCCACTATTAACCTGTCTACCTCTAATTCCTAACCCCTTTTTAGATTCCACCCAGTTGTTACGGCATTTATTCAAGCTCTTCTTAAAGGAGTACAACAGGTTTCTCTAATGTATTCCTCAACTTCATGGCCCTTTTCCTCCCTATTTACATTGTCCTCTGTAAAGCAACAACAATAAAGCATTTACAATTTTTATAATTTCCCCTTACTTCTGTAACAGAACCCTACCTTCTCATACTGTGATAGTTTCACTTACAAAATGATTCTCTCACGTTTGAATAAAGCTTGCTGGAGTCACCCAATTACTGACATCATCGAGGCCAGGCAGTGCAGGTACTTTTTTTTTTTTAATCAGTTCCCTCCCCCAAAGTGACATCACCACAGCTGTCATCTGATTCTAACTAAAATAATAAGACCCACCCATTCTGTGATGTCATGGCTCCCTTGTCCTTCCCCCGGCCTGAGTGCTGTTCATTTTATTCAGTAGTAGTGTAGTAACACCGATGTTTGGAAACACAGAAATGTGGTATGCATACTTGTACATTCTGCATGGCAAATGATGCTTAGGTGGTGTATCACTTGCATACTTCTCTGTTGTATTTGCAACAGATACTGCTAGTGTGCAGTGTGGGAATAGAAAGATTAAAACATTACTCTGGTATCAGAGGTGGCAGTGCAACATATTCATAGTGGCTTAACATGAGAGTAGCTCTAAGCAAGCACCATGTGAAATCTGAACAAGCACCTAGAATTATTCAGTGCAGCTTCCACACCTTAAGTCTGAAAATGAATTCACATACTCACATGAACAGGAGTAGCTGCATATTGATGGCTAAAGGTGTATGGGCACGTCGGGTGGTTACTACACTGCAAAACTATGTAATGGTGGAGATATTTGGAAGGCATGAACAAACACACCAGTATATTAAAGCCATAGCACCAATTGAACTGGAGGCTGGCAAATAGATTTAGTAAGGGATTTTGTCCATGCACAAATATTTCAACAGTGATTCTTTGCAGTGGCATTCATTATCGGATTCAAGGTAAGTTAACCTTGATGTCCTTTATTTAAAAGAAAATCAATAAAAAATTTACTTTGTTATAAGTGACTTCTGGACACAATAAAAAGGAAGGGGAAAATATAGCAATGTGGTTTGTATGTACAAATACAAATCCAGGGACACTGCAAAGGGTTTTTTTTGCAAACCAACCAGTGGAGTAAAAACATATGAAGGCAAACACTGCATACCAACACACTTTGCACATGTAAATCTCAATTTTTAATAAGGTGGAAGCATGAAGTGATACCTTAACACTTATATTAATAAAGATCTAAACTGGTTAATAGTATAAATGTTTTATTCTTTAGCTCCTTGGTGCAAGACCTTACTGGATGTGATTGCAGTCAAGTAAGGCCATGGCTATAGTGCAGCAAAAAAATGTCCCCTCTAACAAAGGAAATGCTAGAGCAAAGATTAAATTACATGAGTCAAGCACCCTGCTGAGATCTGCCAATCAGTGGAATTACTAGGTCAAATTACCCTCAGGACTTTGACAGCTAGGGAAGCTAAGTGTTATGGGGGAGGGGAGAAGTAAATGGACTGGAATTCATTGTCTCACAAATTAGTGCCATTTAAACTAAATTAGAAAAAAGGCAGCAGTAAACAGCACTTTGAGTGTGTTCTGTGGCATTTGCACTGTTTCTGTTTTAAGTAGTCATCCAGCAGCAGGGAATGTTACTTCATAGGTCTCAACCTCTTAAGTGGCCAATGTGGAACACAGACCCTAACAATGTGTGACAAATGGTCAAAATGTGGAACACCCTATTTTCGCACTGCGCGAAAACGTGCCATTGCCATGGAGCTTGGTAGAACTGTAACATTCAATACCACACTTCTCAGATCCGAAAACCTTTGATAATCTGCAATACCATAACCACACCATAAGTAAATGAAACAGCACTTAGAAAATGTAGTAAATGTGATTTTTATTTTTGTAAACAGACATATTGCAATTCACACAAAGTTTAGACCAAGTTAAACATCCTATTCCTATCATATGTCTGATGTAGACTTACTGTAATACTGTATGCTGCTGTGGCTTTCTTGGCAGCCTCTAACACATGTAGTAAATGTGATTTTTATTTTTGTAAACAGACATATTGCAATTCACACAAAGTTTAGACCAAGTTAAACATCCTATTCCTATCATATGTCTTATGTAGACTTACTGTAATACTGTATGCTGCTGTGGCTTTCTTGGCAGCCTCTAACACATGTAGTAAATGTGATTTTTATTTTTGTAAACAGACATATTGCAATTCACACAAAGTTTAGACCAAGTTAAACATCCTATCATACATCTGATGTAGACTTATTGTATGCTGCTGTGGCTTTCTTGGCAGCCTCTAAAACAGGTTTTGGCAGCTTAATATCACAGACATCCAGTTCTTCATTCATTTTAATTGCCAACAAAGAGTTCAGTGTTTTTACACTCAGAGACTGACGCAGTTCAGTTTTCACTTTCCGCACCATACTAAATGCCCTTTCCGCTTGTGCATTAGAGTGGGCAAGCAAAGTAGGCTCATCATCAGCTGCTTAAAGAGTGGCAGTTTCCCTTCAGTGCAAAGGTCCCTCCGAAGGTGTGCCCAGTACTGTGACACACATGAGTGGGGCCCATCTACTGGGCCTGTCAGATTCCCAGTGTCCTCGATCTGATATTGGGTGAACTCATCGATTAATTGTTCGGCCTCAACATCATTTTCACATACACCCAGATGGAAGCCAACATCTCTGACAAGCCAAGAAGAAATGTCCAATTTTTTGGCTGGATTAATAAGTAATGCAGCGTCTTTCAGTAAGTGATCCTGCATGGGAAACTTTTTCAGCATTTTCTGCAGCACTGCAGCATAAAAAGCTGCAACTTTTTTATAAAAGTTAAATTCAATGTCTGTGCCAGCAATATCCTCCTCATGGCTGTTCATGTACTGCTTGACTTCATAGCCAATACGAAGTTCACCATTTGGTAGAACACAGCTACTGTCAGTCAACACTGACACATCACTGTGTTTGATTAGTCTGACAGCAAATGCAGATCTGAGGAGTGTGCCAGCATACTGCTGCAGGAGTTTATGCACAGTGGCATGCAGTGTCAGCAGCTGACTTCTCTGCTCTGAAGTTGTATGTTGAACTCCAGAAAGGGTTCCAGTGCATACTTAAGAAACATAAAAATCATATGCACTTCATGACTCTGCAAGTTTTTAGAAATTAAGTCAGTCTTAGCAGACCTTGGCTCTGCAGACAGAAAATATGAATTTAGAGCTGGCCACATGTCCAGGGTTCTGTTAATAACCTTACCAAGACTGAGCCATCTAGTAGGTGCATGTCTAATGATCTTGATGGGGTCAGTATCTGTGAACAAAGCAAATTCCTGAAGTTTTTGTTGTCTTTGTGCACTGGAACTGAAATGGCAGTACAGATCTGATACAAGTTCTTCAACTGGTGAATGTAGTGCTTTTACAGCAGCCTTACTACAGAGATCTGCCAAGTGGCAGAGACACCCCATGTTTACAATTGTGGGCTTCACCTCCTTTAAATGAATCAGCACAGAATTGTGTTTTCCAATCATTGAGGCAGCATTGTCTGAAGAAAAGCCCACAATGTTGGAAACTGGAATGTTAAATTTTGTCAGGCTGGACATTAAAGAATCAAACATTGCTTGTCCAGTTCCGGACACACATTCTGGCATATCAAGGAACCTTGTCACATTTTTGCTTGCCTTTTCATCAAGGTAACCAACAAGGATGACTAACAGTTTGTCATCTCCCATGTCTGTGCTTTGGTCCATATAGGTTCATAGGTTCATAGGTTCATACTAGGCTATCTGCCCGAGGGCATTTACAAGCCTAGCCCATCGTTTTGTGGCTTACGCCACCCCTTTAGTATGGGGAACTATACCCATTATTTTGCTGTGCCTCTGTCGAGCAGTGACACTGAGGTAATCCCTGGGGTATATCTGCGATCTCCCATCCATTGGTCAAGATTTCTCTTGAACAAGGCCAGCGAGGTGCTCTGCCTCACATGTACCGGGATTTTGTTCCACAGCATAGGGAGTCTTTGGGTGATGAATCTATCCCTCCAGCACGTCCTATTAATAGCCGTGTCAAGGTTTAAGTCTCCCGCCCTTGTGGCTCTGATGGATCTAGATTTTTGAGGTGAAGCATATTCATCAAATCTGGGTTTGACATGGCCTTGTATGTTAGGCAAAGGTCACCTCTGAGCAAGCGTAAGCGACTGAATAGAGCTGGAGTTCTTTCAGTCGGGCAGCATAGGACAAATTTTTGAGACCCTTTATCCTTTTGGTGAGGAACTTTTGTGGCCTCTCCAGCTGCTGCAAGTGTCGGGTCAGATACATTCCGAATGGGGCATTGTACTCAATCATTGGTCTGATGAGTGATGAGTAAAGGGAGACTATGACCTCCCTTGATCTAGATGAGAATCCCTTCATGATAAGGTGGGCAATGTAGAAGGTCTTCCTAACTACTTTAGCTACATGGGTGTCGAATGACAGACTACTATCAACCTGGGTCCCCAGGTCCCTGATAACTTCTTCTGTGCTCAGTGGATTGCCACCTATTTGGTAGCTAGGGTAACCTTGTTTTTCCCGAAGGGTATGACTATGCATTTTTGGCATTTAACTTTAGGCCGTGGCTCTGGCACCAGTTATCCGTATCTGTGAGACCCTTCTGAAGGATATCTGTGTCAGATGTGTTTTCTACTATGGCCCAGTTTGCAGTCATCTGCAAACGTTGTCAGCCATAACCCTCCTGTGTTTGCTTGTACTTCGGAAAAGTAGATGCCAAACAAGAGTGGGCCCAGGACTGAGCCCTGTGGGACACCACTTGTGACAGGCTTTGAGTCTGACATGGCGCCAGCAACTCTGACCCTGTGGGTTCTGTCACTCAGCCAGTTTGCAACCCATCTTGTGATGTATGGGTTGACATTTAAGCTGATGAGTTTTTCAATGATACCCGAGTGGGGTATTGTGTCGAAGGCAAGGCCTTAGCCAGATCGAGGTAGGCTGTATGGACTGCCTTTCCCTCATCAATGGCTTTGGTGACTGTTTCGAAAAAGTCAACCAAGTTTAAAAGGCATGATCTGCCTTTGACAAAGCCAAACTGGGTTGGATCCAAAGTCTGTAAATTCCCTATGTCTTTATTTATGAGGTCCATTATGATCCTCTCCATGGCTTTGCAGATAAGGCTTGTCAAGCTAAAGGGCCGGTAATTTCCAGGGTCGGTGGAGGCACCGCCTTTGTGAAGTGGTACCACAGTTGCAGTGCGCCACTCCCTCGGTACGTATCCAGAGGTAAGACTTTGATTAAACAGCTGTCCTAGCTGTGAGTTTAATTCCTCATTGAGTTCATGGAGCACACAGCCGGGGACACCATCAGGTCCCATGGATGCTGTGTTTTTTGCTTTGGAGAGAGCAGTTCTCACTTGGGCGCTGGAGATGTTTGGGGGGCTGCAATCTTTTGGTATAGATATCTCTCCTTTTGGGAGTTTGCACTGAACCTGTCAGCCAGTATGTTGGCAATGTCTGTAGGATCAGTAATCTTCACATCATTTTGAACTAGCTCTGAGCATATCTGGGAGTTTCCTCCCAGGTTTCTAACATAGCTAAAGAAGGCCTTATGATTGTCTTTGAGTCTTTAGCTATTTTTCTCTCGAAATTTGCTTTGGATGATTTTATGAGAGCTCTTAGTTTTTACTTATAGTGATCAAGGGTGTCTTACCTTTTAAGGATTTTGCTCTATCTTGTAGTAGCTTCCTCCTTTTGTTGTAGAGTTTGTTTATGGCTGGGGTCCACCAGACTGGACGCTTGCCTTTGGTACAAAGAGTCTTTGTTTTGCTTGGGATTGCCTTATCCATGCAGTCCTGCAGGTGCTGGTAGAAGGCATTTGTAAGTGATTCAGCGGCTTGAGTACTGTTTTCCGCCGCTCGGGGCCTTAAAGGAGATCACACTAGTCTTTAGAAGTGTGAAGTCGGCTTTGAGAAGTTCTTTACTGTGGTCTTTTTATTTCAGGTGGGGTGGGATGAGGACCTCCAGCGAGATTAGTTTGTGGTCTGATCTCACCAGTGAGGGTACACCTCCGGTGTTGAACATTGTGCTCCCATGTTCGTGATGATGAGATCAAATATGTTATCTCCTCTTGTGGGAATGGTGACTAGTTGTTCCATGGCATTTGAGTTTATGAATTCCAGGAACTTTTGGGCTAGGGTGTTTGGGCTTGAGTAGTGTTCCCAGTCTATATTAGGGTAATTGAAGTCACCTAGTATGATGGTGTTTGGTGATACATTTATCCTCTAGTGTTTTCAGGAAGGCCATGTGAGGTTCCTGAGTTTGTGAGGGTGGCCTGTAACATGCTACAATTTGCAGAGCAGTCTTGCCTATGGTTAATTGCACCTGGATGGTCTCCGATGCATCGATGCGTTGCCACCAGTCTTGAGGTGTGGGTGTCCTTGATGAATATGGATACCCCTCCTTTCTTGGTATTGTCCGGATTTTGGGGCCGGAACGCATGATATGAGGTAAAACCTGATAGCTGGGGTGCTCTCAGGAGCCTTGAACCAGGTTTCTGTCACAGCACAGACATCGATGTTCTCCATACTGAGAAGGGCCTCGAGTGCGTGCATTTTGAGATTTAGACTTCTGGCATTGAGCAGCATTACCCTTAGTTTTTTCCTTTTTGTGTTCTAGGGTGGTAGGTTTAGAATTTGAGCCTTGCCTAAAAAGGCACTATGGGGTGGCAAGAGCCTTTGCCAATATCCAGAATCCCAGGGTGACAGGTGCAAGCCGTCCCTTGAAGCAGCGTGGCTTGTCCAGCATGTCATCCCAGGCAGACAGACACTGGATCCCCTTTGAATGACACCAGTGTTTAAGCCAATTGTTAAAGCTGATCATCTTATCTCTGTATTGTGGCATCATTCTTGGTGAAGGTAGGATACTGCTCAAGGTCAGGGTCATACCTGCCTGGGCTACATAATCAGAGAGCTCCTCAATGTCTCTTTTCATGTAGTCCAAGGAGGTACGTCTCAGGTCGTTTACACCAGCGTGGACAATGACTGAGTCATATTTGTACCTGCTGTTGAGAGACCTGAGTGCTTGCGTTATGTGGCGGATTCTAGCGCCCGACAGGCAGCTTACTGTGACCTTCTCCTTACTCAGTCTGGTGAGCGGGACGTCAGTGTGTCTGACTATGGAGTCACCAATGACAAGTGTGTCTGGCATTGTGTTTGGCCTTAAGGGCTGTGACTGTTTGACACTCTGACTGTGAGGTCTATGTGTTGCAGATGTTGTGTTCTGAGGTGGTGGTTGTTTGGGTGTCTGCTTTGGTGGCCTCTGCTGTTTTGGTAGATTTTTGATCAGAGCCTCCGAGTATGTCTTTGTGTGTTTATGTGTATGATTTGAGGTTGTAATGGTACTATGTGAGACTGGGTCTATAGTGTGTGTGGTAACCTTCTCCTCCTGACTGGTCTTGCCAGTCCTATGTTGAGAGAGCTCAGCCTCCAGTTTGGCCGTATAGTTGCATCTCTCGCATGTATTTGTGTTTTGTGGGAGGAGGAGAGGGTTGTCTGTGTACATGAGGCAATTGTAACATTGCCTCAATATTCCCAGGTTCACCAGCTGAGCAGGAGAGGACACTAGCAACTGATCCCTCGACATGCTAGAAGGAATAGACAAAAAAATTTTAAAAAGATTCCGGGGGACGTGGGTGACCGAGAAATGGGGGGTTGCCTTTTTGGGGTGCTATTTATGACAAGAGTGCCGTATCAAGGTAATAAGTACTGTAGGAGCAAGTGCTACGTTTAACAGATAGAGAATAGTCTACTTGGAGTCAAGTAGAGATGATCTTTTTAATTATAGGATACGCTGATTAGATCAGTAGTATAGTTCGAGGAAGGTAGTTTTAAGGGAAATATACACACAGAATGGTGATTTCTGGCAGGCTGCTGCAGCATCATTCTGGTAATGAGGCCCCAGCACATCCCGTGCAATGCATGCTGCCTTTGTCGCTCCACATGTCATTTTACGGAGAACATCTTGATCCTCTCCACACTTCTTCATAAATTTCAGGATGTGTTCTCCTGCTGCAAATGATAAGTTGTGTTTAGCAAGGAGAGACACAAAACCAACCTCTGTCTCAACCACCTTTGTACTTGCTAAACTCTATGGTCCAAAGAAATCCACCATAGATCTTCCAGCTGCATGCTTGCAATTCTGCCTATGTTTCTCACTGTTAGCATGTCGTTGCAGGTCATGTCGGCCCCCATGATGGATTGTGAAATCCATGTTACAAGTCTTGCAGAAGGCAAATTTCACTCCGCGCCTACTCATAGAAAGCCAGTCAAAGGCACTTGCCCAGCTTGGCTGAAAAATTGTGCATCTTCTCTTCTTTGGGGTGTGAGCTGTATCTACATCCCTGTCCTCACTGCAGTCTGGGTAGTCTATACCTAGCAGGTTTGCAAAACAGTGGTGTTAGACAATGAAACAAATGGGACTACAGTGCAGAAAGGAAAATTAGAAGATGTCCTCAGTAGCAAAGATATAAGACAATAGGGCCATAACCTACCCATATCACTGGAAGTTTCCTGACTTTGCACCCTCTTCTCTTGCTCATCTCTGCTCCTTTTGTTTACTATAAAGGCTTGCATGCTTCACTTCCTTGCCTCAATGACACTTTCAATCCTCTGGTGCTCACTTGCCCACCTATCTTTATCCAAAAACAAAGTAAATTAGTTTCAGAGACGTACGAGGGTGACAAGCAGCAAAAACATAAACACTTTAAATATTGCTATTATAAACCCAGAAAGTTGCTAGAAGAGGACATGTCTTTGATATAGTTTCTCCAAAAAAAAAAAAGGCAATTACTTTGAGACGTACTAGTGGACAAGCAGCAGAAACATGCAAACATTTTAAAATATTGCTCTTATAAACCTAGAAAGGGCAATTACTTTCAGAGACATCCTAGGGTGACAAGCAACAGAAACATACAAACACTTTAAAAACTGCTCTTAATAAACCTAGAAAGTTGCTAGAACAAGGACCTGTCATGGCATACAGTCCCCCCCCCAAAAAAAAAATATATATAACAGACATTAGGGACAAGCAGCAGAAACAGACACTTTAATATTGTTGTTTTAAACTTAGAAAAGTTGCTAGAACAGGATCTGTGGGACAAGCAGCACAAATACAGACTAAATATTGCTTACACACTAAAAGTTGCTAAAATCACAGGGTCTATGCTAGCATAAGGGAAATGTTTGCAACTATTACAGCCTAAAACACTTACCTCTGCTCTGTCTATCACTTCAGCTGAGCTACTCAAC
This sequence comes from Protopterus annectens, assembly GCF_019279795.1. NCBI lineage: Eukaryota > Metazoa > Chordata > Ceratodontiformes > Protopteridae > Protopterus > Protopterus annectens. The sequence continues at coordinate 120,937,486 of NC_056750.1, forward strand.
TCAATACAATCCAAATACACAAAGTCGAAAATCCTGGTTGTCCAGCAGCACAGCAGAAAGAAAAATCTCAGCCCTTGTATAACACTGCAAACAGACTTCTCTCGCCGAGTCACCTCTCCTGGCAGGCAGGCTAACTTCCACTGACTCCCGTCTTCTTCTCCCCTGATGTCTTCGATCTGGACTGCAACTGGCACCGCCCCTTCCTTCTTCCAGCCTAGTGTTGAAACTCCAACGATCGAACACAAAAAAGTAAAATTCGTGATTCCTGGAAGCCTTTTTCAAGCCATCATTTTGGTGCGAAAAGGCTTCCAGGAACATGATTAGCCTCTATTTGGAAGCTCTCATTGACTCCCGTCCTCCTCAGATTCTCTACTTGATTGGCTCATAGGCAGAGTTCGCGATTGGCCGTGAATGCGGTCTACGAGACAATCAAAAACTGCAGAGCACAGCCAATGTAGATAGCAGCAGAGCTATGCATTGGTTTGTATACCGCAATGCCAATTGGCAGTAATTGCGGTATACAAACCAATCAAAAGCCTTGTAGCGGAGCCACAGCTGTTCAATGCGGAACAGCGGAACAGTGGCTTCGCTCTTCATTAAATGCGGTGCGTTCCGCATAATCCGGAGCACTTGGATGCTCTGGATAGGACCCACAAGGTCAAAATAGGTGCAATCACCTCAGACAGCAGACCTGTCACTAGTGGTGTCCTCCAGGGATCTGTTCTGGGACCCCTACTGTTTGGCATTTATTTCTCAGAGGTCCAGGCAAAGGCAATGGGCCTGTGGCTGACCAAGTTTGTGGATGACTGTAAATTGGGTGCTGTTACTGACTCCCAAAATGATGTTAACATACTGCAAGAGGGTCTCACAGCTACAAATAGCTGGTGCCAAAGTCATGGCCTTAAGTTAAAAACAAAAAAAATATTACCATACCATTTGGCAAAAACATGGCCCCTAATGATTACCACGTCAACAGCAACCCCCTAAGAACGGAACCTGTGGTGAGAGACCTGGGTACTCAGGTTGACAACAATCTCACATTCGACCATCATGTGGCTGTCAGAAAAGCCTTTTACTTGGTTCATCTCATAAGTAAAGGGATTGCATCCAGAAAAAAAAGGAGGTTATTATCTCTCTGTACTCCTACCTCATTAGACTTATAATTGAGTATAATGCCCCATTTGGTATGTACTTCTCCAAACACCTGCACCAACTGGACAGGCCACAGAAATACCTCACAAAGAGAATCCAGGGCCTCCAACACCTGTCCTATGTGGAAAGGCTCAAATCACTATAATTTTACTCAGTATCATACAGATTGCTCAGAGGTGATGTGTCTCGCCTACAAGGCAATATCGGACCCTGCCCTACTAGAGATGCTCCATATCCATAAGTCTAACTCCTGGTGCATTACCTGCTTGATAGGGCTAAATCTAATATGCAACATCAACAAAACCTGCTGAAGAGACATGTTTGTCTCACAGAGGCTGCCCCATCTCTGGAACAGACACACGGACAACCCTCTCCTACTCCCACATAACACAAACACTTGCGAGAGATGCAGCTATTTAGCCAAACTGGAGGCTGAGCTCTCTCAACTCAGGACTGGCAAGACCAGGCAGGAGGAGAAGGCAACTACACACACCACAATACAAGTCTCACATAACTCAACCACACCACTGAATCAAACACATAAACACACTAAGACATACTCGGAGGCTCTGAGTAAAAATTTACCTAAACAGCAAAGGCCTCCAAAGCAGACACCCAAGCAACTGCAAACTCAAGACACCACACAAACAACACATAAAAAACAAAATCAGTGTGCAAAGCAGTCACTGCCCTTAAGGCCAAATACAACACCAAACATACTTGTCATAGGTGACTCTATAGTCAGACACACTGACGTCCCACTCACCAGGCTAAACAAGGAGAAGGTCATGGTAAGCTGCCTATCGGGCGCTAGAATCCGCCACATAACACAAGCACTCAGGTCACTCCACAGCAAGTACAAGTATGACACAGCCATTGTCCATGCTGGTGTGAACGACCTGAGACGTACCTCCCTGGACTACATGAAAAGAGACATAGAGGAGCTCTCTGATTATGTAGCCCAGGCAGGTATGACCCTGACCCTGAGCAGTATCCTTCCTTCACCACGAATGATGCCACAATATAGTGACAAGATGATCAGCTTTAACAATTGGCTTAATTTCTGGTGTCATTCAAAGGGGATCCAGTGTCTGTCTGCTTGGGATGACATGCTTGACAAGCCACACTGCTTCGCAAGGGACGGCTTGCACCTGTCACCCTGGGATTCGGATATTGGCTAAGGCTCTTGCCACCCCATAGTGCCTTTTTAGGCAAGGCTCAAATTCTAAACCTACCACCCTAGAAAACAAAACGGAAGAAACTAAGGGTAATGCTGCTCAATGCCAGAAGTCTAAATCTCAAAATGCACGCACTCGAGGCCCTTCTCAGTATGCAGAACATCGATGTCTGTGCTGTGACTGAAACCTGGTTCAAGGCTCCTGAGAGCACGCCGGCACTATCAGGTTTTACCTCATATCATGCGTTCCGGCCCCAAAATCCGGACCATACCACAAAAGGAGGGGGTGTATCCATATTCATCAAGGATACCCACACTTCCAGGTTGGTGGCTATGCACGAAGCATCGGAAACCATCCAGGTGCAATTAACCATAGGCAAAACTGCTCTACAATTTGTAGCATGCTACAGGCCACCCTCTCAAACTCAGGAAACCCACACAGCCTTCCTGAAGACACTGGAGGGTATAAATGTATCACCAAACACCATCATATTGGGTGACTTCAACTACCCGAATATAGACTGGGAACATTACTCAAGCCCCAACTTTCTAGCCCAAAGGTTCCTGGAGTTCATAAATTCAAATGCCATGGAACAACTAGTCACCGTCCCCACAAGAGGAGAAAATATACTAGATCTCATCCTCACAAACATGGGGACAAAATGCTCCACACCGGAAGTATATCTCTCTTTGGTGAGATCAGATCATAAACTAATCTCACTAGAAATCCACATCCCGCCCCCACCCCAAACAAAAAAAGACCACAGTGAAGAACTTCTCTAAAGCAAACTTCACACTACTCAAGACAGGTGTGGTATCCTTCAAGGCCCCCGAGCCAATGGAAACCACAACCCAAGCTGCGGAAGCCCTTACAAATGCCTTCTATGAACACCTCCAGGACTGCATGGATCAGGCAATCCCAAATAAAACCAAGACTCTTTCCACCAAGGGCAAACGTCCAGTCTGGTGGACCCCAGCCATAACCAAACTTTACAATAAGAGGAGAAAGGTATTACATGATAGAGCAAAATCCCAAAAAGGGAAGGCATCTTTGATCAGTACTAGCAAGAAACTACGATCCCTCATAAAATCATCCAAGGCCAACTTTGATAAAAAAATTGCCATAGATTCAAAAGACAATCATAAGGCCTTCTTCAGCTATGTCAGAAACCTGGGTGGAAACTCCCAGATATGCTCAGAATTAGTCCAAAATGATACAAAAATCACTGAACCCACAGACATTGCCAACATACTGGCAGACAGGTTCAGCGCAAACTTCACCCCCCTCACCCCCCCAAAAGCAGAAATCACTATCCCAACAGAGTGTAGCCTCCCAGACATCTCAAATGCGCAGGTGAAAGCTGCTCTCTCTAAAGCTAAAAACACAGCATCAATGGGACCGGATGGTGTCCCCGCTGTGTGCTACATGAACTCAATGAAGAACTAAACCCGCACATAAGCCAGCTGTTTAATCTTAGCCTTACCACAGGATATGTGCCCAAGGAGTGGCGTACGGCAACTGTGGTCCCACTCCACAAAGGAGGTGCCTCTACAGACCCTGGTAATTACCGCCCCATAAGCTTAACAAGCCTGGTCTGCAAAGCTATGGAGAGGATCATAATGGAACTCATAAACAAGGACATAGGGGACTTGCAGACCTTGGACCCAACCCAGTTTGGCTTTGTCAAGGGCAGATCTTGCCTTTTGAACTTGGTCGACTTTTTCGAAACAGTTACCAAGGCCATTGATGAGGGAAAGGCAGTCCATACAGCCTACCTTGACCTTGCAAAAGCTTTCGACACAATACCCCACTCGGGTATCATAGAGAAACTTACCAGCTTAAATGTAAACTCATATGTCACAAGATGGGTTGCAAACTGGCTAAAGGACAGAACCCACAGGGTTAGAGTTGCTGGAGTCATGTCAGACTCCAAGCCGGTTACAAGTGGTGTCCCACAGGGCTCAGTCCTTGGCCCCCTATTGTTCGGCATCTACTTCTCAGAAGTACAGGCAAACATAGGAGGACTATGGCTGACAAAGTTTGGATGACTGCAAACTGGGTGCCATAGTGGATAGTACATCGGACACAGACATCCTTCAGAGGGGTCTCACGGAAACTGATAGCTGGTGCCAGAGCCATGGCCTGAAGTTAAACGCAAAAAAGTGTATAGTCATACCCTTCGGGAAAAACAAGGTAACCCCAAGCTACCATATAGGTGGCAACCCACTAAGCACAGAAGAGGTTATCAGGGACCTGGGTACCCAGGTTGACAGTGGCCTCTCGTTTGACACTCACGTTGCTAAAGTGGTTCAAAAGACCTTCCACATTGCCCATCTGATCATGAAGGGATTCACATCCAGATCAAGTGAGGTCATTGTTCCCCTGTACTCTTCACTTATCAGACCAATGATCGAGTACAATGCCCCATTCGGATGTATCTCACCCGACACCTGCAGCATTTGGAGAGACCCCAAAAGTTCCTCACCAAAAGGATAAAGGGACTCCAAAACCTGTCATATACTGCCAGACTGAAGAAACTCCAACTCTATTCAGTTGCATACCGTCTGCTCAGAGGTGACCTGTGCCTGACATACAAGGCCATGACCAACCCGGAATTAATGGACATGCTCCACCTCAAAAAATCCAAATCCACCAGAACCACTAGAGCAAGTGACTTAAACCTTAGCACGGATATAAATAGGACGTGCTGGAGGGATAGATTTATAACCCAGAGACTCCCCATGCTGTGGAATAAAATCCCAGTCCATGTGAGGCAGAGCACCTCGCTGGCTCTGTTCAAGAGAAATCTTGACCGGTGGATGGGAGATCGTAGGTTTACCCCGGGAATCATCTCTGTTTTACTGCTGTACAGAGGCACAACAAACTAATGGGCACATTATTTCTAACATAAGGGGTGGCGTAAGCCACATAACTTTGGGCTAGGCTTATAAATGCCTTAGGGCAGATAGCCTAGTATAAACCTATGAACCTATGAACCTATACATGTCAAACAGAGTACCTCGCTGACCCTCTTCAAGTGCAGCCTTGATGAATGGATGGGAAACCACAAATTTGTCCCAGGGGTTCCACCTTTGTCCCTCACTGACAGGGTTGACAGGTGCTGACAGGTTTATTTTTTGGGAATAAACTCTTGGCTAGGCTTATAAGGGCCCCAGAGCCATTAGCCTAGTAACCCCCTATGATCTTAAGTCTAAATTTGGAGGAGTAGGGATTTCTTGACTATTTGGTAGGAGGCTGGAGGCAACAATATGAGATGTGAGTACAAAAGAGAATGTTTTGTTGCATACCAGCTTTCTGCTGTAAAATACTGCATGCCAGATACAAGTTTATACATTAACAGTCCTCTGGAGTCTGGAGTAACATTTATTTCTTTTCTTGATCTTAAATGTAGCTTCACACCTTTACTCTAGCTCTCTAAAACACTTTGGCATGATACTGTATACAACCATTGCATGCTTTTAGCTCATATTTAAACTAAATGATACAGATGTCAAATTTCTCCCAAAAAGCCACATTTTATACATTATTCATTGCCATATAACTCGCAGTAGAAGAGACAGTCTGTTTCTGAAAATCTTTTGTACTTATTAAAAAGGTGTAAAATCAAAAACTGACCTTTATCTGACCAGCTTCATTTTGTAGAAACTAAACCTCCTATAATCTGGATATGTTCTATCCCTTTCAACAAGCTAAAGCACCTTGAAGCCTGGTATGAAGGCCAGTTGGAAGATTTTTTTTACACTTGATTCCTGGGTATATACCCCTCACACATAAACACACTCCTACAAACATGTGCGGGTGCACACACACACACACACACACACACACACACACACACACACACACACACACACACACACACACACACACACACACACACAGAAAATCAAAGACGTGCACACATACACATTGACAAAATATCATATGAGATAAAATGTTTTTATGTGCATGTCTTAAATCATAGAAACTAATTTCTAAATTGCAGGAAATGTGCACTACAGGACAATCTCTTTTTTTGATTGCTAAACTTCATTTAGGACAGATTCTATAACTATAAACTTTTACAGTAAATCCAAAATTTCACAAGTCATAGGTAATATAACATCAAATGTCCAAGCAAAAACTTGCATTTCATTTATATTCGATGACTTAACAAGCTTAGGAAATACTAGTAAGTAGATATAACATGCAGGCGCACAAGTAATTTTTTAACTGGAATTGAGAATGTGTGCACCAATCATATGGATAAAGAGTTTTGTGTAATTCTACACTCTTTCAAGAAAGATTATTCTTAGAAGTACTACTGTACAACAGGATGCCTCTTACACAGCAAAAGTGACTTCCATACCTTCTGAAGATATTAATGACTGATATGTAGCTTTTCTTTTAACTGATACAACCCATTATTGAAAACAGTGCTGCTTTTTGTAGCCTTCAAACAAGCCACCTTAAATAGCTTGAAAAGAAGCAATGATTCCTTGTAGAAAAATCAAAAGGTTTGAAAACTTGAACTGTTCAGTACAACTGCAAGAACTGCCATTATACTCTATTGTAATTATAATTTACTCAGAGGAAGCAGCTGCTATAAGGCATTGTCTGCTCTAGCTCCATCTGAAATTCTAAACATCTTGGAATTTCTATTATAGTAGCATTTGTGTCGCTGTTGATTTCTGTTTAATGTCCCCTATTTACTTTGGCTAGTTTGTCCTCTGACACTTCACACATTGCAGATTCTTATTACCTTTCTGTAAAACTCAGAAGAACACTGTACATTCCAAAAACTATCACATCACTTACTAGTTTGAATACAGCTCAGCTGAGCTCACCTCACGGTTGTATTATATGCTGCTTGCTTGATTAACCTGTGTTATGTGACCACCAGACAGCCGCAAACAGACTTCTCTCGCTGACCAAGTCAGTCACCTCTCCTGGCAGGCACTGGGCAGGCTCCGACTCCCGTCTTCTTCTCCCCTGATGAAATGATGTTTTCGATCTGGATTCTCTGCAACTGGCACCGCTCCTTCCTTCTTCCGGCCTAGTATTGACTCCAAGTTCTCCAACGATCAAGATGGAACGCAAAAAAGTAAAATTCCCTCCCGATTCCTGGAACCCTTTTTCAAGCCATTAATTTGGCGTGAAAAGGCTTGCAGGAACACGATTGGTCTCCATTTGGGAGCTCTCATTGGCTCCCGTTCTCCGCATATTCTCTACTTGATTGACTTGTAGAACGAGTTCGCGATTGGCCGTAAATGCGGTCTACGAGCCAATCAAAAACTGCAGAGCACAGCCAACGTGGATAGCAGCAGAGCTATGCATTGGTTTGTATACCGCAATGCCAATTGGCAGTAATTGCGGTACACAAACCAATCAAAAGCCTTGTAGCGGAGCCACAGCTGTTCAATGCGGAACAGCGGAACAGTGGCTTCACTCTTCATTAAATGCGGTGCGTTCCGCATAATCCAGAGCACTTGGATGCTCTGTGTTACTTACACTGTTCTATGTTACTCAGTACTTTGTACACATGCAACATCTATGAAATAACAGGAACTTTAGGCAAACGGAGGCCTGCATGATGTAACATTTTTGAGCCAAACAATGATTTCTGGGATACTGGATGGCAACCTGATTTATCCAAACCACGTCAATATGCCAGCCTCCAGGTGGTCAGAGTCTGGAATTACATATAAAAATATTTAAAATCCTGTAAATAATCCCAGAGTGCTGTTAAAGTGTAGGAAACATCATGCCATGATGTTTTAAACATGTTTTTTTAGTCTGTGGGTGCGATACTCCTTTAAAAAATTAAAAAACACAACCTTGTCAGCCGATCACCTTCCTGCTAAGTATCCGCAAAAAACTGCTGATGCTATAGCTTATCCTATTTCCATTCTTGTCAACAGGTCCATAGCTGAAACCTCTATCCCTTCCATCTGGAAGACATCCTATGTGTTTCCATTGCATAAAGCAGGTAGTTCTACAGAACTATCCAATTTCCGCCCTATTGCCATACTATCGCCTCACGCCAAAATATTGGAAAAATTTATCCACAAGCAATTAATGCATCACCTTATCCAAAATAATTTACTGTCCAACTCCCAGCATGGTTTTAGGCCTCAACACTCGACCACCTCAGCCCTGGTTACTTTCTCTAATATAATAAATCAGAACCGTAATAATAATAAATTATCCTCAGCCCTATTCATAGACCTATCTAAGGCATTCGATGTGGTAGATCACCACTTACTAATTCAGACCCTTAAAACTGACTACTTAGGTACAACCACTCTCTGTTGGTTTCAATCTTACTTAAATGGCAGACAACAGGCGGTACGATGGCAAAATGAAATATCTTCCCTCCTACTCAATACTCTGGCTGTCCCCCAGGGTTCTATACTGGGTCCCCTCTTGTTCTCTATATTCATTAATGATCTTCATACTATCATACCAAATTCAAACTGCATACAGTATGCAGATGACTCCACAGTAATTTGCTCAGCTTCCTCCCAGTCAAATCTGTGCTTAGAAACCCAGTTAACTAACCTTTAACAAAGTTGAAAAATGGCTCTCTGACCGTCGTCTGATCTTAAACCCTAACAAAACTAAGTTACTACTTTTTACCCCCACATCCAGGTCGAACCCACTGTCTTTTACTATTTCCTCTAACAATGGGACCACAATTCATCCTGACACCCACACAAAACTATTAAAAGTTAATATCGACAACAATCTTAAATTTGACATTCATATCAATAATACCATTAAAACTGTCAACAAAAAACTAGGGTCACTTTACAAGATTAAGTCCTTTCTCACTCCAACTGCTCGTATGGCCATTGCTTGCTCTCACTTACTTTCAACCTTACTATATGCTTCCCCTGTTCTGACCAACCTAGGTAAAGCTGAACTTAATAGATTATCGGTTTGCTATAATCACATAGCCAGATTTGCCACTGGCCTGCCTTACAAGATACATGACTGCACTAATCTAATATTGCTTGGGTGGCTTGAATTACCTTCCCTAATCCAACTCAACCAGCTGGTACTTGCCCATAAAATCTTACACCAACCGGACAAAACCGCTGCACTGAAACCAATAATCTACCCCTATAACAATCTAAACACACTTAGATCATAAAAAAAACTACTTGTCCAAACTATCAAAGCAAACAACTCAGCCGGCGACTCCCTATTCACCAACTATGTAGGAAAAATCTGTAACTCCCTATCAGTTAATATTTCCCTAGAACCCTCCTCAAAACAATTTAAGCATAATCTAACTATACACTTTAAATTACACTGGTCTTGCTCATGTTCTAAACCTGACTAATTCATGTTGTGTTGAAATGTACTTACTCCCATGTTTCTCAATGTCCTTGATGCTCATAGATGTCAACTGAGAATCTAAGTAACTGTTGATTTCTGATATACTGTAAATATTTATATTGTATTGATTTTCACTGTTTTCCTATGTAATTGTATTCCTATCTCTGCTTATATGAAATTGTATTTGTTTTTCCTTTGGAGCTTTTTTCCCCGGGCCTCTGCTGAAAATGGACATATATCCAGTCAGACTATCCCGGTCAACAAATGTAAAATAAATAAAATAAAATTATAATATGAGAAATCTGATCTACATGACCAGATGCACGCAATGTTCTTATTTTTATATCAGAATGACCAACAGGAGATTAAAGGAAAGAATTGGTAACCATCTTTTGGATATACATAGGCAAGGTTTATACTAATGCTTTATATAGGCACATTATGAATACAGATATAAAAATTTATTTTAAGTTTTTAATTCTGCATAAACTGTGTAAACTGTTACATGGTGGTAATCTTGTATACCTAACAGAATTAGAAGAAATAAAATGGATATTGCGATTTAATACACAAATCGCACCTGGACTAAATGAGACTTTCTCATTGAAACATTTAGTACAAGATTTGCAGCAACAAGTGCATTAGGTCACATGACACACCATATATTTAAATTCAGGTTTTGAAAGATTGTTGTTAGTTGCCTGATAAAGCCCTAAGGGCAAAAGTCTTTAACTTGCATTTTATCTAGTGTTTAATGTTTATGTCTGAGTAATTAAAGCTGGTTTTCTCCATACCCTTGGTTCCAGTGCTTAATTTTACAGACTGATATATTTGATGTTATGTGATCCTATCTCGCCTACATTCTGACTGATGGGTTCGGAGCCGATCCCTCGGCTCCGACTCGGCACGCTTATGCCAAAGAGCGAAGTCTCTTATTGGCTGAGCTTACTATATCCCAGGATGCACCACTACCAGTCCCCCAGATCTCGTTTGCCGCTTACTAGTGAAGACGTGGTCTCGAGCTGGCTGAGCTGAGTAGTAAAATTTTACTTACTTTTTTCTGTCAGAAAATTGCTTTTCCTGTCATAAAAAGCTGTTTTAACGGCTATTCTGTTATTTGAGTAGTGATTGAAGTTTTTTTTGTGGAACTTGTTGAGTGATTGGGACGTTGTTTCTGATTCAGGCCTACCTTATCTGTAGGGCCTTTCTCGGTCAGTTAACCCCTCTCAAACTTTTGGGATTTCAGATCCCCTTGAGTTTCTTGCTTGGATTGTTGAACGGCAGTTCTAAACTGATTGTAGAGTCAGTTAAGTAAAGCTAAACTTGGATTGTGTTTTTTTCTTACTGTAAGAAATTTCTGCATTTTTGGTCATAATGTCACAAAATCCTAAGCCTTCGGGCTTCAAAAAATGCACCAAATGTAATTTTAAGATGTCAATCACGGATGACCACTCTATCTGTGTTTATTGTTTGGGTGCGAAACATTTACAAGAATCATGCAGCGTGTGTCACGCTTTTTCCTCAAGGGTCCTCCAGGAGAGGAAAAATAAGCTTATTCTTAAAGGCTTAATCAAACCTCCTTCGAAGAAGCTCTAGCATCCTCTCCTTCTCCAACCAAAAAGAAGAAGGCGTCGGCTCCGACCAGTCCGTCGGATCCGGCCGCCAAAAGACTTAAGCAGGCTTCTCCTTCGGCTCCAAGGACTTGGAGCCGAGGGTGGAACGGTCTGCCTCGATGTCACCAGTCTCGACTCCTCAGGCCGGGCCGATGGCTGGGGCATCGAGAGGCGGGTCATCTTCGTCGGCTCCACTGGTCTCGGAGCCGACTAAGGTTGTCCGCTCAGACACTTCCTCCTCGGCGCCGAAGTCCTCCTCGGCACCGATGGAAACTACTGTGGATATTCCCTCGGCGCCGATAATCATCGAGTCGCCTCGGAGCCGGTCCCCTAGTCCTTTGGGGCCGTTGGAGAGGCCTTCTCGAACCCGTTCAGTATCCTCTAAGTCCTCGAGGATGTCGGATTCGGATATAGACAGGGTGCTCCAAAGACTGTTCCAGTCCCCAGTCTTTCAAAAATTTGTTTCGGCTCCGACCCAGTTGGCTTCGGAGCCGATAGTCCATGCCCATCCCATGGCTATTCCTCCTCCGACCGCTTCGGCTCCGTCGGAGCAGATGCTGTTGGAGCCGATGGAGATCTTAGGGTCGGCTCCGACCCTTACTCCAACCCGGGCCTTCGGGTCCGAGTTTGGTACACGGACTTCTTCGGCTGGACCCGGGGGTGAAGTTTCGGGACCTATGCTTTCGGTTCCAAGCCTCCCTCTCGGTGCTTCAGCTGCGGGATTGCCGTCTGCTATCATGGCTCCGGAGACTGGACACTCCCAGGATTCTGGGGGTCCGGCTTTCAGGGCTATGAGGAGTGCCTTGGCCAAGTCTTCTTCGGCCATCTCTCCGGCTTTACCAGCACCTTCCCTGGGCGTGGAGACTGGGTCTTTGGCAGTTCCCCTGTCCGTAGTCAGCGGAGCCCCTGGGCCTGAGGTTACCCCCGTTGGGGGTTCCCCTCCTCCTGAGGGTTCTTCGGAGTTGTCTTCGGAGGAACCCCCAAGGAAGAGATCGTGCAAGAGGAAGCACGTGGACTCCCCCGAGTCTATTACATCGGACACTGATCTTGATGATGCAGAGGGGTCCCCGAAGTCGTCCTCGGATGATGTCTCATTTGCAGACATTTTAGAGATCCTCAAACAACGAGGCGGCTGGATATCCAAACCCCCCTCTGCTGATGAGTCAGTGCTCCTCAAGGCCTTTGGGGCTCAGCCCTCCGCCTCCTGGGTGTCTCCGCCCTTCGACGAGCTTCTGGATTTAGTTTATCGAAGGGCGTGGGAACATCCAGATACCGTGGAACCAGTCCCTTCTCGTCCAAATAAATTTTTGTCTGCTCACCCCGAGAAGGAGTTCCTCACTAAAGGCGTGGCTGTAGATGCCATGGTGGTGGCATCTGCTACACAACAGGACGTGGCAGAGGCTTCAACGTCCGTCCATCCTCCTAATAAGGAGTCTAGGAGTATGGACAGGTGCGGAAGCGCACCCTGACTTCAGCGGCCTTTACTTTAAGGTCTCTGAATTATTTGGCACATTTTACCAGGCTTCAGAGGGATCTGGTCAAGGAGTTGTCAGATTCCCTCTCGGGTAACCTACCTGAGCAGCTAGCCCAGTCGGTTAGCTCTCAGTTGGCTATCCTTACGTCAATTTCTAACTCGTCCATGAGGCTCATTTCCTATGCGGCCGAAGGGGCGGGTAGAGCGGCAGGCACAGGCGTGGCTCTACGGAGACAAGCCTGGCTCCGCTTGTGTCAGTTTGCGGAGGCCTTCAAGTCTTCCTTCGCCGACGCTCCCTTTGATGGGTCCTCCTTGTTTGGACCCAAGGTTAAAGACACCCTTACCCGCTGTGAGCAAGAGGGAAAAACTTTATCTGCCGTAGGTGCCCGTTATTCCACTCCCTTTCGGCCTTACCCCAAGGCTAAAGGAGGGGGAAAAATGTGGTTCCGCAAATCTCGCAAGTTTTTCCCCCAACAGCAGGAAGATTCCCCTTCCAGAGGCAGAGGACGGGGAAATTTTTCAGGGAGACGCCGTCCCAGAGGCGGCAGAGGGCCCCGCAATTCTGGAGACCGCGAGTCCTTTCGTGGCTCTTCAGCCTCCCACACATCATGAGGGATTGCCCGGCTGTGCTGCTCCGGAGCCAGTCGGGTGTCGTTTTGCCAAGCACCTAAAAGCCTGGGAGTCTATCACTCAGGACAGATGGGTGCTTCGGATCATTGCCGGAGGTTACACCATCCCATTCACAAACTCGCCCCCACCGTCCAAAAAAATCCCGGACCCACCACCCAGTCAAAGGGAAATGGCAGCCGCAGAAGCGTTAAAGCTGCTAGAAAAAGGAGTCATCCAACCGGTCCCCACAGACCAGATCGGATCAGGAAATTACTCCAGGTTCTTTTAGTGCCAAAAGACAGGGGACCTGAGACCAATATTGGATCTCAGCAAACTGAACCAATCCGTCACGAAGTCCAAATTCCGAATGGTCACGTTACAATCCATTCTCCCATTGTTGGAGAAGGATGTTTGGATGTGCTCCATAGACCTCAAGGACGCCTATTATCACATACCGATACATCAGGCGTCCAGGAGGTATCTGCGCTTCAGCCTGGGAGTCAGTCATTACCAATTTTGTGCTCTGCCCTTTGGTCTCACCACAGCCCCCAGGGTGTTCACCAAGTGTTTGGCAGTAGTGACGGCTCACCTCAGAAGTCTTGGATTCCAAGTGTTTCCCTATCTGGACGACTGGCTCCTGACTGCCACCACCAGGCATCTACTAATGGACAACCTCAAAGCCACCATCTCCTGGGTGCTACCCTGGGGATTACATTCAATTGGTCAAAGTCTGTCTTGCTGCCCTCTCAACACATAAGGTTCATAGGAGCAGAGATAGACTCAAGATTGATGCGCGTCTTTCTTCCTGCCGAAAGGATCCAAACTTTACAGGGCCAAGTTCAAGCTCTGATCTCGAGATCCAAAGCCCCAGCCAGGATGGTTCTACAGGTTTTAGGCTCAATGTCTGCCACGGTTCTTTTAGTTCCTCTGGCAAGATTGCACATGAGGATTCTTCAGTGGCTATTGTCAACTCAATGGTCCTTTCAGGATCTTCCCCTCAATCATCACATAATGATTACGGAAACATGCAAACGGGACCTTCGCTGGTGGCTTCAGACTTCCAATCTGAATCAAGGAAGCCCCTTTATTATTCCCTCTCCAGTGGTTACCCTGACGACAGATGCCTCCCAGATAGGGTGGGGGGGGCATTGTCTGGGCAGGCTAGTTCAGGGCTCCTGGCTTCCAGACGAAGCTCTTCTCCACATCAATGTGTTGGAGATGAGGGCTGTACTTCTATCCCTACAGGCCTTACACAAGTCTCTTCCTCAGGGCATCATCGGCATCCACACGGACAACATGTCGGTGGTCTGGTATCTGCACAAACAAGGAGGGACCAGATCTTACCCCCTTTGCAGAGAGGCCATGAGAGTGTGGGAATGGGCTGTAGCTACCAACCGCTCCTTGGTAGCGACCCACATTCCGGGAAAATCAAATATATTGGCAGACAAATTGAGCAGGACAATTCTCTCTCCACACGAGTGGTCTCTAAACCAAACAGTAGCAGCTCAGGTTTTCAGGAGATGGGGGACGCCGTGCTGCGACCTATTTGCAACTCCACTAAACACCAAGTGCCAAAGGTTCTTCTCCTTGATCCCACATCAGGGAGTACCAGCTATGGATGCTCTAGCACAACCTTGGCCAACAGGGCTACTTTATGCCTTTCCTCCGATTCCACTTCTCTCCAAAGTCATTCAAAAAGCTTCTCAATTGGGGTCCGCAATGATACTGATTGCCCCATACTGGCCTCGTCAGGTATGGTTTCCTTACCTGAAGAAGTACGCGGTGGACGACCCGTGGACTTTAGACCTAATTCCGGACCTGCTAATTCATCAGTCGGGACATCAGCATCAGTCCCTTCGATCTTTGAAATTGACAGCTTGGCTCCTCCACTTCCGACTTTAGTTAGAAGTCACACACTAGACCCGGAAGTTGTTCACATTTTATCCTCGGCCCACAAACCCACCACTAACAAATTGTACCTCAGTAAGTGGAAGAGGTTTGCTATCTGGGCTCAACTCAAGGGCTTAGACCCTATCACTGCTCCTATCCCAGAGGTTTTGAAATTCTTAACATCCCTGTTTAATCAAGGATCTTCTGTTTCTACTATTAAAGTCCAGCTAGCGGCTATCTCTAAATTCCACGAATCCATGGATCCTCCATTGATGAGCAGCAGATTATGCAAAACTTTCATTAAAGGTGCGGGCCTGTTAAGACCCCCAGTTGTTCATCCTGCGCCTCCGTGGGATCTTGATTTGGTGCTTCGCGCATTAACATCTTCCCCTTTCGAACCGGCTGCTACATGTGAGTTAAAATATCTGTCTTGGAAAACTGCCTTTTTAGTTGCAATTACTTCTGCAAGAAGAGTTTCAGAGCTTCAAGCCCTATCAATTAAACCACCGTACTTGATTTTCCACAAGGATAGAGTATCACTTAGGCCTAATCCATCATTTGTCCCAAAGGTCTGTTCTAGTTTCTGTCTCCAACAATCTCTAGAGTTACCAGTTTTCTTCCCAAAATTCTCCAATGAAGCAGAATACACTCTCCATAAATTGGATGTTCACAGGCAATTACGCTTCTATTTAGACAGGACTCAGCAACTTCGTAAGTCAGACCAGTTGTTTGTGTCCTTCTCAGATAATAAATTGGGTCAAACCATCACAAAAGCTACTATCTCCAAGTGGATCAGAGATTGCATAACTCAAACTTATTCGTCTTCGAATAAGCAACTTACAACATCGATCAAAGCTCATTCTACCAGAGCTATGGCTACTTCTATAGCTTTTCATTCCAAGCTCGCTATATCGGAGATTTGTGCTGCGGCTACTTGGTCCAATCCGCACACTTTCATTTCCCACTACAAATTGGATGTGGCATCTAAAGGGCGAGCATCATTTGGTTCCACGGTACTCAGGAGTGTTTTCCAGTGAGCCACCCAGGATTCAGGTGCTAGGGACGCTGTCCCATCAGTCAGAATGTAGGCGAGATAGGATCACATAACATCTTTTAGTTATGTACTCACCATAACTTCAGATGTTTGGGATCCATCTCGCCTACATTCCTAATACCCACCCTCCTTCCCCCTGCCTTGGAGATTAGAAGAGATTGAACGGTTTTGAGTTCTACTGTTTATCTTGTTTCATCTGACGATGTTATATAAGCAGGGCGTGCATGTGTGCATGTATGCGGACAAACTAGATCTGGGGGACTGGTAGTGGTGCATCCTGGGATATAGTAAGCTCAGCCAATAAGAGACTTCGCTCTTTGGCATAAGCGTGCCGAGTCGGAGCCGAGGGATCGGCTCCGAACCCATCAGTCAGAATGTAGGCGAGATGGATCCCAAACATCTGAAGTTATGGTGAGTACATAACTAAAAGTTTTCAGTACTGGATTTATTAAGAAGCATCAGCATTTTTCTTCTGTTTTCGAAACTGTATGTAAACTGTGAAGCCTACTTTAATATGACAGTATGTGATGCCCGTGCTCTGGCCCAGCAATCAAGGAGTCTCACTCCTCACCACTAACACCAGTGAGGGGTGTCTCATATAGAAGGAAAGGATAACAAATACACACAGTAAAGTGCAATTTCACTTAAGAGCACACAGAGATCACAGTCAGTCTGAGGCTAGTCGCTTCCTTGCTCTCCAGGTTCCCAATAAGACTCCCCACTGGCACAACTATAGGGTCCAGATCTCAGCCTAGTGGGCAAGCTAAAACCTCCAGCACCCTCTCTGTACAACCTGCCCAAGTAGCTGACACATACACACCCACACACTTTGAGAAGAGTTTATACAACCACACAGACACTCCTGGGAAAGGCTGTCACTGTTTCTGCAGCTGTGCCCCTTTTCTGCCACTTGGCACCACCCACTAATATTTATCAGCTACTCAAAGGCCCTTAAAAGGGTGTCCAATTATTACTGTGCAATATTATTATCCGATTGGTAGTATAGCCCAGGGCTAAAGCTATAGGAGTGGCTTTGTACAATTT
Source organism: Protopterus annectens (assembly GCF_019279795.1). NCBI lineage: Eukaryota > Metazoa > Chordata > Ceratodontiformes > Protopteridae > Protopterus > Protopterus annectens. The sequence goes on from NC_056750.1 coordinate 120,954,844, forward strand.
TACCAAAGGCCTGCAAGTACTCTAAAGAGCTTAAATTATCTCTACAAAACAGCCACAGTTGAAAGGGTTTAAAAATATTTAATAACAAATAGTCAAAACACAAGACAATACTGTTTACTATACAGTGCTAGTCAAGACTTCAGAGATCACAGAGAAATACTTAAAATAATTCAGTAGTACAGTTCTGACATCACAGAAAAACACTTAGTCTAATATTTTTAGTTTCTAGCTATTTCTAAGAAAAAACACAAATCTAAGATAAACTTACATATATAGAGCAAGACAGTGCTGAGTTGGATGGTCAAGACAAAAATGCTTAATGCTCTCTGATTCTCTCTGTTTTTAAAATCACATTCCTGGTTCACATTACATCATTCTTCACACTTCCTTGGGTTCCCAAGCTAACAGACTCTAATTTACATTCTTAACATCTCCTTTTGTTATCTTGCTGGTCAGGAAGCAGAGCAATAAAAATACATTTGCATGTTTAAATCTAGAAATTTAACTGTTGGTTAAAACAATAGAAAGAATGTCTTCATTCCGGCACCATGCTTAGATCAAAGGATCACAACATGCTTTACTTGGTCAGCTTTCTGCCAGCAGAGTGCACTGTTGTTACATTTTTTGCAGTTCCACATCTAACAGCAGTCTTTTCACATTTAAGAGACAAACCTGTGGCTTATATTAATATTTACAGATGACAGAATTATCTATAAAATTCTATCTGGCTAGGCTGGCAGCCTTCACCTATCTCCACTAGCCTTCCCCTATCGTCACACTGTATTTCTAGACTTATGCAAAGAGAATAGTGTATTTTTGTAAATTTAAATGATATCAGATTCATTTTCTTCTCATGATTTTTCCTTGGATTTCCTCTTTACCACACACTCCAGAAGTCCAGTCCATTGGCTACAACCTTGCCTTTGAAGAACTAAAAAAAAAATGATAGTGAAGAAACCGAGGGGCCTTTAGATCTTCAGTCTAACACTCTCTCAACAGAGCTATTTCGGCTGACAGCTGTGTATAATTAACACGGTTGTGTGGAATTCTACAAGGTCTGGACTCTATCTCTAGTAGTTGATAGGGAAGTTTCAGTGAAGAAACCCAGGGGCCTTTAGATCTTCAGTCTAACACTCTCTCAACAGAGCTATTTTGGCTGACAGCTGTGTATAATTAACACAGTTGTGTGGAATTCTGCAAGGTCTGGACTCTATCTCTAGTAGTTGATAGGGAAGTTTCAGTGAAGAAACCCAGGGGCCTTTAGATCTTCAGTCTAACACTCTCTCAACAGAGCTATTTCGGCTGACAGCTGTGTATAATTAACACAGTTGTGTGGAATTCTGCAAGGTCTGGACTCTATCTCTAGTAGTCGTTAGTGAAGTTTCAGTGAAGAAACGCAGGGGCCTTTAGATCTTCAGTCTAACACTCTCTCAACAGAGCTATTTCGGCTGACAGCTGTGTATAATTAACACAGTTGTGTGGAATTCTGCAAGGTCTGGACTCTATCTCTAGTAGTCGATAGGGAAGTTTCAGTGAAGAAACCCAGGGGCCATTAGATCTTCAGTCTAACACTCTCTCAACAGAGCTATTTCGGCTGACAGCTGTGTATAATTAACACAGTTGTGTGGAATTCTGCAAGGTCTGGACTCTATCTCTAGTAGTTGATAGGGAAGTTTCAGTGAAGAAACCCAGGGGCCTTTAGATCTTCAGTCTAACAGTCTCTCAACAGAGCTATTTCGGCTGACAGCTGTGTATAATTAACACAGTTGTATGGAATTCTGCAAGGTCTGGACTCTATCTCTAGTAGTCGATAGGGAAGTTTCAGTGAAGAAACCCAGGGGCCTTTAGATCTTCAGTCTAACACTCTCTCAACAGAGCTATTTCGGCTGACAGCTGTGTATAATTAACACAGTTGTGTGGAATTCTGCAGGGTCTGGACTATCTCTAGTAGTCGATAGGGAAGTTTCAGTGAAGAAACGCAGGGGCCTTTAGATCTTCAGTCTAACACTCTCTCAACAGAGCTATTTTGGCTGACAGCTGTGTATAATTAACACAGTTGTGTGGAATACTGCAAGGTCTGGACTCTATCTCTAGTAGTCGATAGGGAAGTTTCAGTGAAGAAACGCAGGGGCCTTTAGATCTTCAGTCTAACACTCTCTCAACAGAGCTATTTCGGCTGACAGCTGTGTATAATTAACACAGTTGTGTGGAATTCTGCAAGGTCTGGACTCTATCTCTAGTAGTCGATAGGGAAGTTTCAGTGAAGAAACCCAGGGGCCTTTAGATCTTCAGTCTAACACTCTCTCAACAGAGCTATTTCGGCTGACAGCTGTGTATAATTAACACAGTTGTGTGGAATTCTGCAAGGTCTGGACTGTATCTCTAGTAGTCGATAGGGAAGTTTCAGTGAAGAAACCCAGGGGCCTTTAGATCTTCAGTCTAACACTCTCTCAACAGAGCTATTTCGGCTGACAGCTGTGTATAATTAACACAGTTGTGTGGAATTCTGCAAGGTCTGGACTCTATCTCTAGTAGTCGATAGGGAAGTTTCAGTGAAGAAACCCAGGGGCCTTTAGATCTTCAGTCTAACACTCTCTCGACAGAGCTATTTCGGCTGACAGCTGTGTATAATTAACACAGTTGTGTGGAATTCTGCAAGGTCTGGACTCTATCTCAAGTAGTTTATAGGGAAGTTTCAGTGAAGAAACCCAGGGGCCTTTAGATCTTCAGTCTAACACTCTCTCAACAGAGCTATTTCGGCTGACAGCTGTGTATAATTAACACAGTTGTGTGGAATTCTGCAAGGTCTGGACTCTATCTCTAGTAGTCGATAGGGACGTTTCAGTGAAGAAACCCAGGGGCCTTTAGATCTTCAGTCTAACACTCTCTCAACAGCTGTCGGCTGACAGCTGTGTATAATTAACACAGTTGTGTGGAATTCTGCAAGGTCTGGACTCTGTCTCTAGTAGTTGATAGGGAAATTTCAGTGAAGAAACCCAGGGGCTTTTAGATCTTCAGTCTAACACTCTATCAACAGAGCTATTTCTGCTGACATCTGTGTATATTTAACACAGTTGTGTGGAATTCTGCAAGGTCTGGACTCTATCTCTAGTAGTCGATAGGGAAGTTTCAGTACTTTGGGGAAGAACTGAAAGTGAGGTAATGAACTGCTGCATAGCTGGAAGGCAGGAACAAGGGACTGTTGCAGCGGGTCTGTTGTCATTAGTAAGTAGTGTGATCTGTGTGGTACAAAGTATAACAGGGGATATAGTTATTTTGCTTACACTTCAGTGTTTTCATTTCTGGCATATAACAGGAAAAGTGAAATGGATCAACGTCTCTACAGACAACATAAAGGCAGGTGTAGTGGAGGAGAATGCTGTAAGAAATAAAAAAAGAAGGAGTTATTAAGGCTAGCCAAGTGAGCAGAAAGACTGAAGTTCCAATGCAGTGCAGGCTAGTGCAAAACACTGCACCTGCACCACAACAGCCCTGGTGGCAACACAGCAGAAGAAGCACCAGGGATGTTAAACATTAACAGACTGGACACAGAAAATCAGAAAAGAGGACTGCACTAGCAATTGAAGCAGTGAAAATTAGTATTGGGATGTATCTTCATGGAGACAGACTCCAGATGCAAAGTAATACACAATATGGGCCCTTGTGAGACCACACCTTAAGTACTTTGTGCAGTTCTGGAAGCCATACAGGCAGACAGACATCAGGTTGATGGAAAGCATCCAGAAGAAGGCTACCAGAATGATGTGTGAGTTGGGGAAAAATATGAACTGATATTTGAGTAGCTGGAGCTTTTCTCAATACTGAATAGTAGGAATGGGAGATATGACATGGGTGCATCAAATCATATAATTTACAGGTTAATGGTTTAGGGAGAATAGAGAGTAGACAGCAGATTGAAGGAACCAACTAGAAAAGTACATCTTAATGGAGAGGAATGTGGACCTACAGGATGGGTATGGGAGCAATTGGTGGAGATGAAATTCATAGAGACATTTAAGAGGGTATGGAACATGGGAAGAAAGGGGAGAAAGGACAGGGTGATGAAGAGAAGGTAGAAGTTTAAATTCATGTAACTGTCTCAACTTTTATTGTCAAATATAAATATTTTTGACCTAACTGTTCACAGTAACCATCATAAGGTCCCTTTTTAAAAGTTTAGCAGCATTATTGTGTAGTTTTGTCATTCAGGCTGTTTTCACAATTGTGATTGTGCAATGGCAACAGTACAGTTCACGAAGAAGAACTTCTCAAATTCCAAAACAACCAAAATTTGAAGTGAAGTTTCAAATGAGGACAATGAGTCAAGTACATTCTGATTGCTGCCCTTTTCAAAAGCGAGACAGTCCAGTTCACTTAGATTAAAATAATGCAATATTTGGATCACGACTTGTCAAGCTGCATTTTGGTAAAGCAACAGTTCACTGGAAATACTTCACTGAACTGCTAAATGCATACAGTCCTAAAGAAAATATAACCTAAGTCGTAGATTAAGTTATATTAAATTTAGGAGTGAGTGTTTTCCCTCTGTTCCCTTTCTTAAGACACACACACACACACACACACACACACACACACACACACACACACACACACACACACACACACACACACACACACTCACACAAATATATATATATATATATATATATATATATACACACATATATATATATATATATATATATATATATATATATATATATGTATACACACACACATATATATATATATATACACACACACACACACACACACATATATATATATATATATATACATACACACACACACACACACACACACACACACACACACACACACACACATATATATATATATATATATTTATATTTATATATATATATATATATATATATATATATATATATAGATAAACACACACACACACACACACACACACACACACACACACACACACACAAGGTTGTTTGTTCCCCAGAATAGTTTGGGATGAAATATTTTTTTCCCTGAATTGCCATTTCACTGAAATGCGTTTTACTGAACTGAGACAACCCATTACCTGCAGAATTTGTCTCCCAGGTTATATATTGAAAACTTTAGGCTGATCGTTTCAGAGTCACTCTGACTGTTGACCAGCCTCTGCTGTCACACTGTCAGAAAGTAGATCAGGCAGGCTGATATTTATCTGTATGCTGGCTGTATAACAAGTATAGCAGCCAGCAAGCTGTTAAAAGTCCAGTTCACTAGAGTGCGCTCCTACTTCTCCCTGTTTGTCATTTTTTCTTCTAAGTGGAGCTTTGTTGTGGATCCAGTTAGCTTTTCATTAATCATCTTTAAACCTTTGAGCTGCAATTAACAGAGCAAAGTGCAGCACACGTACTTTACAGCAAATGATTTAATCAAACTTGTGTCTCTTAGACGCGGTTGCAACTACATGTGACCAAGACCTCCCTCAAAATACTGCTCAAACATAGCTTTAGAAATTAAGTTACAATCTCTGGCTCTATAGCACTGAATTGTCAAACTGCAGGGAGGTGTGTTATAGTTTGGAAAGGAAAATCAAACACATTTTTGATTCCTCTTTCACTGTTTTAACCCACCGTTCCCATGATTTCTCTGCATGAGAAAAGGAAACCAGTTATCTCCACCCCAATGTCATACTTTAAGGACAACAAGCACATAACAATAATGTAAGAGGTCCAATATTTTCAGTTTTCAGATTCTAGGAACAAACAAACCAGGTAAAATACTTCTATTACATACTTATATCATGCAGGAGCGGCCTTAGGTCAACTGGCGCCCTAGGCAAAAGGGCTCCATGGCGCCCCCAACCACACTACTTTGTGCCCCCATCCAGGTCTAACTACACCAGATAAATACTGGAAAAGCACCCCTACCAGACCAGCGCCCTAGGCAGCCGCCTAGTTGGCCTATGCCTAAGGCCGGCTATACTTATATGGAAAACAATGCAAACATCATTGGGATAGGGCTCTGACAGCAAACAATCTACAGCAAACTACATAGAGAATCAAAAGTATACTCTCTCTTTCAAAAGCAACTGTTAAAATGTTGCACTAAAATGCTGAAAACTTAAGTCTGAATCCCATAATTTGTTATATGCATACTTTATGAACAGGAGGAAAGATTTTGTATTCCAAGGTGTCTCTTGAATAAAGGGGACTCATTTAGCAAGCCTAGTGTGAGCACTCAGTTGATCAAAATACAACCTGGTAAAAGCCAAACTGCAGGCACTCTGACTTGCATTCAACACAGTAACTACTGGGCAGATGGAATTGTATTTCTTACTGAAGTTCTAATTATGTTTACAGCAATGACTTTTATAGTTAATCTGATCACTGCCAAATGAATTAGAATGAACACAGTGTAGTCTCTGACCATTTTCTGAGAAAGAAGAAACACTTCAGCTATGATCTTCACAGCCATCTTGAAAAGGCATTATGTAATAGCTACAAACACTGTTTAATGCTACTCATTTTAAATGTCCTCCATCAGGACACTCAACATGTATTAATTTACTAAACTAATTTACCTTACACAGTCTCAGATTGTTTGGCATTTCAGGGTTCTTGTATCCGATGTCTAATACTTCAGTTAAGACACACAATAATGGCATTTTCTAAATTAATATGCTTGCTTTGTCAGACTATGAGTCTCTGAGCCTTTTGTAACTCAAGTCTCAGCAGGCAAAGCATTTTATGTTTCATATCTCAGCTCAGTTTACAGCCAACACATGTATTCGTGTGGATGTAACACACAGACAGGCATAGTTAACTATGAAGTGTTCTTGCTTCAGGATTAGGCAGTAGATAAGCTAAACAGACACGCATGCTCCTCTTACAAATTCCTTTCACTCATGGCCCTTGTCAAGCTGCCTTGCAAACGTTTTACACAGACTTTCTGATTTTCAAGCAATCTAATACTGTTCAATGGCTGAAAATAAAAAAAGGAAGTTGCCTTTGAAAACCTCTGTGCCATTTATTCTTCTAATACAGTAACAAACATCTCTCAACTGTCCCTGATTTTGGCTCAAAATTTTGTATTGTCCCTCCAAATCCCTCCTAATGCTGACCATTTTGGAAAATAGATTGTAGATGGCACTTACTAAATAGTGCCACTAATTAAAGTTATAGACTTGTTTTACTTCAGAAAATGCATGTTGATTTACATTCTCTTATTCTGCCAACATTAGGCTGACAGTAGTAACATTTTAAAAAGTGTCCCTGCTTTGGGGCATTTGTCCTTGATTATTTCTGAATTTGTCTCTGAGTTTGGAGGTAAGAGATTGAGAGCTATGTTAGCAAACATACATAATATTCTTGAAGGTGTTACTTCTTAACAGACTACTTTTATGCTTGTTTCCTGCCTTTCCTGTAACTAGTCTAGTCCAGATACAGATTTGCTGTATCCAGGACTGTTTGTAAGCTTCTGAGCGGTGCCAAAGTCTACTCTTCAATTTTTCCCTTAGATCTGCTAGTTCTCTCCTCTCCTGCACTTTTACTAGCTTATTAGTCTAGCACTTTACCAGACTTCTTGTAGCAATTATTGTAGCACAAAAAAGTGCTACCGCCACTAAACGTTGTACAAGGAAACAGCTCCAGTACTTATTATTAATGCCCACCCCCTCCAGGCATGTCTAAAGGTCAGTTCCCTGTGCTTTCTCCTATTAACCTTGTGAACTTGGGCATCCTGAGGCAATGTAGCAACTGCCTCATGTACACTGACAACCCTCTCCTCTTACCTCCCAACACTCAGACTTGCTAGAGATGCACTTATATATCCAAACTGGAAGCCACGCACTCTCCTGCCAAGACCGGAATATCTGGTCAAGAGGAAAAGGTCAACACTTGCACCACACCACATGGAACACATAGCCTTCCAGAATACACGCCAGCACTGCCTTCACATAAAAACACAAACCACACGCCCACCTTCGTGGAAGCTCTCAATAAAAATCTACCCAAACAGCAAAGACCTCCAAGGCAGAAACCCACTCGACCACCACAACACAACACTAATCACAAGACACATAATTCTCCTAAACAGTGTACCACTCAACCAAAGCCCCTAAGGCAAAACAATATGCCCAACACACTACTCATAGGTGACCTGATAGTGAGGCACACTGATGTCCCACTCACTAGATTGAATAAGGAGAAAGTAGCAGTCAGCAGCCTGTCAGGTGCCAGGATCCGCCACATAATGCACACATTCAGGTCCCTCAACAACAGGTAAAATATGACTCTTTCATTGTACATGTGAGTATGAATGACCTGAGACGTGCCTCCCTGGACTACATGAAAAGAGACATGGAGGAGCTCTCGGATTACATAGCCCAGGGGGGTATGACCCTAGCCCTACCATCACCCAGAATGATACCACAGTACAAGCAGAAAATGATTGCTTTCAACAACTGGCTAAGTTTCTGGTGTCATTCTAAGGGGATCCAGTATCTGTCTGCCTGGGATGACATGCTTGACACACCTTGATGCTTTGCCAGAGATGGCCTGCATCTGTCACCCCTGGACTTCCAGATACTGGCCTGCATCTGTCACCGCTGGGCTTCCAGATACTGGCCAAGGCTCTTGCCACCCCTATAGTGCCTTTTTTAGGCGGTGTTCCAAAGACCAAATTACCACCATAACAGCTACAAACAAATGGAATCTGAGGGTCATACTACTCAACGTTTGAAGTCTAAACTTCAAATTGCACTCACTCAAAGCACTCCATAAAATGGAGAACATCAACATTTGTGCTGTAACAGAGACCTGGTTCAAAGCAGCAGAAAGCACTCCTGCACTACCAGGCTATAACTCATTGCACACCTTTTGGCCCTCAAACTTGGACTGAAGCTCCAAAGGTGGTGGTGTTTCCATATTCCTAAAGAATGCGCTCACCTCCAGACTGGTAGCCCAACATAACTCATCAGAGATACTTTAGATGCAGCTAACATTGGGTAAGATAGTGATTCAGGTCGTAGCCTGCTATAGGTCCCCAACCATGTCCCAAGACTCACACTCCACTTTCCTAAGCACTCTAGACAATATTAGGGTCCATCCTAACACTCTCATACTGGGCAACTTCAACGACCCCTCCATTAACTGGGAAAACTACTCATGTGCCAATACACTTGCCCAATGTTTCCTGGAATTCATTAATTCCAGTGCCCTGGACCAGCTTGTTCTTACCTCCCACTAGAGGTAGCAACATCCTTGATCTGGTCATTACTAACATGGGTGACTGCTAATCCGACCACAAACTAATCACCTTAGAAATCCACATCCGCCCCACCCGCAAAGGTGACCACCATGAAAAACTTCTCCAAAGCTAACTTTGGGCTCCTAAAAACAGAGGTGGTTAACTTCACGGCACCCATGCAAATGGAGAATAGTTCCATGACTGCCTACTCATACACCAATGCACTGTTTAAACACGTACACACATGCATGGATCTCACCATACCCAATAGAACCAAGACACTCTCCTCCAAAAAATGGAAGCCAATCTGGTGGTCCCCTGCCATAAACTCTACAACAGGGGGAGGAAACTGATGTGGAATAAGTTGAAGTCCCAAGACTGGCAAAACTCCCTTATCAGCGTCAGCAAAAAGTTGAGATCCCTCATCAAATCCTCTGAAGCTAGCTATGGAAACAGAATTGCATCAGATAGTAAAGACAACCACAAGGCCTTCTATAGTTACGGAAAGAATCTGGACAGCAATACCCAGATTTGCTCTGAGCTGCTGCACAATGGTACCTCTTATACTGAGCCAGCAGATACTGCCAATATACTGGCCAACAGATTCAGTGCCAACTTTACCCCTCCCCCCAAAGGAACAATCACAATACCAGTAGATTGCCTGGCACCCAGTATTACTACTGCATAGGTTAAAACAGCACTGTCCAAGGCGAAGAATACAGCTTCCATGGTACCAGACAATTTCCCTGACTGTGTTCTACATGAACTACAGAGTGAACTGGCACCTCACCTGTACAGCCTCACCTTAGGCTTTGTCCCTACCAAATGGCGCACTGCTACAGTCATCCCTCTCCACAAAGGAGGAACAACTACAGACCCTGGGAACTATTGCCCCATTAGCTTGACGAGACTGATATGCAAAGCTATGGAATGCATCATCATGGACCTAATAAACAAGGATATAGGAAATCTCCAAACTCTGGATCCTACACATTTTGTTTTTTTGAAGGGTAGATCATGCCTGCTCAACTCGGTCGACTTCTTTGAGTCAGTTACCAGAGCTGTGGATGAAGGCAAGGTGGTTCATACAGCCTACCTTGATCTGGCCAAGGCCTTTGATACCATTCCCCACTCAGGAATCATAGAAAAACTCACTAAGCTAGGCATCAACCCCTATATCACTAGGTGGGTTGCAAACTGGCTCACAGATAGAACCCACAATGTGAAAGTAGCAGTCTCCAAGTCAGACCTTAGACCAGTCACAAGTGGAGTCCCACAGGGTTTGGTCCTGGGTCCTCTCCTGTTTGGTATCTACTTCTCTGAAGTCCAGACCAACACGAAGGGACTCTGGCTGACAAAGTTCTCAGACGATTGCAATTTGGGAGCTATTATTAACTCCCCAAGAGATGTTGACATCCTACAGAAAGGCCTCACTGAGACCAACGACTAGTGTCAGAACCATGGCCTTAAGCTCAATGCCAAAAAATGTGTCGTCACCCCCCTTGGGAAAAACCCGGTTCCCTTGAATTACCACATCGATGGTAGTCCACTGAACACAGAAGGCATTATAAGAAATCTGGGAACACAGGTTGACACCAACCTCTCTTTTGACCACCACAGTGCTACTGTGGTCAGAAAGTCCTACTATGTAGCACATCTCATTACTAAGGGTTTTGCATCCAGGAAGAACGAGGTCATTGTCTCCCTCTACTCTTCCCACATTAGGCCAGTCATCGAGTACAATGCCCCGTTTGACATGTGCCTCACTAGGCACCTGCAACAACTGGAGAGGCCACAAAAGTACCTCACAAAGAGGATCATAGGCCTTAAAAACTTGTCCTATATGGACAGACTCAAAAAACTGCAACTATTCTCTTTCTGATATTGCCTAATTAGAGGCGATCTCTGCCTGACTTACAAAGCCATGTCTGAGCCAGCTCTGTTATAAATGCTACATCTAAAGAAATCCCAATCCCTCTGCACCACACACTCCAGAGACCTCAATCTCATTACCACAATCAACAGAACATGCTGGAGGGACAGGTTCATAACCCAGAGACAGCCCAAGCTCTGGAATAGACTTCCCATACATGTCAAGCAGAGCACCTGACTGTCTCTCTTCAAGAGAAATCTTGATGAGTGGATGGGAAATCTAAAATTCACCCTGGGGGTCAATCCAGTGGCTCTACACGACAGAGGCACTGGGAACTAAGGTCGGGTGGCATGATGCCATGGTAAAACTATGGGCTAGGCTTGTAAAGGCTCCAGGGTCATTAGCCTAGTACATACCTATGAACCTAAGAATATGTTAAGAGATTGTGTTCCAGAATTTTGATATCTTATGTAAGTATAGTGACTCGCCTGAAGAATTATTTGCCTTTCTGACTTGCAGTAGCAGTTTTTCAGAGGATCTTGGAGCTCTGTTGATACTATATGGTTGTACTAGGTTTTGGAGGGCTGGGCAGTTTCTGGGTTGAGATAGAATGTAGTGGGCAACAGTTAGTTGGTTTATATAAAGTAGATGGGGGAGTACAGTCCATTTTAGCTCAAATATGGCAGTACAGTGATGTGTTCTATTGGGAGATTAAGAGCAAACCTAGCTATTTTGTTATAACAGGCCTCCAGTTTGGTTATTTCTGACTTTCAGTCTTTGATGTCAGCAAGAAGTGCTCTTTGCTGCACCAGCAATGTGCCCAGTAATGACTTTTCCTTCAATTCGTATGGGGTTACATGTATTGGTAACATATCTAAATACGACTGTTTATTTATTATTTTTTTATAAGACCCGTTGCTCCTACTGTTGGAACTGTCTGGGTATCTTTGTTCCACATTGCTCTCATTTCTGCCTGCACATCCTGATATTTTATGAATTTGTGTCTCTATGTACGCAAGACACTGTAGTCACTGGGTGTGGCAATTTCAATGATCAATGCCACTTTTGTCTTCTTTTCATGGACCACTTTATCCATTTTTCTAGCATCTATTGTTTGAACTGTTGGTAATGGGTGATCCCATGTGATGTAGGCTTCATCATTTTCTATGATGCTTTGTGGCTTATGTTTCCAGTGTTTTTCAGCCATTTCAATACCACAATGTTTGCACAATTCCCAGTGCAACAGTCTTGCCACATTATTATGCCTTTCAGTATAAAGTCCTTCTGCTGTTAGTGTGTCACAACCAGCAACGAGGTGTACGACGGTTTCCAATGCTGTTTTACAAAACCTGCATTTGCCTGTTTCTCCCACATGTTCAATGGACTTTATAAACCAATGTATATGTAACCCACTATCTTGGGCTGCCAATATTAACCTTTCATTTCTTGGATTGAATTTGCCTCTCCTTAACTATTCCTACCCAACAATAGGATGTGGTGAATATACTTGCAGAAGAAATTTGTTAACATCACAAAAAGTAAAGAAATATAATAATGTACTATATAATGAGGGAGTCATCCCTTATAAGACTACAGACACGACAATTGCTACAAGCAAAATTAAGAAATCAGGTTCCATAATACCAGATAATATGCCAAGTGGTTTCTTAGACAGAATCAATTAAAACCTAATAACCCCCCGTCAATCACATTAAACTCAATTATAGCTTATAAATACATCCCTGATCCTTTGGCAACAGGCTATAGTACTGTATGTTCAGAAGAGGGACCCATCAGAACCGCTCAGCTTTGACCCATTGGCCTGACCAGGGAGGGTGGCAGTAAGGAGTCAGTGCTGGCTGGCCTGTTCTGGCCTAAGGAAGTGGTCTGGTTTGCTGTGACAATGGCTTGCCTCAATAAACATGCATAAAGGCATAGCATACAGGTAAGGGACATGTACTTGGTTCTATCATGCTGTGATAAAAAGTCGTCTTCATGGGGTGTGTGCAAGAATGTGCACAATGCCATGACAAGTATGTGCACAATGCCATGACACATATGTGCACAATGCCATGAACAAGAATGTACAAAATGCCACGAACAAGAACGTGCACAATGCCATAAACAAACCTTTATACCGATCCCTCTTACAGATGAACCTATACATCAGCCACCTAGGCTGGAGACGTGGGCCTTTATCAGAATGGCATGACAGTTTAGATAATGGTGTTTCATGGCTGACTCTTTCTCAAAGGAGGAATGACTGGTCCACTTAATAATGGGATAGGTGATGGTTAGTAAGCAGTGATAATAAAAATAAGCATATCAAAGATGTTTGTTTCTGTTACTGTTTTAATTGAAACAGAAAATCATAATAAAAACAAAATATTTATATCCAGTAGAAAGGAAAATTCACTCTGCATGTAAACATATAACTGACTTCACAACATAAGAAATGCATGGTCCAAATCAAAGTCGATGGATATTCCAATATAGCTAACATGTCAGTCTAAACATGGGGCCATATTAAAGGAAGAGTGACATGACATAGGGTATTGACAAGGCTAGAATGATCATAAAACATAGTGGCCTTGGAATATCTGTGAAATGTATGGATGGTATTGATACTGCTTGAATGATACAACACTTAGATATAACCCCTTATTACAAAGGAACAGAGGTATTTTAACAAAAATAATGTACTGGAGGACCTTGCTTCCTGCTACTTTTGCAATCAGAAGTCTCATGTCCTTTAATTTGTTCAAGCCTATACCACCTTTTTTGTATTTGTCCAGTAAACACCCATAGCTCCTTATCGTCTCCAGACCTTTCTTGGCTGTGGCTTCTTTAGTTAAGTAACTTAACAGCTAATAAGCATTAGAAAGAGCAAGGAATGATTAAGAAAATGGCGCTAAGATTGGTAATCTAGGATGTCCCACAGTAGAGAAATTAATCACTTTTTGCCACTTGTTATGCATATTTATGTTCATATGTACATATAGTTTCATAGGTAGGTACTAGGCTGTCGGCCCTAGGGCCTATACAAGTCTAGCCAAAAAGGTACCCTGGCTTTCGCCACCCAAGAAAATAATTTTCCTGTGCTCCTGTTGAGCAGAGCCACAGAGGTGATCCCTGGGATGAATTTCCTATTTCCCATCCAATTATCAAGATTTTTCTTGAAGAGTACTAATGAGGAGCTTTGTTTGATATAGGTAGGTAGTTTTTTCCAGAGTATGGGAAGTCTCTGGGACAGGAATCTATCCCTCCAGCATGTTCTGTTTATTGTGGTGACAAGGTTTAGGTCCTTAGAGCATGTAGCTTGGAGGGATTGGGATTTCTTTAAGTGGAGCAGGTTCAACAGCTCTGGGTTTGACATAGTTTTGTATGTTAGGCAGAGATCGCCTCTGAGTAGGCAATATGCGACGGAATAAAGCTGGAGTTGTTTGAGACGGTCTGTGTAGGGCATCTGTTTGAGGCCAGTAATCCTCTTTGTGAGGTATTTCTGCAGTCTTTCCAGTTGTTGTAGATGTCTTGTGAGGTACATACCAAAAGGGGCGTTGTACTATATAATAGGTCTAACGAGTGACGTGTAGAGGAGAACAATGACCTTTTTTTTCCTGGATGAGAAACCTTTTGTGATGAGGTGTGCCATGTAGAAGGAGAGACTACTGTCTACCTGTGTCCCAAGGTCTCTTATCATACTTTCGGTGTTAAGTAGAGTACCACCTATGTGGTAGCTCATGAGTACAGAGTTTTTACCAAAAGGGATGACAATGCACTTTTTGGCAATGAGCTTGAGGCCATGGCTTTGACACCAGGCATTTGTCTCGGTGAGGTCCTTTTGTAGGATGTCCACATCGTTAGGAGTTTCAGTTATGGCTCCTAGTTTTTAGTCATCTGCGAACTTCATTAGCTAAAGACCTTCTGTGTTAGCCTGTACTTCAGAAAAGTAGATACCAAACAGGAGAGGACCCAGGACTGAACACTGTGGTACTCCACTTGTCAGTGGTCTGAAGTCAGATTTGGAGTCTGCTACTTTCACAGTGTGGGTTTTGT
Source organism: Protopterus annectens (assembly GCF_019279795.1). NCBI lineage: Eukaryota > Metazoa > Chordata > Ceratodontiformes > Protopteridae > Protopterus > Protopterus annectens. Next base: position 120,969,992 of record NC_056750.1, read on the forward strand.
CAGTGAGCCCGTTGGCAACCCATCTTGTGACTTAGGGATTTATACCTAGTTTAGTGAGTTTATCTATAATTCCAGAGTGGGGGATGGTGTCAAAAGCCTTGGCGAGATCTAGATAGGTTATGTGAACCACCTTACCCTTGTCTACGGCTTTGGTGACTGCTTCAAAGAAGTCAATCAGGTTTAGGAGACATGATCTGCCTTTTGTCAAACCTGAACTGGGTGGGGTCCAGAGTTTGGAGATTACCAATGTCTTTGTTTATAAGTTCCATGATGATACTTTCCATGGCCCTGCAGACCAGGCTCATTAGGCTAATGGGGCGGTAGTTCCTGGGGTCCGTGGTGGCTTCCCCTTTGTGGAGTGGGATAACCATTGCTGTGCACTATTCAGTGGGCACAAAGCCTGAGGTGAGGCTATGGTTGAACATGGTGCTTAGGTGGGGTGCCAGTTCATTCTGTAGTTCATGTAGAATGCAGCCTGGGATGTTGTCAGGTCCCATGGATGCTGTGTTCTTGGCTTTGGAGAGTGTGTTTTTTATTTGTGTAGCCGTGATTACAGGAACTTTGCATTCTTCCGGTATAGAGATGGGTCCTTTAGGGGGTGAGGGGGGGTAAAGTGTATGATTCAGCAGTCGTACCACTATTGTCCATCTGCTTGGGTGTCGTGAAGTTTGTCACTTCTGTCTTAAGAAGTGTGAAGTTGGCTTTGGAGAAATTTTTTACAGTGGTTTCCCTAATGGGGGGTGGGGGGTGGGATGTGGCTGTCTAGGCTGATTAACTTGTGGTCGAATCTGACCAACGAGGAAGTAACCTCTGGTGTGGAACACCGGTCGCCCATGTTGGTAATGACCAGGTCTAGGAGATTGCTGCCCCTGGTGGGGGTGTGGATAAGTTGATCCACGGCAATGGAATTCAGGAATTCCCGAAAACGTTGAGCAAAAGAGTTGGTACATGAGTAGTTTTCCCAGTTAATGGAGGGGTAGTTGAAATTGCCCATTATTAGGGTGTTGGGTTGTACCCTTATATTTTCCAGTGTATCAAGAAATGAGGAGTGGGAATCCTGGGGTATGGTGGGGGATCTGTAGCAAGTTACAATTTGAACTGCGGTCTTGCCCAGAGTTAGTTGCACTTGGATAATCTCAGATTAATTATGCTGAGTAACTAGCCTGCAGGTGTGGATATCCTTAATGAATATGGACATGCCTCCACCTTTAGTGTTTCTGTCCAGGTTAGGTGGCCGAAAGGTGTGGTATGAATTATAGCCTGGTAATGCAGGGGTGCTCTCTGGAGCCTTGAACCAGGTCTCTGTCACTGCACAGATGTCGATGTTCTTCATTTTAAGGAGTGCCTCGAGTGAATGCATTCTGTGGGTTTAGACGTCTAGCATTGAGTAGCATTACCCTCAGATTTTGCTTGCTTGTACCTGTTGCAGTGGTGAATTTGTCATTTGAACCTTGCTTAAAAAAGGCACTACAGGGGTGGCAAGAGCCTTAGCCAGTATCCAGAATCCCAAGGGTGACAAGGTGCAGGTCATCTCTGGCAAAGCATCGTGGTCTGTCGATCATGTCATCCCAGGCAAATACTGGATCCCCTTAAAATGACACCAGAAGCTTAGCCAATTGTTGAAGTCAATCATTTTGTCCTTGTACTTTGGTATCATTCTGGGTGAAGGCAGGATGCTACTCAGAGCTAGGGTCATACCTGCCTGGGCTACAAGATCCGAGAGCTCCTCCATGTCTTTTTTCATGTAGTCCAGGGAGGTACGTCTCAGTTCATTCACACCAACATGGACAATGACAGAGTCATATTTGTACTTGTTGTGGAGTGACCTGAGTGCGTGCGTTATGTGGCGAATCCTGGCACCTGACAGGCAGCTGACAGTAACTTTCTCCTTGTTTAACCTGGTGAGTGGAGCATCAGTGTGCCTGACTGTAGAGTCACCTATGACTAGAGTGCTGGGTACGTTGTTATGCCTTATGGGCTGTGGTTGAGTGGCACACTGAGTTTGTGGGCTATGTGTCATTTGGGTTGTGTTGGGGGATGGAGGTTGCTTGCGTTTCTGCTTTGGAGGTCTCTGTTGCTTAGACAGATTATTATTGAGAGCCTCCGCAAATGTTTTTGTGTTACTATGTGTGGATTTTGGTGGTGTAGATTTTGTGGGACTATGTGATGAGTGTGGTGTGGTGCAAATATTTACCTTCTCCTCATGACTGTCAACTTCAGTCTTGGTTGGAGAGAGCTTTACCTCCAGTTTGGCTAGATAAGTGCATCTCTCACAGGTTGTAGTGTTGGGTGATAGGAGGAGATGGTTGTCTGTGTACATGAGGCAATTGCTGCATTGCTCCAAGATGCCCAGATTCATCAGTTAGACAAGAGAAAACACCGGGAGCTGACCCTTAGACATGCCTGGATAGGTGCTTATTTATTAAGTACTAAAAATTGTTTTCCTCTAGACAAGTGAGGAAAGTTGAGTGCTGTAGTAATTTGTAGCTTATTTAGTGCTTGCAACAAGTTCTGAACAAGTGCTGAGCTCAAAGAAACAGATTTGAGTGCTAAAACTAAAAAAACTGACTAGTTCTTAGGGAAAATTTGAAGAGCAGACTTTATGGCGCCAGGAATAGTTTAACCCTAGCTAAGCGGCGATGCATAAAGTGTATTTTTTTTAATATAACAGTAGCAAATGAGCAAACTGATTTAAACAAATTCACCAATAAAAAGCTAAAAACTGAGCCCCATTCCTGCAGTATTCGATCAGACAAGTTCTAACTGCACACTCCTGCCACTAAGGTGCAGGGGAACCTTCTCCAAAAAAAGATGGGCTGGATTAGTGCTCAAGTTATACAAACAAAGCTAGATTTATCAGGTCTGAATTTAGTTTTGACATGATACCATAGCTGAGAGACCAATATGCTATTGAGGGATATGGTGTCAAATGCTATACTGGAAGACAGGAAAATTCATTGCCAAAGTCCATTTTTATCACAATGTACTAGAGATACTGCAAGGTTTTTGATGGTAATTATGACAATAACGAATATTTCCAAACATACTGCATACTTCCAAAAATGAGTGACTTAATACTATTGCATGGCATCAGGGAAACCTCAGATATTGTTGAAGAAAACTGTCACTGATATTTGCACTATAAGTTGCATATCTTGGGAGATATTTAGTGCTATTTCTATTGCTAATTATAGAACCAAGCATATGTTTTCAAATTTCTGTAAATATCTTAATAAACATGCATACAGAGGAATTTCTTGGTGCCATGTCAAAACTTATGTCTGGTTAACAAAAAAGCTCTAACAATATATGTCTAGGCATACAGTTTACAAGATATGACAATTTGTGTATGAAAGTTTAGCAAAAAAATAACTGGGTTTGCGTGCATTATAATATATTATAGTATTTATGGAAAGACTATGGATGTACTGACTGTCATTGCTGTAAAGGATACTTCTTACTGATAACATTGCCATTTGCACAGTTTTAATAACGTTTATTGTTCACAAAATACTAACATTTGTTTTGATTTTTCAGAAAAGGCTCTGGAATGTAAGGATGTGTGTAGGCTGCTACAGGGGTGATATTCCATACCACATAGGTGCTAATGAGTTAGCACTGTCTGTTGTGCACTTTACATTATCATTAAGCAATTTCCACTAATACCCTTTTTTCACTATCCTCTCCCTTCCGTCCCTACTACCATAATTCACTTAACTGCTCTGTATTGTACAATTACCATCTGAAGATAACCCACTGTGTTATATAAAGTCATTCAAATGTTTTATTGTATTTTCTTTGCTATGTTTTTTCTTCAGTGTTATAATGCCTCTTACTATATTGTGCTGAGGAGCTTTTTCTACACTTGCTTAACTGTTTTATTGTAAAATTTTCACTATATTTATCTTCAGTTTTGTACATTTTCTTGCTTACTTGTACTTTTCTCTCTGGGCCTCCACTGAAAAAGGGCTTTTGCTCACATGGACTGTCCCTGTTAACAAATGTCAAATAAATAAATAAAATACATTAAAGGGTTATCCTTGCCATGCATACTGCATACTAAATGCAAAAACACTAAACAATAGTATATATAATAGATTAACCTTCCATGGAAATTAAAGAATGATAAAGCTGCTATTCTGTCAAAGAAGTTTATTATTTCTGTATTAATATTATCAGCACATATATACCCTGGAGTGTCAAAAAAGGGAAACGTATTACTCAGAGATGCAGCTGATTTAGAAGTTAACTGGGAAACAATGCAACTAAAGCAATTCAGCAGCCTGATAGAAGCATGTGATTTGAATGGGAAAACTGCAATTAAAAAAGTCATTAGGATCGCAGGACAGCCACAGCTGAACCCCACAGATAATTATAAAATGTAAACTGGTAGCAAAGTCAAGTGGGCCAACAAATGGCAAAAAAAAGCTTGGAAATCTTCTAATACATTTAACTCATTAACCCCGACTACTGTCTTCTAGCACCTCTGTGCTTACATCCGAGCATGCTATGAAATGTGTGGAATTTTATGATGTTACCCCAGAGTGCCTTCCACAGGTGCAACGTGCTTCCTGGTTCTATTTCAGCCCCATGTCATGAAAACTAAGTTGAAAAAGTAACTGAACTTTGCCAGTCACCTTCTCAATTTATAAGTAATGAACCAAACCAGCTCCAGGGCAACCTAATACTTTATTGGTCCAAACACTTGATACAACAGTAGACAAAAATGATAAAAATACTTTCACTAAGCGCTTTCACCCATTGTAACAGTAGGACATCATCAGAGTGAAAAAAACCCGTTTGAAACTTCAGCTTTTAAATAAACTCAAATACACACGCCCCCCCTGCTTAAAACCAATCGCAAGTCTAAAACAATCAAACAATTAATGTGTATTTTTGTAAATACAATTAAGTATAGTTAAGTAATGTATACTTCTAAATGTATTTATATTTATTTAAGGTTGTCCTGGAGCTGGTTTGGTTCATTACTTACAAGTCAAGACGTTTCAGTTTATTGGTGGAGTTACTTTCTCAATTTAGCTTTCACGTCACAGTAACTGTATGTTTATATTTAATTTTGTTGAGTAAATCAGCTTTTTCATACTAAGCCAATTCTGCCTGGATTCCTTGAAGCAAGTGGTGGCACCCAATCAGGTTAACGAAATCCAAGCCACCACTTGCATAACACCTCCACCCCCCCCAGACCTGTTGCCATTGTTATTTTAGAATAACTAGAGGGGTCCAGCAGATAATATTCCCTTTTGTGCCTAGCAATTGAAAAATGTACTTGTGTTGCTGCTGGATCCCTCCATTTCCTGTATCGATCTGCTCTTAGAAGAGGTCCGTGAAGCAGTGAACTATTCCATCCGAACCGCCCATTTCAGAAGTGTTTTATCTGAAGGTGGGTTTGATTTTTTTTTTTTTTCAATAGCCAATGATTTTCAACTTCACTTTGTAATGCTTTTACAAAGTGCCTTTATCACTGAGCAAACTAGAAGCTACAGGAGAGAATGAAGACTGCATGCATGTGAATGCAAAAGAGACTGCGCGTGTGTATAACAGAGTGAACAGTACAGGAGAGAATGAGGAGTGCATGCCTGTGAATGCAGAAGAGACTGTGTGTAAGTGAGAGAGTGAACAGTACAGGAGAGAATGAGGAGTGCATGCCTGTGAATGCAGAAGAGACTGCGTGTGTGTGACAGAGTGAACAATACAGGAGAGAATAAGGAGTGCATGCCTGTGAATGCAGAAGAGACTGCGTGTGTGTGACAGAGTGAACAATACAGGAGAGAATAAGGAGTGCATGCATGTGAATGCAGAAGAGACTGCGTGTGTGTATGACAGAGTGAACAATACAGGAGAGAATGAGGAGTGCATGCATAAATGCAGATTGCGTGTGTGAATGCAGAAGAGACTGTATGTGTGTATGAGACGAAGGGAACAGTGCGATCCCTCCAGATGTTATTTTACACTCACTAAGCAGTGCTTTTGCTATTTAGCGAGTGTAAAATAAAATTACAGTGTATGTTTCTGTCTGTGTGTGTGTGAATGAATGCATGTATGAAAGCAGAACTGTGTGTGTGTGTGTGTGTGTGTGTGTGTGTGTGTGTGTGTGTGTGTGTGTGTGTGTGTGTGTGTGTGTGTGTGTGTGTGCCAGCATTCATTTGTTTTTCTTGGGGTTAAAAGGAATGTGAGAGTTATTATGCCAGTTTTCTGTGGAAGACAGCAATTGTTCGGTTAGCTGTTGATGTGGAGATAAGCTTTTAGATGTACAAATGAATGTAGAACCATTGGCATGTTAAATAATTGTAGCACAAAGGGATTAAGACTGTAAGTCATTGACAAATCAATTGAATATGACATACCAGTAAGCAAGCAATCTATTCCTAGGGAGTGTATGTGGTAAATATCTTATTGTATTAGATTGTGTTTTTGTTACTGCAGTCTAAATAGAATGAGGAAAAATTTAATAGAGCAAATATAACTGTATATTTTTATTTTTTTATATATATTTCTTTACTAGAGGACTGACTTCTACATACAATTTAGTATGGGAGAAAAATAGAGTAATATAATCTAATGGCTTGGTGGAGATCTAAAAAAGAAACATGATCTGTCTAGCTGCAAAAGCTCCACTACAATCATTATTTGCCTGTTTAAATAAATACAGTCTGTTGAGAGGTACACAGAGCTTACATGTAGTAATGGTTTGGGATTCTGAGGGTAGTAGCTTGCTTCCTGGTTTTACAGGGGGGTGCAGTTTTAAATCATGGCTAGTAGAAAAGATATACACACACATACACACACAAATATATATATATATATATATATATATATATATATATATATATATATATATATATATATATATATATATATATATATATATATAGAGAGAGAGAGAGAGAGAGAGAGATTCACTTTATAACTTCGAAATACTGAAATATTGAATTTCAGTATCTCGAGACTATAAAACCGAATGCACAAAACACCGACAAAAAAACGCGAAATTCACAACACCGAAAAAACCGCACACACTATACCACACATACACCACAACACCCACATCACAACATAAACAAAACTACACACATACACAACTCATACACACATAAGCAGGGGGCAAGCCCCTGCACCTCATGGGGCTGCCCCACACCCCTACTTATATATACTAATTCGAGATCGCACAAACACAAAACAAAAGCCAACTCACACACGCACATTCTCCGACCCCTCACACACACATCAAACACATCAGCACACTCACACACACTCTAACTCCCACTCAAAACCCTTAGAAAACACTTACCTGACATAACACCTACATCCACACATGGCACTGCGTACCATCAAAACACAATCCCGGACATTACGCGTAAGGTCATAACCAATCGACATATATTCGAGTTCGCGATTATGACCTTTCGCTATTTTTAACATTCGGCTTTATAGTCTCAAGATACTGAAATTCGACATTTCAGTAATTCGAGGTTATAAAGTGTTTATATATATATATATATATATATATATATATATATATATATATATGTATATATATATGTGTGTGTGTGTGTGTGTGTGTGTGTGTGTGTATATAGAGAGAGAGAGATTATTTACAGTCATTTGCAGTTACAAAACATTATGAGAAAAGAGAAGGTTGATATTTTGAGCTGCAAATATTGTCATATACACTGGGTAAGAATAGTGCAGGCCCACCACAGTGTCCCTGTATCAGCGTTCAGTGATTTTGTACATAACAGTCAGAAAGCTGATCAAAATGTAGGGGAATACTAGATCCCATTTCACCCTAGACAAGACTATAAAGGGTCATGCTACAACTTAATTATCGTACAGTATAGTGCCTGTTCTAGTCTAAAGAGATAAATGCATTGCTTTATATACATTGACATTTGTTACAATCTATTGCATTCTAACAGCTGGCTTCATAATAGAACTCACTTTCATCTCAAGCAGCTTCTATGTAACATTATTAAAAGCATTTCTACCACCAGTACAGAGAAAAAATTCATTGAACGATAGCAGATACACAAAAGGGGAATCAGTGTTTCCCCCACCTCACATTGACCCCAGCCTAAAAATTTCTATCAAAGGAGCCGTTAACTAATACATTTTCATATGCCCTCCACTACATTTTAATATCAAGAGCACTGTCTTTAGAAAACTTATGTTTAACAATTTATCCTGCAGTTTACCACATACAACCCTATCAAAAAGTTTCTCATTGTCCACTTCAGTTCCATGGTCTGCAAATGCCTCATTATTTCCCTCTATTGTCACATTTCTGAGTATGCTGAAGAAGTCCAATATATTCCACCCTGAGATTCCACAAGTCTGTTGCTAAAAATAATGTTGATAAAAATGTTACTGCATATGCTCTGAAAAACTTTCATTCATATCTTTCATATCTTGCAAGAGGTAATTAACAATGACAAAGGAAATTATTCTTCATCTTTGATAAAAAAAAAAAAAAATCCTCTGAGGTTCTGCCTCCCAGACTTCAAAGCTTCATTCAAAAGAATATAAATCCTAACATAGGGAACAAACATTTAGGTTGTCATTGACAGTGCAGAATAGATTTACCTGACTAATAATTCCCATCAATTTATACTAATTTTGTTTTCATCTAAATTAAACTAACAG